>NW_027252450.1:600000-906415 GCF_044704955.1 Pristiophorus japonicus
GGTCGCTGACCGGTGTGGAACAGAAGTACCCCAGTGATCATGTATTACTGGGAGTGTCTGTTACTGTAGGATGTACTCAGTTTGGATCACTAACCGGTTTGGAACAACGTACCCTAGTGACCATGTATTACAGGAAGTGTGTCTTACTGTAGGATGTAATGAGTGTGGTCAATAACCGCTGGGGAACACCGTGCCCCAGTCACCATGTATTACTGGGAGTGTGTGTCACTGTAGGATACACTGAGTGTGGGTCACTAACCGGTGTGGAACACCGTACCCCAGTCACCATGTATTACTGGGAGTGTGTTTCACTGTAGGATACACTGAGTGTGGGTCACTAACCGGTGTGGAACACCGTACCCCAGTCACCATGTATTACTGGAAGTGTGTGTCACTGTAGGATACACTGAGTGTTGGTCACTAACCGGTGTGGAACACCGTACCCCAGTCACCATGTATTACTGGAAGTGTGTGTCACTGTAGGATGTAATGAGTGTGGTCACTAACCGGTGGGCAACACCGTACCCCAGTCATCATGTATTACTGGGAGTGTGTGTCACTGTAGGATATACTGATTGTGGGTCACTAACTGGTGAGGAACAGCAGTACCCCAGTGATCATGTATTACTGGGAATGTCTGTCACTGTAGGATGTACTCAGTTTGGATCACTAACCGGTGTGGAACACCGTACCCCAGTTACCTTGTATTATGGTAGTGTCTATCACTGTCGGATGCACTGAATGTGGGTCACTAACCGGTGCGGAACACCATACCCCGGTGATAATGTATTACTGGGAGTGTGTGTCACTGTAGGATGTACTCAGTGTGGGTCACTAACCGGTGTGGAACACCGTAAACCAATGACCATGTATTACTGGGAGCGTCTGTCACTGTCGGATGCACTGAGTGTAGGTCACTAACCGGTGTGGAAAACCGTCCCCCTGTGACCATGTGTTACTGGAAGTGTGTGTCGCTGTCGGATCCACTGAGAGTTGATCACTAACCTGTGTGGAACACCGTATGCCATGACCATGTATTAATGGGAGTGTCTGTCACTGGAGGATATACTGAGTGTGGGTCACTAACCAGTGTGGAACAGAATTACCCCAGTGATCATGTATTACTGGGAGTGTCTGTCACTGTAGGATGTACTCAGTGTTGGTCACTAACTGGTTTAGAACACCGTAACCCAGTAACCATGTATTACTGGGATGTCTGTTACTGTAGGAAGTACGCAGTTTGGGGCAATAACCGGTGTGAAACGCCGTACCCCAGTGACCATGTATTACAGGAAGTGTGTCTCAATGTAGGCTGTAATGAGTGTGTGTCACTAACCGGTGGGGAACACGGTACGCCAGTCATCATGTATTACTGGGCGTGTCTGTCACTGTCGGATGCACTCAGGGTGGGTCACTAACCGCTGTGGAACACCGTCCCTCTATGACCATGTATTACTAGGAGTGTGTGTCACTGTAGGATGTAATGAGTGTGGGTCACTAACCGGTGGGTTACAGCGTAGCCCATTTAACCATGTATTACTGGGAGTGTCTGACATTGTCGGATGTACTGAGTATGTTTCACTAACCGGTGTGGAACACCATTACCCCATTGACCATGTGTTACTGGGAGTGTCTGTCACTGTCGAAAGTACTGAGTGTGGGTCAGCAATCGGTGTGGAACACCGTTCCCCCGTGAGCATGTATTACTGGGAGTCTCTGTCACTGTAGGATATACTGAGTGTGGGTCGCTTACCGGTGTGGAACAGAAGTACCCCAGTGATCATGTATTACTGGTAGTGTCTGTCACTGTATAATGTACTCAGTTTGGTCCACTAACCGGTGTGGAACACCGTACCCCAGTGACCATGTATTATTGGGAGCGTCTGTCACTGTCGGATGTACTGAGTGTGTTTCACTAACCAGTGTGGAACACCATTACCCCATTGACCATGTGTTACTGGGAGTGTCTGTCACTGTCGAATGTACTGAGTGTGGGTCACCAATCGGTGTGGAACACCGGTCCCCCGTGAGCATGTATTACTGGGAGTCTCTGTCACTGTAGGATATACTGAGTGTGGGTCGCTTACTGGTGTGGAACAAAAGTTCCCCAGTTATCATGTATTACTGGGAGTGTCTGTTACTGTAGAATGTACTCAGTTTGGATCACTAACCGATGTGGAACAACGTACCCTAGTGACCATGTATTACAGGAAGTGTATCTCACTGTAGGATGTAATGAGTGTGGTCAATAACCGCTGGGGAACACCGTACCCCAGTCACCATGTATTACTGGGAGTGTGTGTCACTGTAGGATACACTGAGTGAGAGTCACTAACCGGTGTGGAACACCATACCCTAGTGACCATGTATTACAAGAAGTGTGTCTCACTGCAGGATGTACTCAGTGTGGGACACTAACCAGTGTGGAACACCGGACCCAGTCACCATATATTACTGGGAGTGTGTGTCTCTGAAGGATATACTGAGTGTGGGTCACTAACCGGTGTGAAACACCGTACCCTAGTGAATGTGTATTACAGGAAGTGTTTCTCTCTGTCGGATGTAATGAGTGTGGTCACTAACCGGTGGGCTACACCGTACCCCAATCACCATGTATTACTGGGAGTGTGTCTCACTGTGGGATGTACTGAGTGTGCGTCGCTAACTGGTGTGGAACAGCAGTACCCCAGTGATCATGTATTACTGGGAGTGTCTGTCACTGTATAATGTACTCAGTTTGGGCCACTAACCGGTGTGGAACACCGTACCCCAGTGACCATGTATTATTGGGAGCGTCTTTCACTGTCGGATGTACTGAGTGTGTTTCACTAACCGGTGTGGAACACCATTACCCCATTGACCATGTATTACTGGGAGTGTCTGTCAATGTAGAATAGCAGTCAGTCGAGGAGGCGGGAGCTCGGAGCAGCGCGAGTCCGGGGTCGGCGAGAGGCCTATAAAGGCCAGCGGGAGTTGAGCAGTTCGAGCAGTCAGTCGAGGAGGCGGGAGCTCTGAGCAGCGCGTGTCCGGGGTCGGCGAGAGGCGTGCCGGTGCAGCTACAGGGAGAAGGCAAAGAAAGAAACAAAGGTGACGTCACAGCCTAGGGAGTAAGTGATTGGCTGTTGATTGGTGAGTAGTTTTTCTTTTTCTTCTTATATTAGTCAGTAACTTTTAACATTGTTGTTGCCAATTTAAGTGTATCTAAGGGTTCAGTCATGGCAGGAGAGCTCGGTCGGGTGTTATGCTCCTCCTGTACCATGTGGGAACTCAGGGACGCTTTCGGTGTCCCTGACGACTAAGTGTGTGAGAAGTGTATCCACCTCAAGCTCCTGACGGTCCGCGTTACGGAATTGGAGCTGAGGGTGGATTCACTCTGGAGCATCCACGTTGCTGAGAATGACGTGAGTATCACGTGTAGCGAGTTGGTCTTACCGCAGGAAAAGGGTCCACAGCCAGATAGGGAATGGAAGACCAGCAGGAAGAGTAGTGCAAGGAAGGTAGTGCAGGGGTCCCCTGTGGTCATCCCCCTGCAAAACAGATACACCGCTTTAGGTACTGTTGAGGGGGATGACTCATCAGGGGAGGGCAGCAGCAGCCAAGTTCATCGCACCGTGGCTGGCTCTGCTGCACAGGAGGGCAGGAAAAAGAGTGGGAGAGCGATAGTGATAGGGGATTCAATTGTAAGGGGAATAGATAGGCGTTTCTGCGGCCGCAACCGAGACTCCAGGATTGTATGTTGCCTCCCTGGTGCAAGGGTCAAGGATGTCTCGGAGCGGGTGCAGGACATTCTGAAATGGGAGGGAGAACAGCCAGTTGTCGTGGTGCACATTGGTACCAACGACATAGGTAAAAAAAGGGATGAGGTCCTACGAAACGAATTTAAGGAGCTAGGAGCTAAATTAAAAAGTAGGACCTCAAAAGTAGTAATCTCTGAATTGCTACCAGTGCCACGTGATAGTCAGAGTAGGAGTCGCAGGATAGCGCAGATGAATACGTGGCTTGAGCAGTGGTGCAGCAGGGAGGGATTCAAATTCCTGGGGCATTGGGACCGGTTCTGGGGGAGGTGGGACCAGTACAAACCGGACGGTCTGCACCTGGGCAGGACCGGAACCAATGTCCTAGGTGGAGTGTTTGCTAGTGCTGTTGGGGAGGATTTAAATTAATATGGCAGGGGGATGGGAACCAATGCAGGGAGACAGAGGGAAACAAAAAGGAGGCAAAAGTAAAAGACAGAAAGGAGATGAGGAAAAGTGGAGGGCAGAGAAACCCAAGGCAAAGAACAAAAAGGGCCAATGTACAGCAAAATTCTAAAAGGACAAAGAGTGTTAAAAAAAACAAGCCTGAAGGCTTTGTGTCTTAATGCAAGGAGTATCCGCAATAAGATGGATGAATTAATTGTGCAAATAGATGTTAACAAATAAGATGTTATTGGGATTACGGAGACGTGGCTCCAGGATGATCAGGGCTGGGAACTCAACATTCAGGGGTATTCAACATTCAGGAAGGATAGAATAAAAGTAAAAGGAGGTGGGGTAGCATTGCTGGTTAAAGAGGAGATTAATGCAACAGTTAGGAAAGACATTAGCTTGGATGATGTGGAATCTATATGGGTAGAGCTGCAGAAAACCAAAAGGCAAAAAACGTTAGTAGGAGTTGTGTACAGACCTCCAAACAGTAATAGGGATGTTGGGGAGGGCATCAAACAGGAAATTAGGGGTGCATGCAACAAAGGTGTAGCAGTTATATTGGGTGACTTTAATATGCACATAGATTGGGCTAGCCAAACTGGAAGCAATACGGTGGAGGAGGATTTCCTGGAGTGCATAAGGGATGGTTTTCTAGACCAATATGTTGAGGAACCAACTAGGGGGGAGGCTATCTTAGACTGGGTGTTGTGTAATGAGAGAGGATTAATTAGCAATCTCATTGTGCGAGGCCCCTTGGGGAAGAGTGACCATAATATGGTGGAATTCTGCATTAGGATGGAGAATGAAACAGTTAATTCAGAGACCATGGTCCAGAACTTAAAGAAGGGTAACTTTGAAGGTATGAGGCGTGAATTGGCTAGGATAGATTGGCGAATGATACTTAGGGGGTTGACTGTGGATGGGCAATGGCAGACATTTAGAGACCGCATGGATGAATTACAACAATTGTACATTCCTGTCTGGCGTAAAAATAAAAAAGAGAAGGTGGCTCAACCGTGGCTATCAAGGGAAATCAGGGATAGTATTAAAGCCAAGGAAGTGGCATACAAATTGGCCAGAAATAGCAGCGAACCTGGGGACTGGGAGAAATTTAGAACTCAGCAGAGGAGGACAAAGGGTTTGATTAGGGCAGGGAAAATGAAGTACGAGAAGAAGCTTGCAGGGAACATTAAGGCGGATTGCAAAAGTTTCTATAGGTATGTAAAGAGAAAAAGGTTAGTAAAGACAAACGTAGGTCCCCTGCAGTCAGAATCAGGGGAAGTCATAACGCGGAACAAAGAAATGGCAGACCAATTGAACAAGTACTTTGGTTCGGTATTCACTAAGGAGGATACAAACAACCTTCCGGATATAAAAGGGGTCAGAGGGTCTAGTAAGGAGGATAAACTGAGGGAAATCTTTATTAGTCGGGAAATTGTGTTGGGGAAATTGATGGGATTGAAGGCCGATAAATCCCCAGGGCCTGATGGACTGCATCCCAGAGTACTTAAGGAGGTGGCCTTGGAAATAGCGGATGCATTGACAGTCATTTTCCAACATTCCATTGACTCTGGATCAGTTCCTATGGAGTGGAGGATAGCCAATGTAACCCCACTTTTTAAAAAAGGAGGGAGAGAGATAACAGGGAATTATAAACCGGTCAGCCTGACCTCAGCAGTGGGTAAAATGATGGAATCAATTATTAAGGATGTCATAGCAGTGCATCTGGAAAATGGTCACATGATAGGTCCAAGTCAGCATCGATTTGTGAAAGGGAAATCATGCTTGACAAATCTTCTGGAATTTTTTGAGGATGTTTCCAGTAAAGTGGACAAAGGAGAACCAGTTGATGTGATATATTTGGACTTTCAGAAGGCTTTCGACAAGGTCCCACACAAGAGATTAATGTGCAAAGTTAAAGCACAAGGGATTCGGGGTAGTGTGCTGACGTGGATTGAGAACTGGTTGTCAGACAGGAAGCAAAGAGTAGGAGTCAACGGGTACTTTTCAGAATGGCAGGCAGTGACTAGTGGGGTGCCGCAAGGTTCTGTGCTGGGGCCCCAGCTTTTACATTGTACATTAATGATTTAGACGAGGGGATTAAATGCAGTATCTCCAAATTTGCGGATGACACTAAGTTGGGTGGCAGTGTGAGCTGCGAGGAGGATGCTATTAGGCTGCAGAGTGACTTGGATAGGTTAGGTGAGTGGGCAAATGCAAGGCAGATGAAGTATAATGTGGATAAATGTGAGGTTATCCACTTTAGTGGTAAAAACAGAGAGACAGACTATTATCTGAATGGTGACAGATTAGGAAAAGGGAAGGTGCAACGAGACCTGGGTGTCATGGTACATCAGTCATTGAAGGTTAGCATGCAGGTACAGCAGGCGGTTAAGAAAGCAAGTTGGCCTTCATAGCGAGGGGATTTGAATACAGGGGCAGGGAGGTGTTGCTACAGTTGTGCAGGGCCTTGGTGAGGCCACACCTGGAGTATTGTGTACAGTTTTGGTCTCCTAACTTGAGGAAGGACATTCTTGCAATTGAGGGAGTGCAGCGAAGATTCACCAGACTGATTCCCGGGATGGCGGGACTGACCTATCAAGAAAGATTGGATCAACTGGGCTTGTATTCACTGGAATTCAGAAGAATGAGAGGGGACCTCATGGACACGTTTAAAATTCTGACGGGTTTAGACATGTTAGGTGCAGGAAGAATGTTCCCAATGTTGGGGAAGTCCAGAACCAGGGGTCACAGTCTGAGGATAAGGGGTAAGCCATTTAGGACCGAGATAAGAAGAAACATCTTCACCCAGAGAGTGGTGAACCTGTGGAATTCTCTACCACAGAAAGTAGTTGAGGCTAATTCACTAAATATATTCAAAAGGGAGTTAGATGAAGTCCTTACTACTCGGGGATCAAGGGTTATGGCGAGAAAGCAGGAAGGGGGTACTGAAGTTTCATGTTCAGCCATGAACTCATTGAATGGCAGTGCAGGCTAGAAGGGCTGAATGGCCTGCTCCTGCACCTATTTTCTATGTTTCTATGTTTCTATACTGAGTGTGGGTCACCAACCGCTATGGAACACCGTACCCCAGTGACCATGTATTACTGGGAGTGTCTGTCACTGTCGGATGTGCTCAGTTTGGGTCACCAACCGGTGTGGAACAACGTAACCCAGTGACCCTGTAATGCAGGAAGTGTATCTCACTGTAGGATGTCATGAGTGTGGTCACTAACCGGTGGGGAACATCGTACCCCAGTGACTATGTATTACTGGGAGTGTGTGTCACTGTAGGATATACTGAGTGAGGGTCACTAAACGGTGTGGAACACCGTACCCTAGTGATCATGTATTATAGGAAGTGTGTCTCACGCTAGGATGTACTTTGTGTGGGTCACTATTTCTTCTACTTCCGCTTCTGAAGCGTACCCTGGGAATCGAGGGTGAGTCGATTCCACACGAAAAATTAGTTCCCAGAGGGCATGACCTACATTCTATGTCACAGGTGGGACAGACGCTGGTTGAACGAACGGGAGTGTGGGGGTGACTGGGTTGCTGCTTGCTCCCTCCGCTTCGCTTGCTCTCGGCGATAATACTCCAGGTGCTCTGCACCGTGTGGATACTTTATCTCCACTTTGGGCTGGTTTGGGCCAGGGATTGTCAGGTGTAGGTGGGGACGTTCTAATTCTTCAAGGAGACTTTGAGTGTGTCATGGTGCATTTCCTCTGCACACCTGTGGTTCGCTTGCAATAACGAATCACCGAGTAGAGCGTTTGCTTTTTGAATCTCATGTCAGACGTGCCGACGATGTGGCCCGCGCATCGGAGCTGATTGACTGTGGTTAATGCTTCGATGCTGGGGATGTTGGCCTGACCGAGGACAGTGACGTTGGTGCGACAATCCGGCCAATTAATTTGCAGGAATTTGCGGAGGCAGCGTTGGTACTTCTCCAGTGCTTTGTGGTGCCTGCTGTAAATATTCCGTGTCTCTGAAGCATATAGGTGGGCGGGTATCACCACTGCCCTGTAGACCATGAGCTTGGTCCCGGGTTTGAGGTCCTGGTCTTCAATCACTTCCTTCCTCAGGCGTCCGAAGGCTGCACTGACATACTGAAGGCAGTGTTGGACTTTGCCACCAAAGTCTGCCCTTGTTGACAGTAGGCTCCCGAGGTATGGAAAATGGTCAACATTGTACAATGTATAGCCCAGTAAACCCGAGCTCCCCTGAAACTCAGAGCGGCTGGCGAGATTCCCAGCGCCTATCCCCGCTGATACATTCTGAGGGCCCCATTTGCAATTTAATTCACTCGCCATTCACACTGGAAGTCCTGTCACCCTCACCGGCTTTGGGCAGGGAATGAAAACACTTGCAGTTTGCTGATCCTGACCCTGACCCCAGTGCACTGCCCCTGCTGAAAGTACAAGTGCTGGACCTCTGGTCTGAACAATGTTCTATCCCCACGCTCCATTGGTGCTGGTATGGGAGCTCGGATGGTCCCTTGCTCTGCTGCCTTTTCTTGGGATACAGGGGACCTTCGTTGTTGCTATTCTACTCCTGTCCGCTCCTTCACATATTTTTCAGGTACATTGATGACTGTGGTCGGGCAATTTTCTTTTCTAGCCATGAACTGGAAAATGTCCTAACTCGCACAAAGTCAGGATCACCCATCACCTCACCCCTAAGCTTTCTGGCATCTATTGGCTCCCAGTTAAGAAATGCCACGACTTTGAAAATCCTCATCCTTGTTTACAAATCTCTCCATGGCCTTGCACCTCCCTACCTCTGTAATCTTTTTCAGCCTCACAACCCCTCAAGATGTCTCTGCTCTTCAAATGCTGCCCTCTCAAACATCCCTCATTATACTGCTCAACCATCAGTGGACTTACCTTCAGCTGTTTGGGCCCTAAACACTGGAAGTCCCTCCCTAAACCTCTCAGCTTCTTTAACCATCTTTCCATTTTAAAGATGGTCCGAAACATCGACCTCCTTTACCAAGCTTTTGGTCATAAGCCTTAATTTCTTCTTATTTGTCTCGGTGTCATATGTATCTATATTTTCCTGTTAACACTGGTTTGAAGCGCCTCGGGACGTTTAACGACGTTAAACGTGCAATAGAAATAAAAGTAAGTGTTATTATTATTAATATTATTAATTTTATTAATAATTATTGTTATAATTATAGCTATAATTTTGCAATCAAACTAGGGGGAGTGTTTGCTAGTGCTGTTGGGGAGGAGTTAAACTAATATGGCAGGGGGATGAGAACCTATGCAGGGAGATAGAGGGAAACAAAATAAAATGGAGGCAGAAGCAAAAGATAGAAAGGAGAATAGTAAAAGTGGAGGGCAGAGAAGCCCAAGGCATAAACAAAACGGGCCAGATTACAGAAAAATTCTAAAGGGGCAAAGTTCGTTAAAAAAGGCAAGCCTGAAGGCTCTGTGCCTCAATGCGATGAGTATTCGGAATAAGGTTGGCAAATTAATTGCGTAGACAGCAGTTAATGGATATGATAATTGGCATCACGGAGACATGGCTCCAGGGTGACCAAGGTTGGGAACTCAACATCAGGGGTATTCAACATTTAGAAAGGATAGGCAGAGAGGAAAAGGAGGCAGGGTGGCGTTGTTGGTTAAAGAAGAACTTAATGCAATAGTAAGGAGGGACATTAGCCTGGATGATGTGGAATCGGTATGGTTGGAGCTGCGGAATTCCAAAGGGAAGAAAACGTTAGTGGGAGTTATGTACAGATAAACAAACAGTGGGAGTGAGGTTGGGGACAGCATCAAACAAGAAATAATGGATATGTGCAAGAAATGTACAGTAGTTATCATGGGTGATTTTAATCTACATATTGATTGGGCTGACCAAACTGGTAGCAATGCGGTGGAGGAGAATTTCCTAGAGTGTATTAGGGATGCTTTTCTAGAACAATATGTCCAACAACCAACCAGAGAGCTGGCCATCCTAGACTGGGTGTTGTGTAATAAGAAGGGACTAATTAGCAATCTTGTTGTGCAAGGCCTCTTGGGGAAGAGTGACCATAATATGGTAGAAATCTTTATTAAGATGGAGAGTGACACAGTTAATTCAGAAACTAGGGACCTGAACTTAAGGAAAGCTAACTTCAATGGCATGAGGCGTGAATTGTCTAGAATAGACTGGCAAATGATATTTAAATGGTTGATGGTGGATAGGCAATGGCAAACATTTATCAATCACATGGATGAACTTCAACAATTGTACATTACTGTCTGGAGTAAAAAATAAAGCAGGGAAGGTGTCTCAACCGTCGCTAACAAGGGAAATTAAGGATAGTGTTAGCTCCAAGGAAGAGGCATATAAATTGGCAAAAAAGCAACAAACCTGAGGACTGGGAGAAATTTAGAATTCAGCAGACGCGAACAAAGGTTTTGATTAGGAAGGGGAAAATAGAGTAGGAGAGGAAGCTTGCCAGGAACATAAACACTGACTGCAAAAGCTTCCATAGATATGTGAAGAGAAAAATATAGTGAAGACAAAGAAGTGTCCCTTGCAGTCGGACTCAGGTGAATTTATAATGGGGAACAAACAAATAGCAGACCAATTGAACAAATACTTTGGTTCTGTCTTCACGAAGAAAAACACAAATAACCTTCCAGATGTACTAGGGGACTGAGGGACTAGAGAGAAGGAGGAATTGTAGAATATCCTCATTAGGCAGTGAATTGTTTTGGGGAAATTGACGGGATTGAAGGCCGATAAATACCCAGGGCCTGATTGTCTGCATCCCAGAGTACTTAAGGAAATGGCCCTAGAAATAGTGGATGCATTGGTGATCATTTTCCAACATTCTATCAACTCGGGATCAGCTCCTATGGACTAGAGGGTAGCTAATGTAACACCACTTTTTAAAAAAGGAGGGAGAGAGAAACCGGGTAATTATAGACCGGTTAGCCTGAAGTCAGTAGTGGGGAAAATGTTGGAATCAATTATTAAGGCTGAAATAGCAGCGCATTTGGAAAGCAGTGCCAGGATCAGTCCAAATCAGCATCGATTTATGAAAGGGAAATCATGCTTGACAAATCTTCTGGAATTTTTTGAGGATGTAACTTGTAGAGTGGACAAGGGAAAACCAGTGGATGTGGTGTATTTGGACTTTCAAAAGGCCTTTGACAAGGTCCCACATAAGAGATTGCTGTGCAAAATCAAAGCACAAGGTATTGGGGGTAATGTACCGGCGTGGATAGAGAATTGTTTGGCAGACAGGAAGCAGAGAGAAGGGATAAACGGGTCCTTTTTGGAATGGGAGGCAGTGACTAGTGGAGTGCCGCAGGGCTCAATGTTGGGACCCCAGCTCTTTACAATGTACTTTAATGATTTGGATGAAGGAATTGAATGTAGTATCTCCAAGTTTGCAGATGACACTAAACTGGGTGGCGGTGTGAGCTGTGAGTAGGACGCTAAGAGGCTGCAGGGTGATTTGGACAGGTGATTGGGCAAATGCATGGCAGATGCAGTATTATGTGGATAAATGTGAGGTTATCCACTTTGGAGGCAATAACACGATGGCAGAATATTATCTGAATGATGGAAGATTAGGAAAAGGGGAGGGGCAACGAGACCTGGGTGTCAAGGTTTATCTGTCATTTAAAGTTGGCATGCAGGTACAGCAGGCGGTGAAGAAGGCAAATGGCATGTTGGCCCTCATAGCTAGGGGATTTGAGTATAGGAGCAGGGAGGTCTTCCTGCAATTGTACAGTGCCTTGGTGAGGTCTCATCTGGAATATTGTGTTCAGTTTTGATCTCCTAATCTGAGGAAGGACGTTCTTGCTATTGAGGGACTGCAGCGAAAGTTCACCAGGCTGATTCCAGGGATGGCTGGACTGACGTATGAGGAGAGGCTGGATCAACTGGGCCTTTATACATTGGAGTTTAGACGGATGAGAGGGGATCTCTTAGAAACGTATAATATTCTGACAGGACTGGACAGGTCAGATGCCGGAAGAATGTACCTGATGTTGGGGAAGTCCAGAACCAGGGGACACGGGTGGTCCATTTAGGACTGAACTGAGGAGAAACTTCTTCACTCAGAGAGTTGTTAACCTGTGAAATTCCCTGCCGCAGAGAGTTGTTGATGCCAATTCATTGAATATATTCAAGAGGGAGTTAGATATAGCCCTTACAGCTTAAGGGATCGAGGGATATGGAGACAAAGCATGAAAGGGGTACTTAGGGAATGATGAACCATGATCTATTGAATGGTGGAGCAGGCTCGATGGGACGGATGGTCTAATCCTGCACCTATGTTCTATGTTTCTGTTTCTATGTTTCTAATTTGCGCCCCTCTCTCTCCTTCACATGCTCCGTCTGACACTTTCCTTCCCTTCCTCGACATCTCTAAGTCCATTTCAGAAGATAGGCTCTCTACAAATATCTACTATAATCCGGCCGCCTCCGACAGCTACCTTGCGTATATGACCTCTCACCCAGCTTGCTGGAAGGACTCTTTTACATTCTCCGAGTGTCGCTGCCTGCGTTGCATCTGTTCCGATGATGCCACCTCCCAATTAAAACATATGTTCCTTTTTCTGAACTGAGGATACCCGTCGTCTTTGGTGGACATGGTCCTCGACCGCATCAATCCAATTTCACACATTTATCCACAGCCGAGAATTCCCCACCACTGTGGTGGACAAGGCCCACCGCAGCGTCAATTCAATTTGCTGCGTAACTTTCATCGCCCCTGATCCTCCCTGCTAGAATCATGATAGGGTCCCCTTCCACTCAACCAACCCCCACATTCAAAAGATCATCCTCCGCCATTTCTGTCCCTTCATTCTTATTCCCACTACCAAACAAATCCCCTTTCAACATTCCCAATGGATCGGTCCCTCCATGACAACATGGACCACTCCTGGATCGCCTCCAACAGTTCTCCCCTTCCACCGGACCATCCTGTGGTAAACCTAGGGGATGCAACACCTGCCCTTTCACCTCCATTCGTTCCATCGTCCAGGGCCTTCAATCCGAAACAGTAATTGACTTATATTTCCTCCAATGTAGTACACTGTATTCGGTGTTCACGATGCAGTCTCCTGTACATTGGGGAGGATTAAACAGAGATTGTGTGATTACATTCCTGAACTTCTCCATTGTGTCTGGAAACGTGTATCTCTCCCTCCCTCTGTCTCACACTCCCCCGGTCAGTTGCCCCAATTCTACATCCCACTCCCAGTCTGAAATCTCTGCCTTCGACCTTCTGAAATGTTCCCCTTTGTAACTCAATGAGGAACAACACCACATGTTTCTATTACGCATTGATTACAAGTTGGACATAAAACTGAGTTTAAACTTTTCAGATCAATATTACCTCTTCCGTTTCCTCAGACATCATATGCTGGTAATAGAGGATGTCTTCAGCAGAGCCACTGGGAGTGGAGGAGGTGTGTGCTGGTGCTTGGGTCCGCCTCTCGATACACGGCAGGCGGGCTGGTCCGCACCCCTGGGGTCTACTGACCTTTATCCTCCACAGTCCAGTGGCCATGGGAGCCTTCCGATCTTTGCCAGATTTGCCTTCCTCCCACCCCCCCCGCCCACCACAGTCTGTAATCCTGTTCTATCCAGTTTCATCTCTTCTGGACTCATTTCCTGTTCCTTTACTTGTCCCATTTGTTTTCCACCATCATCCCTTTTGTCGTTGAATCACTCCTGCTCACCATCCCATCAAAGTCCTTCAACTTTGTTCTTTCCTCCTCCTACCACAACTTTCTGTGCCACTAACATTGCCTTAAAACTGTTCATCACTCACTGATTCCAGTACTGATGAAAGGGTATCTGCTGAAACGTTAACTCCGTTTCTCTCTCCACAGATGCTGCCTGACATACTAAGTGATTTCATCTTTCCCTGTATTTCATCGGATTTATAAACGTTTGAAAGGGGGATAGTCTAAGCAGAGGGAGAGAGAGTGGGAGAGCGTGTGGGGCCTTGGGGAAGCACAGCTGCACCTTCCGGCCGACACCCAGGGCCGTGAAGACACTTACATTGTCCCCGAAGCTGTCCTCGGCTCACTTTAGCTGCCGGGTATCCCGAGGCCTGTGAAACAGAGCCGACCACAGTTAAACCCGTAAAACAGGTTAAACCAGAGGCTGCCAGCCGCATTAATATACATATATTGCCCACCCGCCCACTGGGATCGCTCGGCTTCCCTCCCACTCTGCTAAACTCGGAAGCAGCGGATTGGAGTTAAGTTGGGTTGGGATGATGTATATTACATGTTAATCCCTGACCCGACGGCCGTTTTTGTGCTAAGGAACAGGCCTTGCTGTCTGGGCTCAGTCACCGAGAATGTGTGACCAATAATTGACCGTCTCTTTTCCCTTCTGTTGATTACAGTGAATTTAGTGGCGATTGTGATCCTGTCCCGGGGAAAGTGCGGGCTGTCCACCTGCACCACTCACTACCTGGTGGCCATGGCATCACTGAGGTCATACTGCGGCGGATTAATGCGTATTATTTCCCGAGATCTTTCCTGGATATGACCCCGGTGTGTACTGTTATATATCTCCTGACCCGTGTAGCCATAGACTGTTCTGTCTGGTTCACCGTCACTTTCACCTTTGATCGATTTGTGGCCATTTGTTGCCAGAAGCTGAAAACCAAATATTGCACCGGGAGAACTGCCTCTGTGGTTCTGGCAACAAGCTGCATTCTGCTCTCTTCAAAAAACGTTCCCTTCTACTTTGCATTTGGACATGGGGAGAAAATCGACAATGTTCCGTGGATCTCTGTCGCAATCCCAGCCTATTATACTGAGCCGGGATGGGTGGGATTTGACTGGTTTGATACGGTTTTAACCCCACTGCTCCCATTCGCTGTAATTTTGTTGACAGTCAGACACATTTTAGTGGCCAGTTGAGTCCGGAAGGGACTGAGGGGTGAGAGCAAGGGGGAGAATGGCACTGACCCAGAGATGGAGAGCAGGAGGAAGTCTGTGATTTTACTCTTCCCCATATCAGGCAGCTTCATACTGCTGTGACTGGTATTTGTTATAAATTTCTTATATTATATCATTGCAGGAATAAATCCCGGTGATTACAATAATTCTTTATATAACGTTGCACAAGTCGGATATATATTGCGGAGTTTAAGTTGCTGCACAAACACATTTATTTACGGGGTGACCCAGTCCAAGTTCAGAGAGCAGTTGAAGAGTGCGGTGAAATATCCGCTTACATCAATTATACAATTAATTAATAAACAGAACAACTGAGCACAGCCCAGAGGCGGGTCCCAGTGTTTCCAGTCCAGGAATATAATATTTAGCCCCAGACTTCCATCCACTGAATTAAACCAGGAATGGCTGGTGATCTGACGAGTTTAGGACACGGCACTATTTCTGATTGACATTTCCCACCTTGTCTTTCTGGTCAGCACCACGAGCGTGTTACATTCTGTCCCAGGTTTTCTGTAAAGTGTCACTACAGCTGTTTAGTGAAGGAATTCATTGCAGCTTCCAGAGTGAGAGGCTCGTCAATAGTTAGGGAGGCAGAGTGGAGCTGCAGTTCAGAGGATTACATTACAGAGAATATACAGCACAGAAAAATATACTTCGGCCGAACTAGTCTGTGCTGGTGTTTATGTTCCAGACCAGACTCATCCCATTGCAAATACTTCGTCTCAGCCTCTTAGCATAACTTTTATTTCATTTTCTCTCATTTACTCGTCTCGTTTCCCTCTGACAGCATCTGAGCTATGTATCTCAACCACTTTCTGTTTAGGGAATTCTACATTCTAACAACTCTCTGAGTAAAGAAATTGTTCTTTATTTCCCGATTGGTGTGATTAGTGATTATCTGGCATTTATGGCTCCACAGATTTGGATGCTCCCACGAGTATAAACTTTTCTCTCCCCATCGACCTGGTCCAAAACAATCATAATTTACAAGACTTCTATCAGGATTCCTCTATGTTGTCTGTCTTCTACAGGAACCAAGCACAACCTGTTCAATCGCTCCTGATAACTGTTATCTTTCAGTTACGGTGGCGTCCAACCAAAATTTTGTGAGACCGTACCAGTGGCCCCCGTCACCATCTCCATTGCCCTAGCCACCGGCTCCATCCCTCTCCCTGTCACCAGTCTAAGGCTGAACCCAGCCGTTAGCAACCTTGGTATCTTATTTGAGCAGGAGATGGTCTTCCAACCCCATATCCCCTCCATTACCAGGAGGGCATCTTTGTGCCTCTGTTACATCGCCTGACTCAGTTCATTTGCTGCTCAAACCTTCATCTGTGCCTTTACTAGCTCTAGTTATGACTCCTGCAATGTTCTCCTGGGCGGCTTCCAATCTCCCACCATCCATATACTTGAGCTCATTCAAAACTCTGCTGCCTGTGTCCTAACTTGCACCTTATCGCAATACCCCATCACACCTGTGCTCGCTGACCTACATTGGCTCCCTGTCCAACAGCCACTCAACTTTAAAATGATAATTATTGTTTTCAAGTCACTTCACGGCCTCTGTAACCTGAACCAACACTTAGACCTCCTGAGATTTCTGTGCTGTTCCAAATCTGGCAGATTGCACATCCCCGATTTAAACTGCTCCACCAATGGCAGCCAGGCTTTCAGCTGCCTGGGTCCCAAGCTCTGGGATTCTCTTCCTAAACCTCTCCGCCTTGCGAACTCTCTTCCTCCTTCAGCTGCCTCGGCCCCAAGCTCTGGGATTCCCTCCCTCAACCTCTCCACCTCACGAACTCTCCTCCTACTTCAGCTGCCTGTGTCCCAAACTCTGGGATTCCCTCCCTAAACCTCTCCACCTCGCGGACTCTCCTCCTCCTTCAGCTACCTGGATCCCAAGCTCTGGGATTCTCTCCCTTAACTTCTCCACCTCGCGAACTGTCCTCCTCGTTCAGCTGCCAGGGTCCCAAGCTCTGGGATTCATTCCCTAAACCTCTATTCCTCGCCAGCTCTCCTCCTCCTTTAAGATTCTCCTTAACTAAATATTTGATCAAGATTATTTGATGAAACCTCATTTTGTGCCTCGGTGTCAAGATGTCCCCTATTCCCTGTTGGATTTATTAATGGCTGTCTTAAATCTATGCCCCTGAGTGTTGGTCTCTGCCACAAGTGGAATCATCTTTTCTCCCTCTACCCTATCAAAGCCTTTCATATCCTGAAAGGAACAATCAGACCATCCCTTAGTCTTCTCTTTGCAAAAGGAAAGAGCCACGGCCTGTTCGACATTTCCTGATAATACATCCTCTCAGTTCTGGTATCATTCCAGGAAATAAACTTTGCACGTTCTCCAGTGCCTCGATGTCACTTTTTTAATATTTACACCAAGGATCCAAACAATGTTTTACAATTCTATCCCTCTAGACATGAACCCAAGCCTGTTCTTTGTTTTTTATGGATTGATGAACCTGCATCGCTACATTTAGTGATTTGCGTAACTGTACCATCCCATCCCTCGGTTCCTCATTCCCGTTTAGATCATTATTTTCCAATGAAAATGTCATCTTCATATTCTTCCTATTAAAGTGCACCAACTCACACCCCTCTATATTGATGTATTGTGTTCCTAACACAGATGAGACTGCACATAGTGAGGTTAAAGTAACAATGACCTCAGTCTTTATTGAGACACTCCAGAGTGAGGAACAGGCCTTCGGGATCGGCTTATATCCAGTGCTCCCAAGGGATGCTGGGATCCTTGGGACTTCAGGGGATGCGCTCCCTGGTGGCGGAACATGGGAGTGCATGCTTTACAGATGGACAACAGATGTTCCTTTGCCAATTACACGCCCAGTCTGCAAGTTTATTATTGTATTCAATGTTTTTGCCGCTTACCTCCTCAGTGTTAACGATACATGCCCATTGTGGAAGCATCCACAAAGTTTGAAATTTCACTCCCTATTCCCGAGTCCGAATTGGTTATGTAAATGTTGAACAGGAGTGGTCTCAGCACCGATTCTTGTGGAACACCACTTCTTACCTTTGCCAGTTTCGCTGCTGTTCATTTAATTTGGCTTAGAAATAAACCTTAATTCACTGTTTCATTTAAATCGCTTTGCTGACCTGTGATACAGTTTTACTCTTTGCTCACCTGGCCCATTCAATTTCTTATTTTGTAAGGTGTAGGTGATCGAAGAATCATAGAATTGTTCAGTCCAGAGAGAGTCCATCTGCAAATCGTGCCGGCTATGTCTCTTTGGTGGAGCCTTCCAATTAATCCCACTCCGCTGATTTATCCACTGTATCGTTTTTACTTTAAGTATTTTTGGCAAATTCCCTTTTGAAAGTTACTGTTGAATCTGCGTCCAACTCCCTTTCAGACAGTTCATTCCAGATCACAACAACTCGCTGTTTAAACAAAATCTTCCTTCAGTCGCTTCTGGTTCTTTTGGCAATCACATTAAATCTGTGTCCTCTGGTTACAAGCCCACCTGTCATTAGAAATACTTGCTTCTTTATTACTTTATTGACATTTTTTGGACTTTGAAGACCTCTATTCAATCTCTACTTAACCTTGTCTGCTCTAAGGACAACATACCCAGCTTCTACAATCTCTCCACATAACTGAAATCCCCCATCCCTGGAGCAATTCTCGTCAATCTTCCTTAACCATCTCAGCTCTAAGGAGAACAACCCCAACATCTCCCGTCTCTCCACGTAACAGAAGGAACATATTCCGGGAACCATTCTGGTCAATCTCTCACTAACATAAGAACATGACTGCATAAGAAATAGGAACAGGAGTAGGCAATTCGGCCCCTCGAGCCTGCTCTGCCATGCAATAAGATAATGGCTGAGCTGATCCTAGACTCAGCTCCACATCCCTGTCCACCCCCCATAACCCTTATCTCCTTATCGCTCAAGAAACTGTCTATCTCTGCCTTAAATGTATGCAATGTCCCAGCTTCCACAGCTCTCCGAGGCAGCAGATTCCATAGATTTACAAGCCGCTGAGAGAGGAAATTCCTCCTCATCTCTGTTTTAAATGGGGGCACCATGTTCTAAGATCATGCACCCTAGTTCTAGTCTCCCGCATCAGTGGAAAAATCCTCTCTGCATCCAACTTGTCAAGCCCCCTCATAATCTTATACGTTTCAATAAGATCACCTCGCATTCTTCTGAACTCCAATGAACAGAAGCCAACCTACTCAACCTTTCCTCATAAGTCTACGACCCCATCTCCGGAATCAACCGAGTGAACCTTCTCTGAACTTCCTCCAAAGCAAGTATAGTCTTTCTTAAATACGGAAACCAAAACTGCACGCAGTATTCCAGGTGTGGCTTCACCAATACGTTGTACCCTGCTTTTAAACTCCATCCCCTTTGCAATAAAGGCCAAGATACCATTGACCTTCCGATAAATATCTGTAGCTGCATACTATCCTTTTGTGTTTCATGCGCAAGTACCCCAAGTTCCCGCTGTACTGCGGCACTTTGCAAACTTTCTCCATTAAATATTAACTTGCTCTTTGATTTTTTTCTGCCAAAGTGCATGACCTCACATTTTCCAACATTACACTCCATTTGCAATTTTTTTGCCCACTCACTTAGCCTGCCTATGTCCTTTTGCAGATTTTATGTATCCTCCTCACACATGGCTTTTCCTTCCATCTTTGTATTGTCGGTGAACTTGGCCACGTTACACTCGGTCCCTTCTTCCAAGTCATTAGTCTAGCTTGTAAATAGTTGGGGTCCCAGCACTGATCCATGCGGCACCCCACTAGTTACTGATTGCCAACCAAAAAATGAACAATTTATCCCGACTCTCTGTTTTCTTTTAGGTAGCCAATCCTCTATCCATGATAAACTATCGCCCCCATCCCTGTGAACTTTTATCTTGTGCAGTAACCTTTTATGTGGCTCCTTGTCAAACGTCTTCTGGAATTCGAAATACCTTTCTCTATCCTGTTCGTTACATCCTCAAAGACCTCCAGCAAATTTGTCAAACATGAGTTCCCCTCCATGCTGACTCTGCCTGACCGAATTTTGCTTATCCAAATGTCCTGCTGCTGCTTCTTTAATAATGGACCCCAACATTTTCCCAAACACAAATGTTAGGCTAACTAGTCTATAGTCTCCTGCTTTTTGTTTGCCTCATTTATTAAATAGGGGCATTCAATTTTCAGGTTTCCAATCTGCTGGGACCGCCCCAGAATCCAGGGAATTTTTGTAAATTCGAACCAATGCATCCACAATCCCTGCCACTACTTCTCTTAAGACCCTAGGATGCAAGCCATCAGGTCCAAGGGATTTGCCTGCCTTTTGTCCCATTATCCTACTGAGAACCACCTCCTTAGTGATTTTGATTGTGTTAAGTTCTCCCCCGCTATAGCCCCATGATTATACACTGTTGGAATATTGGTAGTATCCTCTACTGTAAAGACTGATACAAAATAATTGTTCGGAGTTTCTGCCATCTCCATGTTCCCCATTACTAGTTCCCAGGTCTCGTCCTCCAAGAGACCAACATTTACTTCAGCCACTTTTTTCATTTGATATACCTATAGAAACTCTTGACCGTCTCTGCTCAAATCAGAACAACACCAGCTTCTCCAGTCAATCCATATAACCGGAATCCCCATTCCTGGTACGATTCTGATCAATCTGGCCTTAACACTCTCTGTTCAAAGGAGAAGAACCCCAGTTCTCCAGTGTCTCCACGTAACTGAAGACCCTCATCCATGGAACCACTCTAGAATTTCTCTTCTGTACATGCTCCAATGCCTTGACATTTTTCCCAACGTGAGGTTCCCTGAAATGAACACCATACCCCAGCTGAAGCCTAAACAGTGTTTTATAATATCTTAACATGATGTCTTTGATTTTGTGCTCTATTGCTCTATTAATCAAGCATATGGCACAGAATGACATCTAACACCCTTTTCAACTTGTCCGGCAGCCTTCAAGGTTTCGTGTAAATACACCCACAGGTCTCCATGTCCTTGCTCTCCCTTTAAATTGCACTATTTAGTTCATATTGCTGCTCCTCAATCTTCCTACCAACATACCTTACTTCACAATTCTCTGTGTTAAATTTAATCTGCCATGTGTCTGCCGATTTGAATCAGAGTTAGGGTTATGTTGTAAGCGAAAAGCTTGAATTGGGATTGAAATGCCATCCTGGAAGTGTAGGATCAGGTCATGGACTTCTCTGTAGCTCTCAGGCCCTCCAGCCTGAATACAGTTGTTGGGCATTTAGGGCCTGTTTTAGGCTCCACAGTTATGTTATTAATTAATGCAAAGTTGGTAAGTAGCTTTTCTTATTTTGTTCTCTGTCAGTAAGTAACATTTAGCATTGTTGTTGCCAAATGAAGTTTATCTAAGGGTTAATTCATGGCAGGACAGCTCCGACACGTGTTGCGCTCCTCCTGTACTATATGTGGGAAGTCAGGAACGCCTCCGCTGTCCCTGATGACTACGTGTGCGGGAAGTGTATCCCGCTCCAGCTCCTGACGGACCGCATTGCGGCACTGGAGCTGCGTATGGATGAACTCTGGAGCATTCAGTATGCTGAGAATGAAGTGAATAGCATATTTAGTGAGTTGGTCTTACCGCAGGTAAAGGGTACACAACCAGATAGTAAATGGGAGACCAGCAGGAAGAGTCTTGCAAGGAAGGTAGTGCAGGGGTCCCCTGCGGTCATCCCCCTGCAAAACAGATACACCGCTTTGGGTACTGTTGAGGGGGAGGACTCATCAGGGGGGAGCAGCAGCAGCCAGGTTCATGGCACTATGGGTGGCTCTGCTGAACTGGAGGGCAGGAAAAAGAGTGGAAGAGCGATAGTGATAGGGGATTCGATTGTAAGGGGAATAGATAGGCGTTTCTGCGGCTGTAACCGAGACTCCAGGATTTCCTGGAGTGTATTATGGATGGTTTTCCAGACTAATATGTCGAGGAACCAACTAGAGGGCTGGCCATCCTAGACTGGGTGATGTGTAATGAGAAAGGACTAATTAGCAGTCTTGTTGTGCGAGACCACTTGAGGAAGAGTGACCATAATATGGTAGATTTCTTTATTAAGATGGAGAGTGACACAGTTAATTCAGAGACGAGGGTCCTGAACTTGGGGAAAGGTAACTTCGATAGTATGAGATGTGAATTGGCTAGTATAGGCTGGCGAATGATAATTAACCAGACTGATTCCCGGGATGGCAGGACTGACATATGAGAAGAGACTGGATTGACTAGACCTGTATTCACTGGAGTTTAGAAGAATGAAAAGGGATCTCATAGAAACATATAATATTCTGACGAGACTGGACAGTTTAGATGTAGGAAGAATGTTCCCGATGTTGGGGAAGTCCAGAACCAGGGGTCACAGTCTAAGGATAATGGGTAAGCCATTCAGGACCGAGTTGCGGAGAACTTCTTCACTCAGAGAGTTGTTAACCTGTGGAATTCTCTACCGCAGAGAGTTGTTGATGCCAGTTCGTTAAATATATTCAAGAGGGAATTAGATATGGCCATTATGGATAAAGGGATCAAGGGGTATGGAGAGACAGCAGGAAAGGGGTACTGAGGTGAATGATCAGCCATGATCTTATTGAATGGTGGTGCAGGCTCGAAGGGCCGAATGGCCTACTCCTGTACCTATTTTCTATATTTCTATGTATGTTGCCTCCCTGGTGCAAGTGTCAAGGATGTCTAGGAACGGGTGCAGGACATTCTGAAAATGGAGGATGAACAGCCAGTTGTCGTGGTGCACATAGATACAAATGATATAGGTAAAAAACGGGTTGAGGTTCTACGAGACGAATTTAGGGAGCTAGGAACTAAATTAAAAAGTAGGACCTGAAAGATAGTAATCTCGGGATTGCTACTAGTGCCACGTGCAAGTTAGAGTAGGAATCGCAGGATAGCTCAGATGAATACATGGCTTGAGGAGTGGTGCAGCAGGGAGGGATTCAAATTCCTGGAACATGGTCCTGTGGGTGGTGGGACCAGTATAAACCGGACGGTCTGCACCTGGGCAGGACCGGACCAATGTCCTAGGGGGAGTGTTTGCTAGTGCTGTTGGGGAGGAGTTAAACTAACATGGCAGGGGGGTGGGAACCTATGCAGGGAGTCAGAAGGAAATAAAATGGAGCCAGAAGCAAAAGATAGAAAGGAGAATAGTAAAAGTGGAGGGCAGAGAAATCCAAGGCAAAAAACACAAAGGGCCACGTTACAGAAAAATTCTAAAGGGGCAAAGTGTGTTAAAATCTACAAGCCTGAAGGCTCTGAGTATTCAGAAAAAGGTGGACGAATTAACTGCGCAGACAGCAGTTAACGGATATGATGTGATTGGCATCACGGAGACATGTCTCCAGGGGGACCAAGGCTGGGAACTCAACATCCAAGGGTATTCAACATTTAGGAAGGATAGGCAAGAGGAAAAGGAGGCGGAGTGGCGTTACTGGTGAATGAGGAAATTAATGCAATACTAATGAGGGACATGAGCCTGGTTGATGTGCAATCGGTATGGGTGGAGCTGCGGAATTCCGAAGGGCAGAAAACGTTCGTGGGAGTTGTGTACAGACCAACAAACAGTAGTAGGGAGGTTGGGGACAGCATCAAACAAGAAATAATGGATGTGTGCGATAAAGGTACAGCAGCTAACATGGGCGACTTTAATCTACATATTGATTGGGATAACCAAACTGGTAGCAATGCGGTGGAGGAGGATTTCCTAGAGTGTATTAGGGATGGTTTTCTAGAACAATATGTCGAGGAAACATCCAGAGAGCTGGCCATCCTAGACTGGGTGATGTGTAATGAGAAGGGACTAATTAGCAATCTTGTTCTGACCATAATATGGTCCCTTGGGTGACCATAATATGGTAGGATTCTTTATTAAGATGGAGAATGTCACAGTTAATTCGGGAACTAGGGTCCTGGACTTAAGCAAAGGTAACTTTGACGGTATGAGGCGTGAATTGGCTAGAATAGACTGGCAAAGGATACTTAAAGGGTTGACGGTGGATCAGCAATGGGAAACATTTAAAGATCACATGGATGAACT
This sequence comes from Pristiophorus japonicus, assembly GCF_044704955.1. Taxonomy (NCBI): domain Eukaryota; kingdom Metazoa; phylum Chordata; class Chondrichthyes; family Pristiophoridae; genus Pristiophorus; species Pristiophorus japonicus. Next base: position 624,183 of record NW_027252450.1, read on the forward strand.
TCAGCAATTGTGCATCGCTGTCTGGAGTAAAAATCAAACTGGGAAGGTGCCTCAACCGTGGCTAACAAGGGAAATTAAGGATAGTTTTAAAGCCAAGGAAGAGGAATAAAAATTGTCTTGAAAAAGCAACAAACCTGAGGACTGGGAGAAATTTAGAATTAAACAGAGGAGGACTAAGGATTTAATTAAGAGGGGGAAAATAGAGTACAAGACAAAGCTTGCATGGAACATATAAACAGACTGCAAAAGCTTCTATAAATATGTGAAGAGAAAAAGATTAGTGAAGACAAACGTAGGTCCCTTGTAGTCGGACTCAGGTGAATTTATAATGGGGAACAAAGAAATGGCAGACCTATGGAACAAATACTTCGGTTCTGTCTTCACGAAGGAAGACTCGAATGTACTAGGGGACAGTTGATCTAGTGAGAAGGAGGATCTGAAGGATATCCTTATTAGGCTGGAAATTGTGTAAGGAAATTGATGGGATTGAATGCCAATAAATCCCCGAGACCTGATAGTCTGCATCCCAGAGTAATTAAGGAAGTGGCCCTAGAAGTAATGGATGCATTGGTGATCATTTTCCAACAGTCTATCGAATCTGGATCAGTTCCTATGGACTGGAGGGTAGCTAATGTAACACCACTTTTTATAAAAGGAGGGAGAGAGAAAACGGGTAATTATAGACCGGTTAGCCTGTCATCAGTAGTTGGGAAAATGTTGGAATCAATCATTAAGGATGAAATAGCAGCGCATTTGGAAAGCAGTGACAGGATCGGTCCAAGTCAGCACGGATTTATGAAAGGAAAATCATGCTTGACAAGTCTTCTGGAATCTTTTGAGGATGTAACCATATATTCCATGAAACAGCAGGTCCGCAGATGATTAAAAGGTGTAAATATGGCATAATGTGTTGCAAGCAAGAACGAGAACGTTTTGGAAATACTATTCATTTTTCGGATATCTGTGTGGTATGGCGTGAAAAATGTTAAGAATGCCAAATAAACTCTCTGGCACTGTCAATTAACCATTTTACGTGCGGAGTCTCATTCCTTCAGGTTTTAATTATTGTTAAAGATTTTAAAAGCTAATATTTAAAAATATATATTTCTGTCGCTTTTCTCTCTCTCTCTTTTAAGACCATCTTTTTTCCCTCACTTGAATTCGCTATTTGTATATGAATTGGCATTCGAAAAGGCACATCCTCATTCAGCCCCTGCACTAAACACGAACACTTCTTCAATCTGATTGGCTAAGGAGATACACAGTTGTTTGACCTGATCACACAGCTCTCAGGTTTCCAGCACAATTTTGGCTGTCAAATTAACAGTGATTTCCAGCGTAAAATTGCGCAGAATCTCTGTGGCTAAGTGCAAATGTGATGAATGGACTTGCGGCTCATTCACTGCTAAGAGCAGAATCCATTCCAATAACATTTAATGTTCTGTATGTCTTGAACGTTTATCATTCTTTATTTTGTAGATTCTTTTTTAAGACTGGTTGATGACGCCAGGGATATGGGGAACGGTCATTGAATTTAACAATTTGTGTCTGTGCAGGCAGTGAATTTTTGCACTCAGTCCTATCTTAAGAACATAGAACATAAGAATTAGGAACAGAAGTAGGTCATCTAGCCCCTCGAGCCTGATCCGCCATTCAACAAGATCATGGCTGATCTGGCCGTGGACTCAGCTCCACTTACCCGCCCGCTCCCCGTAACCCTTAATTCCCTTATTGGTTAAAAATCTATCTAGCTGTGATTTGAATACATTCAATGAGCTAGCCTCAACTGCTTCCTTGGGCAGAGAATTCAACAGATTCACAACCCTCTGGCAGAAGAAATTCATTCTCAACTCGGTTTTAAATTGGCTCCCCGTATTTTGAGGCTGTGCCCCCAAGTTCTAGTCTCCCCTACCATTGGAAACAATCTCTCTGCTTCTATCTTGTATATCCCTTTCATTATTTTAAATGTTTCCATAAGATCACCCCTCATCCTTCTGAACTCCAACGAGTAAAGACCCAGTCTACTCAATCTATCATCATAAGGTAACCCCCTCATCTCCGGAATCAGCCTAGTGAATCGTCTCTGTACCCCCTCGAAGACTAGTATAGCCTTCCTTGAGTTAGGTTACCAAAACTGCACGCAGTACTCCAGGTGCGGCCTCACCAATACCCTATACAGTTGCAGAAGGACCTCCCTGCTTTTGTACTCCATCCCTCTCGCAATGAAGGCCAACATTCCATTCGCCTTCCTGATTACCTGCTGCACCTGCAAACTAACTTTTTGGGATTCATGCACAAGGACTCCCAGGTCTCTCTGCACCGCAGCATGTTGTAATTTCTCCCCATTCAAATAATATTTCCTTTTACTGTTTTGTTTTCCAAATTGGATGACCTCACACTTTCCGACATTGTATTCCATCTGCCAAACCTTAGGCCATTCGCTTAACCTATCTAAACCTCTTTGCAGCCTCTTTGTTTCCTCTACACAACCCGCTTTCCCACTAATCTTTGTGTCATCTGCAAATTTTGTTACACTACACTCTGTCCCCTCTTCCAGGTCATCTATATATATTGTAAACAGTTGTGGTCCCAGCACCAGTCCCTATGGCACACCACTAACCACCGATTTCCAACCCGAAAAGGAACCATTTATCCCGACTCTCTGCTTTCTGTTAGCCAGCCAATTCTCTATTCACTTCTACTTTCTGTTAGGCAGCCAATTCTCTACCCATTATCGCGGGCAGAGTTTGTTATCCAGACTCTGGCTCCAAGACTCGGTATTGTAATATTACTGGACATGAAACGCAGCGTCTCCCAAAATCCGTGTGGTGGAATGCTCAGTCCCCCAGTGCAGAGAGGGTTGACAATTATAGCTCCATAGAATGGTTACAGCAGGGAAGAAGGCCATTCGGCTCGTCGCGCCCGTGCCGATTCTCAGCTCATCCCACTGCCCTGCCGTTTCCCCATAGCCCTGCAACATTTTTCCTTGAGATACTTATAAAACTCCCTTTTGAAAGATAAAACGGTTTTGTCTCCACTATACTTTCAGGCAGTGCATTCTAGGTCTTAACCACTCACTGAAAAAAAAGGATTTTCTTTCATCGGCTTTGGTTCTTTTGCCAATCACCTTAAATCGGTGTTCTTTACATCTGGAAACTTCTGCCAATGCGAAGAGTTTCACTATATCTACCATGCCCAGAAACCTCACTATTTTGAACACCTCTCTCAAATCTCCTTCCAATATTCTCTGGCCCGAGGATTAAAACAACAATAACTTCTCCAGTTAACGTAAATCATTCCTGGAATCCATACCATAAATCATTTCTGAACCTTCTCTAAGGTTTTCGCTACTTTTTAAAAGTACAGTTCCCGGAATTGGACACAATACTCCAGTTGGTGCCGAAACAGTGTTTTGTACAGGTTCGTCTTAATTTCCATACTTTTGCACTCTATACCTCTATTTATGAAGCCCAAGACCCCGCAAACCGTTTTCTCAACCTGATCTGCCATCTTCAAAAAATTATGCACACACTACCCCTGGTCTCTCTATTCGTGCACCCCCTTTAGGATTGCATATTTTAGTATATCTGTCCTCTCCTCATTTTGTCTACCAAAATACATCACTTCACACTATTATGTGTTAAGATTCATCGGCCACCTGTTCACACATTTCTCTAGCCTGCCTATTAATTCCTGAAGTCCATCACACTCATCCTCACTATTCACTATACTACCAAGTTTTGTGTCATCTGAAAATGTTGGAAAGATGCCTTGAACATGCATGTCCAAACTAATGGGCTGAACATTGAGACCTCGCCATGTGCGTACGATGTGGGCAGGCTCCCAGCGGGGCCTCACAAAAGCCTGTTCTCGGTGCACGATGCGCATGCTCTGAGAACCGGCTTTTCCGATCTATCCAAATGTCTTTCGACAGATCCTTCACAGGAAGGACATCCACGGAGCAGAGATTGGACAATTTTCCAAACTGTTACCCAGCGAATATCCTTCAAACTCTCTCACCTGGTTAAAGCACGGCTATAGCTTACTTTACCAGCGTAAAAGTTTTAAAACGTAGAAAATTTGTGTTTAATCATGCATTGTTTATATTAAAAACACTGTCCATTAAGGTACATTTATATTGAACCGAATTAATACACTTTAAAACAGTAATTTAGTACCTCAACTGTACACTCTGCCTATATGCATAGGACTACTTTTTGGTCCCTATTAGGCCCCACCACTCCTCCTACTACCTATTTACTCTTTATATGCCTATACAATACTTTTGGATTAACTTTTAGTTTGGCTGCAGTACTATTCTCATATCATTTCTTTGCAACTTTTATTTTCATTTTCACTTTTGCTCCCACATTTCGATATATATAGTCTGATTCTCAGATGCATTTGCAATCTGACATGCGCTCTCTTTTTCTACTTCATCATACTCTCTATCGGTTTCGTCATTCAGAGTTATCTGACTTAAATTTACCTACCTTTTCCCGTCGTGGGAATGTACCATTTCTGTATCCAAACTATTTCTTCTTCAAAGGCACCCCATTTTCCATATAGTTTTGTCTGCCAATCTTTGATTCCAGTTCACCTGGGCCAGATCCCTTCTGATCCTACTGAATTTGGCATTCACCAGGTAAATATTTTCATTCTAGATTGCTCCTTGTCCTTTTCCATGGTGAATCTGAAACTTATGATACTATGATCACTGTTCCCTAAATGTTCACCTACTGATTCTTGGTCCACTTCTCCCAGCTTATTCCCCAGAATCAAATCCAGCAATGCATCGGCGCTCGTCGGGCCACAAACATACTGGTCAAGAACGTTCTCTGGAACACAGTTCAAAAGTTCTACCCCTTCTCTTCCCTTTATACTATTATGATCCCAATCTAGATTAGGATCATTCAACTCCCCATTGCAACTACTATATAGTTCTTCACTTCTCTGTAAATTATCTGCACACTTGCTCCTTCATATCTTCCCCACTCTGTGGTGGTCTATAGATTACATCTATTTTGTAACGGTACCTCTATTTGTTCATAATTTTAGCCGTAAAGAATATGTACTTGACCCCTCCAGGACATCCTCTCTCTCCAGCACTGTAATATTCTCCTTAACCAATAATTACACACCACTTCCTATCTGTCCATCACTACCTTACCTGAATACTTTATAATCAGGAATATTTAACTGTCCTTTTTAGAGCCAAATATCTGTTAATAGCACAATATCATATTCCCATATGACTATTTGTGCCTGCAGCATACTTACCCTGTTCACTACGCTACTTGCTTTCACATACATACACTGTAAACCCTTCTTAGACCATCATGTATTTTCTCTTAGTTGGACCCCATCTAATCCCTTACTATTTCTTACTTTAGTTCGCTCAGCTGCTCCCATTCCTTTGAGTACTTTATTTCCCCTTTCTAATGTTACATGCTGCTGCACATCGCCCTGCAAAATTAGGTTAAACCCTCTACAACAGCATTAGCAAACATTCCCGGGTGGATATTGGTTGCGGCTCTATTGAGGTGTAACCATTCCGGCCGAGACAGGCCCCACCGCCCCCAGAACCGGTACCAATGCCTCAGGAATCTGATGCCCTCCCTCATCCACCATCTGTTCAAACACGCATTCATATGCTTTAATCTATTATTCCTATACTCACTTGCGCCTGGCACTGGGAGTACTCTGGAGATTGCTGCCTTTGAGGTCCTGCTTTTAACCTCTTTCCTAGCTCCTTAATATTTGCCTGGAGGACCTCATCCCTCTTCCTACCTATGCCATTGGTCCTCATATGGACCACGACCACTGGCTGTTCACCCTCCCCCCTCAGAATATCCTGCAGCCATTCAATGGCATTCTTGACCCTGGCAATATACCATCCTCGAGTCACGACTGCTGCTGCAGAAACACCTGTCTTCTCCCCTAACTGTCGAATCCCCTAAAAATATTGCTCTTCCTTTCTTCTACCCCGCCCCCTCCCATACAGCTGGGCCACCCTTGGTACCGTGGACATGGCACTGGCTGTAATCCACAGAGAAACCAGCACCCTCGCCATTACTCAGAATATAATACAGGTTCGAGTGTAAGATGCACTCAGGGGACTCCTTGCACGAGCTGCCTGCTCCTGCTCTTCAGTCTGGCAGTCACCCATTTCCACTCCTTTTCTGCGATGTTACCACCTCCTTAAACGTGCTACCCACGAAGCTCTAAGCATTGTGGATGCTCCGCGGCGACACCAGCTGCTGCTCAAGCTCAGGAACCCGGAGCTTGAGTTCCTCCAGCTGATGACACTTCCTGCAAAGGTGGCTGTCCAGGGCATGCGAAGTGTCCTGGATTTCCCACATGGCATTCCGTGGGACTGAGCTGCCCTGCCGTGCCTTTATTTATTCGGCTCATAATTAACTTTACAGAAAAGGAAATCATGCTTGACAAATCTTCTAGAATTTTTTGAGGATGTTTCCAGTAGAGTGGACAAGGGAGAACCAGTTGATGTGGTGTATTTGGACTTTCCGAATTCTTTCGACAAGGTCCCACACAAGAGATTATTGTGCAAAGTTAAAGCTCATGGGATTGGGGGTAGGGTGCTGACGTGGATTGAGAACTGGTTGGCAGACAGGAAGCAAAGAGTAGGAGTAAATGTGTACTTTTCAGAATGGCTGGCAGTGACTAGTGGGGTACCGCAAGGTTCTGTGCTGGGGCCCCAGCTGTTTACATTGTACAATAATGATTTAGACGAGGGATTAAATGTAGCATCTCCAAATTTGCGGATGACACTAGTTTGGTGGCAGTGTGAGCTGCGAGGAGGATGCTATGAGGCTGAAGAGTGACTTGGATAGGTTAGGTGAGTGGACAAATGCATGGCAGATGAAGTATAATGTGGATAAATGTGAGCTTATCCATTTTGGTGGTAAAAACAGAGAGGCAGACTATTATCTGAATGGTGACAGATTAGGAAAAGGGGAGGTGCAACGAGACCTGGGTGTCATGGTACATCAGTCATTGAAGGTTGACATGCAGGTACAGCAGGCAATTAAGAAAGCAAATGGCATGTTGGTCTTCATAGCGAGGGGATTTGAGTACAGGGGCAGGGAGGTGTTACTACAATTGTACAGGGCCTTGGTGAGGCCACACCTGGAGTATTGTGTACAGTTTTGGTCTCCTAACTTGAGGAAGGACATTCTTGCTATTGAGAGATTGCAGCGAAGGTTCACCAGAATGATTCCTGGGATGGCGGGACTGACATATCAAGCAAGATTGCATCAACTGGGCTTGTATTCACTGGAGTTCAGAAGAATGACAGGGGATCTCATAGAAACGTTTAAAATTCCGACGGGTTTAGACAGGTTAGAGGCAGGAAGAATATTCCCAATGTTGGGGAAGTCCAGAACCAGGGGTCACAATCTAAGGATAAGGGGGAAGCCATTTAGGACCGAGATGTGGAGAAACTTCTTCACCCAGAGAGTGGTGAACCTGTGGAATTCTCTACCACAGAAAGTTGTTGAGGCCAATTCACTAAATATATTCAAATAGGAGTTAGATGTAATCCTTACTACTAGGGGGATCAAGGGGTATGGCGAGAAAGCAGGAATGGGGTATTGAAGTTGCATGTTCAGCCATGAACTAATTGAATGGCGGTGCAGGCTCGAAGGACCGAATGGCCTCCTCCTGCACCTATTTTCTATGTTTCTATGTTTCTATGAAACGTAAGACTACAATGTTTCTAATTTAAATTATTAATATACTATAATATTACATTTACTAATCCAGCATAGTATTAACATTTATTAATATAATTTAGTATTAACAGATACGAATTTATTAAAGCATTAAAAGAATCTCCAACTTTCTTTTTTACTAAACAGCTATTTAACCCCGGCCCCAAACTTGAAGTAAAAAAAAAAGAACGGTTTAATCTTTACTAACCAATCAGTTACCAGCTATCCTGTGACTTCACTCAATGGCTAGAGAATTCCGGTCCGAGGCTTCCCGCGGGCAATGGCCTGGCGACGAGAGATGTTTTACAAATATACCTGGAGGTCTCGGAGGCACCCTGGCTTCCGATGGGGTGGCCTTCTCTTCCCGCACTGCGAACCGCGTTTCAGTCCAGAGGGTTGCCTTGCAGATGATGCAATCCTGTGTCAATGCTCAGCCAATCAGGTAGGTAATTCACAGGTTCCATTCAATAGCACGAGTTCTTAGTGCTCTTAATAGGGGGAAAGCAGACCGGGCCCACTAAGTCTGTATCACAAATCCGCAGGGAATAGCAATCCAGCCCCACTGTGCCACTAACACAAACCCCGGGGGAGAGCAGACCGGCCCCACTGTGTCTGTATCACTGATCTCCGGGGAGAGCAGACCTGTCCCACTGTGTCTGGATCACAGACCCCGGGGAGAGCAGACCTGTCCCACTGTATCTTTATCACAGACCCCGGGGGAGAGCAGACCGGTCCCACTGTGTCTGTATCATAGACCCCGGGGAGAGCAGACCGGGCTCACTGTGTCTGTATCACAGACCCCGGGGAGAGCAGACCGGGCTCACTGTGTCTGGATCACAGACCCCGGGGAGAGCAGACCGGGCTCACTGTGTCTGGATCACAGACCCCGGGGAGAGCAGACCTGCCCCACTGTATCTGTATCACAGACGCCGGGGAGAGCAGACTGGGCCCACAGTGTCTGGATCACAGACCCCGGGTTGAGCAGACCGGTCCCACTGTGTCTGTATTCCAGACCCCGGGGGCGGGGGTAGAGCAGACCGGTCTCACTGCGTCTGTAACTCAACCCCCGGAGGAGAGCAGACCGACCCCACTGTGTCTGTTTCACAGACTCCGGGGGAGAGCAGGCAGGCACCACCGTGTCTGTATCACAGGCCCCGTGGAGAGCAGACCGGCCCCACTGTGCCTGTGTGAGAGAGCCCGGTGTGAGAGAGGGTTGGTGTGATGTTGAAACGGTATTGATGTCTGATGCTGGATATTATTCAATTTATTCTCAGAATTGAATGATCTTAATGTTGGAGTAATGTGATATTTGACAACATTCTTCAGCAGGTTTCTGAAAATAATCTGGGTCATAAGAACAGAAGAAATAGGATCAATGTGTAGATGCCCAAACTGCTCAACCATTCTTCATAAGTTAACCCCTTCATCTCAGGAATCAATCTAATGAAGGTTCTCTGAACTGTCTCCAATGCAAGTATATCCCTCCCTAAATAAGTAGATGGCGTATATGCAAGCTTTTCTGCAGAAACTCAGGAACTGGGCCAATCCCTTTCCTTGTACAAAAAGAGGCATAAATACAAAATAATATCCAAAAAAACAAATTCACAGAAACATAGAAAATAGGTACAGGAACAGGCCATTCGTCCCGTCGAGCCTGCACTACCATTCAATAAGATCATGACTGGTCATTCACCTCAGTACACCTTTCCTGCTTTCTCTCAATAACCCTTGATCCCTTTAGCCGCAAGGGCCATATCTAACTCTCTCTTGAATATATCCAATGAACTGGCATCAATAAATCTCTGCAGTAGGGAATTCCACAGGTTAACAACTTTCTGATTGAAGAAGTTTCTCCTCATCTCAGGCCTAAATGGCTTACCCTTTATCCTTAGACTATGTACCCTGGTTCTGGACTTCCCGTAATCGGGAACATTCTTCCTGCATCTAACCTGTCCAATCCCGTCAGAATGTTATATACTTCTATGAGATCCCCTCTCATCCTTCTAAACTCCAGTGAATAAAGGTCCAGTCGATCCAGTCTCTCCTCATATGTCAGTCCTACCATCCCGGGAATCAGTCTGGTGAACCTTCGCTGCACTCCCTCAATAGCAAGGACTCCTTCCTCAGATTAGGAGATCAAAACTGAACACAATATTCCGGGTGAAGCCTCACCAAGGCCCTGTACAACTGCAGTAAGACCTCCCTGCTCCTACACTCAAATCCCCTAGCTATGAAGCCAACATACCATTTGCCTTCTTCGCCGCCTGCTGTACCTGCATGCCAAGAGTCAACGCCTGATGTATCATGACACTCAGGTCTCGTTGCACCTCCCCTTTTCCTAATCAGCCGCCATTCAGATAATATTCTGCCTTCATGTTTTTGCCACCAAAGTGGATAACCTCACATTTATCCATATTATACTGCATCTGCCATGCATTTGCCCACTTAACTAATCTGTCCAAGTCACCCTGCAGCCTCTGAGCGTCCTCCTCACAGCTCACACCGCCACCGAGCTTAGTGTCATCCGTAAACTTGGAGATATTACTCTCAATTCCTTCATCTAAATCATTAATGTATATTATAAATAGCTGGGATCCCAGCACTGAGCCCTGTGGCACCCCACTAGTCACTACCTGCCATTCTGACAAGGACCCGTTTATCCCAACTCTCTGCTTCCTGTCTGCCAACCAGTTCTCTATCCATGTCAGTACATTACCCCCAATACCATATTCTTTAATTCTGCACAAAAATCTCTTGTGTGGGACCTTGCCAAAAGCCTTTTGAAAGTCCAAATGCACCACATCAACTGGTTCTCCCTTGTCCACTCTACCAGTTGCATCCTCATAAAATTCTAGAACATTTGTCAAGCATGATTTCTCTTTCATAAATCTATGCTGACTTGGACCAATCCTATTACTGCTTTCCAAATGCGTTGCTATTTCAGCTTTAATAGTTGATTCCAACATTTTCCCCACTACTGATGGCAGGCTAACCGGTCTATAATTAACCGTTTTCTCTCTCCCTCTTTTCTTAAAAAGTGGTGTTACAATAGCTACTATCCAGAGTCGATAGACTGTTGGAAAATGATCACCCTATTTCTAGTACTCTGGGATGCAGACTAATAGACCCTGGGGCTTTATCCGTCTTCAAAGCCATCAATTTCCCTAAAACAATTTCCCAACTATTAAGGATTTCCTTCAGTTCCTCCTTCTCACTAGACCCTCGGTTCCCTAGTATTTCCGGAAGGTTATTTGTGTCTTCCTTCGTGAAGACAGAACATAGAAACATAGAAACAAAGTATTTGTTCGACTCCTCTGCCATTTCTTTGTTCCCCATTACAAATTCACCTGAATCTGATTGAAAGGGACCTACGTTTATCTTCACTAATCGTTTTCTCTTCACATATCTATAGAAGATTTTGCAGTCAGTTTTTATGCTCTCAGTTACTTTTCTCTTCTAATCTATTTTCCTCTTCCTAATTAAAGCCTTTGTCCTCCTCTGCTGAATTATAAAATTCTCCCAGTCCACAGGGTTGCTGCTTTTTCTGGCCAATTTATATGCCTCTTCCTTGGATATATCACTATCCGTAATTTCCCTTGTTAGCCACGGTTGAGCCACCTTCCCCTTTTTATTTTTACTCCAGACAGGGATGTAAAATTGTTGAAGTTCATTCATGTGCTCTTTAAATGGTTGCCATTGCCTATCCACCGTCAACCCTTTAAGTATCATTCACCAGTCCATTCTAGCCAATTCACGTCTCATACCAGCGAAGTTACCTTTCCTTAAGTTCAGGACCCTAGTCTCTGAATTAATTTTTTAACTCTCGATCTTAATAAAGAATTCTACCATATTATGGTCACTCTTCCCCAAGGGGCTTCGCACAACAAGATTGCTAATTAGTCCTTTCTCATTGCACATCACCCATTCTAGGATGGCCAGCCCTCTCGTTGATTCGTCGACATATTGATCTAGAAAACCATCCCTAATACACTCCAGGGAATCCTCTTCCAACGCATTGCTACCAGTTTGGTTAGCCCACTGTATATGTAGATAAAAGTCACCCATGATAACTGCTGTACCTTTATTGCACACATCCCTATTTTCTTGTTTGATGCTGTCCACAACCTCACTACTATTGTTTGGTGGTCTGTACACAACTCCCACTAGCGTTTTCAGCCCTTTCATATTCCGTATCTCCACCCATACCGATTCCACATCATCCAAGCTAATGTCCTTCCTTATTTTGCATTAATTTCCTCTTTACCAGCAACGCTGCCCCACCTCCTTTTCCTTTCTGTCTATTCTTCCTAAATGTTGAATACCCCTGGATGTTGAGTTCCCAGCCTTGGTCACCCTGGAGCCATATCTCCGTGATGCGAATTATATCATATTCATTACTTGCTGCCTGCGTAATTAATTCGTCCACCTTATTACGAATACTCCTCGCATTGACGCAGATATAGAAAGTAAGATAAAGAATAACCTCATCAGTACGAAATTTCACGATATAAAAATCAGTAAATTGATGGATTTCCTTCGGCTGTCCATCTCTGGGTGTGTGAGACTCTCCCTGTGGGTTCACTGTCCATTAGAACGTGGCTGACAGTTAAATCACTGAACAGCAGAATCGGAAAAATGTGACATGTTGGATCAGAAAATAATGAGATTGATTGCTCACATACCTGTTGACGAATAATACTGGCAGCTCTACCACGAAACAAATGAAGATTGTCAAAACTAATCCCTGTCGATCACATAAATACCAGCTCCTCATAGTCACTGTTCCTTGAACCTCAGCCGCCATGTTCTTCGTTTAATGTTTACCCTTCAGCTTCTGGCAACAGATGGCCACGAGTCGATCAAAGGTAAACGAGACCGTGAAGCAGAACAGAACTGTCTGTGGCTTCATAATGTAGGACGGCATGGATATGAAACAGGTCAATAATTGACCGCACAAAAACAAACTGTTCCCGTTAAAACGAGCAATGTGCCTCAATATCAGGTCGGTGAGAACCACCCGTAGGTCCGCCGCTACAATGGTGGGCAGGTAGCCAGGGATAGATTTGGACTTTGCCCGAGGCAGGATCGCAATCGTCACTAAGTTAACTATGAGATAGGGACACAAGCAGAAAAATTATACATCAATCTATGAGCAAAACCCTCGATTTGAAGAAGTTCGGCGTGACATTTGTTGCCTTTGTTCCGCAACCAGAAACGGATTTGATTATTGTTCCTGTGACAGGGTTGGCTGCTAGAGTCACGGCTTATATGTATTGAATGAGGAGTGTGAAGGGTGTAAGTAATCTAACGTGAGAAATAACAGGATTGTAATAAATCAGCTCCCATTTAACTATTGAGGAAAACAGTAACCGACCTCAGAAGGTCGTTTAGCTATATTGATAATGCTCTTAATTCCCCAATTTCCCCAATTTTTCAAAAGCTGTTTGATATAATACTACATCATTAGATTCAATATCAAAATGAAGCTGATGGAAATAAATGTGCAGTGGCAGCAATGCTCGAAAATTGGCCAAGAGACAGGAAGCAGAGAATAGTGTTGAATGGTTGTATTTCAGACTGGTGGGAGGTACACAGTGGTCTTCACAAGTGGTCGGGTTTGAGGCCACCTCTCATGTGATTTACAGTAATGACCTGTACTTCGGTATACAGGACATAATTTCAACATTTCAGCCAACACGAAGCTGCGAAATGCAACAAACAGTCAGGAAGATAGTAACAGAGTTCAGGAGGGCGTATAGAGACTGGTGATCAGGGCAGGCACATAGTTGGCGTAATTTAACGCAGTAAATGAGGAAGTGATGGATTTTTGTGAGGACGTACGAGCAGAGTGAAATCAAAGAAAATCTTACAGTTTTAAAGAGCGTGCAGGACTGGTGACCTGGGTATGTACTTACACCAGTGTTTGATGTTGGCAGAAATCGTTTAGGAGGCTGTTTATATAACATATAAATATCAGAAGGAGTTATTTCCAGGGTCATTGGGAAAGACCAGAGAAGTGGGACTAATTGTATAAGTGTTTCAAAGTCCCAAGACAGGCAGATGGGCTGAAGGTTCCCTTATGCGCTGTAGGATATGAAGATTCTCTGATATCAGAAGCCATTGAGTCCTTAGCTCATCTATGCAATTGAAGTTCTGCAATTTTTGAGACAGATTCGAATGGCGACTTGTACTCTGATAAAGGCGGCAGTGCAAAAGCAAACACAATGGCTGATGAACTATGTGTGACAATTTGTTGCGGGGAATGACGCGCTGTTCTGCTCACAGTTCCGCCTGTTTTAATTCAGTGAATTATAAAATCATTGATTTTATTCCTATTTTATTTAGTTATCTATTTATTACCAGGTTATTTTGTTCGCTGACACGCCCAACATTACTTACAAAACTATAGTTGCCCATTACAAAATGGTGGGCCTCCATATGCAACTGCTGCAGTCCTTGTCGTGAAGGTTTCCCACAATTCTGTAATAGAAAGAATTTCAGGTTGTTAAGCAATGACAATGAATGAAGGACGGTATGTTTCCAACAGTGCATGTTGTTTGACATGCAGATGGAAATTGGAGGTGATAGTGCTTTGTGCTACAATCCAAGCAGAATTGTAATCCCTCCCCTGTGGCTGTTGTCACCTCGATGTTTATGGAAGGAATAAAAGTACGGCCCTGAGGGTGTCATGTACTTATGGTAAATTAATAAATACAAACAACTCAACATTGGTATTGTAGCACTGCATTTCCTTGACTGGGCAACTGTCAATGAGTTGCGTTTGAACACGAGGATGAGAATTTGAAATTACAGAATTATTTTTTACAATAGGGCTGACAAAAATAAACCGTTCTTCGACAACGTTTGGACAGAAACCTTCCCAAAAACACATTGGCTTAGATGTAGGGTTAATGTCCTTTACATTCGGCTCAGGCCAACACATAACTTGGGCGATGGGACTCAATTCTAGACATATCCTCTAGCATGTGCCCAGTCCCACAAACACGTGGGGTTGAGTGTATTACCATGTAATGCCTACGGATAAGAATCGTTTTCAGATTGCGAGGCTGTAACTAATAGGGTGCTGCAAGCATCAGTGCTTGGGCCTCAGATACTGTGTTATTCCTTCATGGGATGTGGGCATCACTACCAAGGCCAGCATTTTTTCCCATCCCTAATTGCCCTAGAGCAGGTGGTGGTGAGCCGCCTTCTTGAAGTGTTGCATTTCTTTTGGTGAAGTTATTTCATTCCCACGATGCTATTAGAGAGGGAGTTCTAGCATTCATTTTGATGCAGATACCACGAAGGAACGGCGATATAATTCAATGTCAGAATCTTATTATAACTTGCAGGCTAACTTGCAGCAGATCATATTTCCATGTGCCCGCTGCCCTTAATCCTTTAGCTGTTAGATTTCACGAATTTCAGAGGTGCTGCTAAAGAAGCATTGACGAATTGATGCTGCGTGTTTTTTAGATGGTACACACTGCAGTCACGCTGCGCCGGTGGTGGAGAGAGTGAATGTTTCAGATGGTGGATAGGGGCCAATCAAGTGCGCTGTTGGAACTTGGATGGCGTCAAGCTTCCTGATGTTGCTGGAGCTGCACGCATCCTGGCAAGTAATTATAATCTATATTAATGATATAGATAAAGGAACTGAGTGCAGTGTATCAACGTTTGCTGACGATGCAAAACCACGAGCTCTGTGGAGCATACAAAGAGCCGGCAGATTGACATAGATTAAGTGAGTGAGCAAAAATGTGATAGAGTATATATAATGTGGAGAAAGTTCACTTTGGTAGCAAGAAAAGAATTGCAAATTTTGAAAAGCTATTAAATATTGATGATCAGGGATATTTAGGAGTCCTAATACAAGAAATACAGAGAGTTAGCATACAGTTACAGCAAGCAATTAGGAAGGCAAATGGCATGTTGACATTTGTTGCTGGACCGTTGGAGTACACGAGTAATATCGTAATACAATTGTACAATGTAGGAGACCACACATGGAGTTTAGATTGAAGATCGCCCATGATCTTATTGAATTGTGGAGCAGGCTCGGGGAGCTATCTGGTTTACTCCTGCCGCTAATTCTTATGCTCTTACGTTTTATGGATTGGCCTCTGCATTACCCACAATCAGGGAGCTAGGCTCAGCCCCACATTCATCCTTGCGGATGTGGCCCATTCCCACAGACGCAATAGTGGATGGCATCGAAGCCACATCTTGGAGAATGGGATCTTCCCACACATTTTTCTAAGATGGGCTCAGACCCACATGGAACTGAGTGTTTGGATCAGTTCCACTCAATCACTAGGGATGCCATCAGTGCTGCACACCCTTGGGGATGGGCTAAGTTACCGATCTCCTGTATTTCTGAAAATGTTTCACTCATTTGGAATCGAAACATCAGACTGGTCATTGTGTGTGGTTGAGGACGAGGTCTGATAATGATCTGAGACCCAATGAGGAGGGGAGAGCCGAGCAGCAGGGAACGATGTCAGAACAATAGGAGACAGCAGCTCATGGTCAGCTGCTTAATCAGGGATAATACACAGCAGCTCAGGCCAAGACCAACAGCATGGAGCTGGTGTTTAAAGCACCCCACAAAAGCAGCTGTGGTTGACTCAAGGAAAACCCGTATTGATTTCGTTGGTAACTTTACTAGCTCAGTGGCTCTTCGAATTAAGTAATACTCTTAAAGAGCAGTGCTTTGTACCATCACGAACGGCAGAGCAAACTTCCCTCTACACTGTCTGCCAAGCACTCACTGGGCAGGTATAGCCCCGGTTATATACAGACTACTCCACCCACTAACAGTCCCATCACACAATCTGATGTGTCTGAAGTCTCCTCCCAACTTGCCTGCACAAACTCCTTATTGCATTATACTAAACTGCATTCGGTCAAAGTGTGCATTCTCTGGGACAGCTGAATTATAACAATGCCTTTCTGAAAATGTTATTCTGCATTTTCCCAAAATCCTCTTCGTGGTCTCCTGCTCCCATTTACTGCACGTCTTACATTTACTCCCAGCTTCATTCCACCCCTGAAATCCTTTTCCTCTGACATTCGTTTCTGAAAGAGAAGCTATATACGAATATTGATTAGTGATCAATGCATTAAGTTTTATTACTTAATACTGCCCATTATTCAGATAGCAGTAATACAGGGTCAGTAGTGGTGGATCTGGTAGAAATCCGACATTGCATCTAGCACGGTTTTTCTTTGCAACATCGTACTCCATATGCACAGTGTAGTATGACAGTTTCCTCATATTTTTGGCATGGGTTCCAACGACATATTGCTCCACTTGCAACACACGACTTCACGGGCTCTAAAAGACAAAATTATATATGTATTTATTAATCATTCTTTAGACAGAGGGAAATAGAACAATGAGTACCTATGCGTCGGATGATCCTCGTGTTAATGGGACTGACTGGACCGCAGATGAACATAACCAATATGAGCCGGAGTAGGCCAAATGGCCTCGAACCTGCTCCGCCACTTAATAAGATCATGGCTGATCCGATCATGGACTCAGGTCCACCTCCCTGCCAGCTCCCCATAATCCTTTATTCCCTTATCGGTTAATAAACTGTCTATGTTTGTCTTAAATGTACTCAATGACCCTCCTTCCACAGCTCTCTGAGGCAGCGAATTCCACAGATTTACAACCGTCTGAGAGAAGCAATTCCTCTTCATCTCAACTTTAAATGGGCTTCCCCTTATTCTAAGGTGATGCCCCCTAGTTCTAGTCTCTCCCATCAGTGGAAACATCCTCTCTGCATTCACCTTGTCAAACTCCCTCATAATCGTATACGTTTCGATAAGATCACCTCTCATTCTTCTACATTCCAATGAGTAGAGGCCCAACCTACTCAATCTTTCCGCATAAGTCAAACAGCTCATCTCCAGAATGAACCTTGTGAACCTTCTCTGAACCACCTACAAAGCAGGAATATCCTTTCTTAAGCATGGAAACTAAAACTTTACGCAGTATTCCAGGTTTTGCTTCACAAATATCCTGTATAGCTGTAGCAATACTTCATTGTTTTTATATTCCAACCCCTTTGCAATAAATATCAAGATTCGATTGGCCTTCCTGATCAATTGCTTTTCTGTTTCATGCACAAGTACCCCCGGATCCCGCTGCACTGCAGCACGTTGCAATTTTTCTCCATTTAAAAAATAACTTGATATTTGACTTTTTTCTGCCAAAGAACATAACCTCACACTATCTAACATTATACTCCATCTGCCAAATATTTGCCCACTCACTTAGCTTGCCTATATCCTTTTGCAGATTATTTGTGTCCTCTTTAAACATTGCTTTTCCTCCTATCTTTGTATCGTCAGCATACTTAATCAAAACGTGGCACCGGCAACAGTGCAGCACTCCCGCAGTGTACTGGAGCGGGCAATCACCCGAGAACATGTTCATTCAACGCCCAACTGAGCCAAACTGAGATCCTGCTCCTACAAATTGATAATTTCACCACTTTCTCAGTCCATGTTATCATATCCAGATATCCATGAATGTTTCTGAATTATTTGAGTTAATAAACCCATTTTGAATTCCTTTGTTCGCTTCCAGCACCTTCATGTTATGAAAATATGACTCATGTCCATGGACCAGTTGCACAGACACATCCAGTATCGCTCCTAATTCACCATTTTTAATTTCAGTGACTGGACAGCAAATATAGAAACATAGAAAATAGGTGCAGGAGTAGGCCATTCGGCCCTTCGAGCCTGCACCACCAATCAATAAGATCGTGGCTGATCATCACCTCAGTACCCCTTTCCTGATTTCTCTCCATACCCCTTGATCCCTTTAGCCGTAAGGGCCATATCTAACTCCCTCTTGAATATATCCAACGAACTAGTATCAACAATCTCTGCGGTAGAGAATTCCACAGGTTAACAACTCTCTGAGTGAAGAAGTTTCTCCTCGTCTCAGTCCTAAATAGCTTACCCCTTATCCTTAGACTGTGTCCCCTGGTTCTGGATTGCTCCAACATCGGAACCATTCTTCCTGCATCTAACCTATCCAGTCCCGTCAGAATTCTATATGTTTCTGAGATCCTCTCTCATCCTTGTAAACTCCAGTGAATACAGGCCCAGTCGATCCAGTCTCTCCTCATATATGTTTGTGTCAGTGTTTGTGAAAGGAACTGAAGGATCTCCCGATCCTGTCCTCAACTAGAGTCCCCATTCTCACATTGCACCAAATAGCAGATCAGCAACAACAGTGAGAGTTCAGTCTCCATTAACTGGGTACTGAGACCAATCGGTAGAATACTCCGACTGAGAGCTTCCTACTCGTCACCGGCCAGTAATTGTGCTTGCATTGCTGGTCTGTTTGGATCAGCACACCATTACCTCCACCCACTCAGGTTGCCACGAGACAATCTGGGAATTTACTTGTTGAACTGATTTAGATTAAACTCTTCAGGCTTTCTTAAAAGCTTGCAAACATCTTCACTTCACCAATCAAACCGCGACATTTAAAAATTGAAATTATCTGAAAACTGGCAGCAGAAAGTTTGCCGAAGTGCAAATACCTGTACCGTTGCATTCTGTAGCAGTGATAGGCTGAGTCAGCATCTGGACTACGAGAACCACGAGTAGCTCTTTCCCCATCTTCTGAAACGGTTCTTCAGTGTCAGTATCAGGCAGCTGCAGTACAAATGTTCTGAAACCAGGCTCGGAGAGGTCCCTACATTTATAATCACACACACGGGGAGTGACACTGCTCTGTGCGAAAAGGCGATTCCGTGCATCAATTAACAGCTTGACTTAGTTGCCAGTTTATTTTTAACTATGAGATCACAAGGTTGCCGGTTCGGGCCCCAATCCCAGTTCTATTGCATGAGCTCAGCTGACATGTTGTGTCAGTTATAGAAACAGGAGATTTAACCCATCAAACCCTCCCAGTATTATTTCCACGTGAACTCAAACTCTGATCCTGCTATCCTGCTCACACCCCTACACTAATATTCTCGAGCTCAGTCAGCATCAGGACTCCAAGTACCGAGAGCAGTGATGGGCCGAGTGAGCATCAGGATTCCAGGCAATGAGTGTAGTGATGGGCTGAGTCAGAACTTTGACTCCAGGTACTGAGAGCAGTCATTGGCTGAGTAGGCATCGGGATTCCAAGTAACGAGATGTGGCTGCAGAGATAATGGATGTATTGGTTGTGACATTCCAAATGTCCCTAGCGCCTGGAAAGATCTGAATGGATTGGAATGTAGCTAATGTAATTCTGTTATTCAAGAAAGCAAAGAGAGAAATAAAAACAGCGAACAACTGGCCAGTTGGACTGACATCCGTCATCAGGAAATTGCTGGATTCCATTATTAAGGAAGTGGTATCAGGACACTTAGAAAATCATAATATAATAATGCAGTGTCACAATAGTATTATGCAAGGGAAATCTTGTTTGCCAAATTATGATGTTTTTGAGTATGTCACTTTTAGCTTAGATAAAGGGGATGTAGTATAATTGTATTGTATTTCAAGAAGGCATTCTATAATGTGCCACATAAAAGGTTGGTACACGAGAAAATGACTCGTGGGATTGGAAGTAATCTAGTAGCAGACATAGAAATTGCTTAATGGACAAAAATCAGAGATTTGGCATAAACCGATCATTTTCAGATTGGCAGGCTGTAACTAATGAGATGCTGCAAAGGATCAGTGCTTGCGTCTCAGCTATTTAAAAAAAAAACTATATTAATGTTTTGGATGAAGGAGCAGAGAGTAATGTGCCAAGGTTTTCTGAGGATATAAAGCTAGGTGAGACAGTAAGCTCTGTGGAGGACAAAAAGAGCCTGAAATCGGATACAGATCGGCTAATTGAGTGGACAAAGAATTGGCAAGTGTAGTGTAAGGTGGGAAAATTTGTGCTTATTCAATTGGAAGGAACCATATCAAATTAGAATAATTTTAAATGGTGAGAAACTATTAAATGTTGTCCTTTATTGAGATTTAATTGTCCTCGTACAGAAAAAAACATAAATTTAGCATGCAGGTACAGCAATCTAGTGGGATGCAAGTGGCCTGCTGATCTTTATCACTGGAGTGTCAGAGTATAAGAGTAAGGAAGACATGTTACAATTGCACAGGGCCTTGGTGAGACGACAGCTGTACTATTGTGTACAGTTTTAGTTCCGTATCTAAGGAAGAAAGGGCGTGCCTTATTTCAACAGACTATTTCCTGGGATAAGATTGTTTTCCTTTGAGGAGAGATTGAGTAAATTGGGCCCATACTTTTTGGAATTTAGAAGAATGAGAGGAGAACTCATTGAAATATATAAGATGCTGAGGGGGATTGAAAGGACCGATGCTGAGAAATTTATTCCCATGGCTGAAGATTCCAGTACTTGTATGCATAGCATCAGGAGCAGGGGTAGGCATTTTAGGACTGAGATGAGGAAGAACTTCTTCACTCAGAGAGGTGTGAATCTCTAGAATTCTCTGCCCCAAAAACAGTGGATAATCAGCCGTTGAGTATATTCAAGGCTAAGATTGATAGATTTTAGGACTCTTGGGAATCGAGAGCTATGAAGATGGGGCATGAAAGTGGAGTTGAGGTCGAAGATCATCAATGATCTTGACTGGCGGAATAGGATTGGGTGACAGGATGGCATACTCCTGCTCCTAATTCTTATGTTCAAATTTTAAGTTATTAGCATTAGGGCTCTAAAAACCGAGAGCGGTGATTGGCTGAGTCAGCATCAGTAATCCAATACCAAGAGCAGTCATTGAATGAGTCAACACATCAACTCAAGTTACCAAGAGCAGTGATGGCTCAGTCAGCACCAGGACTCATGCTGCGCATTGAAGATTGCGTTGTTCATAAAGAAAAATAGCTCCTTTAACTATACAATGCTTTCCACGCGCTCGTGACATCCCACTGCCTTTCACAGCCAATGAAGAACTTTTGAAGGGCTGTCACTGTCGTGATGTCGGAAACACGGCAGCAGGTTTGCAAACAGCAAGTTCCCGCTAATGAAAATGCGACGATGAGAAGATAATCTGTTTTAGTGATGTTGATTGAGGGACAAATATTAACCACGACACCAGAGGAGAACTCCACTGCTCTTCTGTGAAAAGTGGAATGGTTCCTTTTAAATCCGCCACGGGGGGAGGGGAGGGGTGGAGACGGGTCGTCGGTTTCATTGGTTGGAGCACACTCCGAGCAATGTGCACAATTCTCGTCAGCGTATTGTAAAATTGATATCGAGGTACTGGAGAATTGCAATTAAGATTTTAATGGTGAGTCCACAGCTGAGAGGTTGGAACTATATGGAGAGAATGAATGAGAAATGAGAAGAGTGACGGGTGACCCAATAGAGCTCTGTAAGATTATGAGACCCGGAGAGGAAACGTTCAAACTTGTGGGCGCTTCCAAATCCTTGCTTCAAGAAATACAAAATATTCATCAAAAATACCAAATTCCAAAAGTGAATTCAGGAGAAACGTCTTTACAATAGAGTGGTTAGAATGTGGAATACGCTACTGCATGGAACATTTGAGCCGAATAGCTTTGATGCCTTTAAGGGGAAGCTAGATAAATACATAGAAACATAGAAACATAGAAATTTACAGTGCAGAAGGAGGCCATTTCGGCCCATCGTGTCCGCGCAGGCCGACAATTATCCACACGGCCCTCGGTCAGCAGCCCTAAAGGTTGCATATAAACCTATGAACAATGAGGGAAACGCAAAGAGCACCCAGCCCAACCAGTCCGCCTCAGTCAACTGCGACACCCCTTATACTGAAACATTCTACACTCCACCCCAACCGGAGCCATGTGATCTCTTGGGAGAGGCAACAACCAGATTAAAAACTCGGGTCGATATAGGGAGAAAGAATCTGGGAAAATTCTTCTCCGACCCTTCCAGGAGATCGAAACTAGTCCAGGGGATCACCCTGAAAGTATTCTATTCCCTGCACTACTTACCATTATATCTGCGTCGTCCAAGAAAAGGTCATCCAGTCTAATCCCAATTACCAGCTCTAGGTCCGTAACCCTGAGGTTACTGCACTTTAAGTGCCCATCTGACCACCTCTTAAAAGTGGTGAGCTATTCTGCATCCACCACTCTTCGAGGCAGACAGTTCCAGACCTCCACAACCCTCTGCGTAAAGAAGCCCCCCTCAACTCCCCTCTAAAACTTCCACCAACCACCTTAATACTATGCCCCCTCGTAATAAACCCCTCCACCAATGGAAATAGGTCCTTAATATCCACTAGGTCCATGCACCTCAATATTTTGTACACCTCATGAGGCCACCTCTCAACCTCCTCTGTTCCAATGAGAACAAATCCAGTCTATCCAATCTTTTCTCGTAACTAAGATTCTCCATTCCAGGCAACATCCTAGTAAATCTCCTCTGCACCCTCTCTAGTGCAATCACGTCCTTCCTATAATACGGCGACCAGAACTGCACGCAGTACTCCAGCTGTGGCCTAAGCAAAGTAGTATACAATTTAAGCACAACCTCCTTGCTCTTATATTCCATGCCTTGGCCAATAAAGGCACGCATTCTGTATGCCTTCTTAACGACCTTAAAAACCTGGCCTGCGACTTTCAGGGATCTGTGGACAAGGGTGGAGCTATTGGAGGCGTGGCCTATTCACTTGGCGCTGTGCTGCAGTGAGCGAAGGAGCTCCCTGCTGTTGCTCCTGCCTGGAAGGCCTTTGTGAGCCCTGTGACCAGCCCAGGAAGAGGAGGAAGGGACTTACTACAATTCCAATTCATCCAGAGGGAGAGGAGGAGAGCAGAAAATTCAACTTCATTATTACTTCTACAGAGAGCTGGAGAGAGGGGGAAAAGAACAACTATCCAGTGTGGAAGGAGGGAAAGACTGCATCATCCAAAGGTATTGGTGCATTCCCCTAAGGACATTGTTTTATTGGTGGGGGGAGAAAAGAAGATTTCTTTGAGGCCCGGAACATCGCGGGGTGTGTGTGTGTGTGGAAGTGTGTGTGGGGGTCTTGCTTACAGCTAGGCTCCACACACCAGTGAAGCACCCCTCCCCCATTGCCTAGCCTGGGATAGCTGGAGCTACCTGGCTGAAGAATTATTAATCACCCTATTTAACATCGTTAGGAGTGTGTGCCTGGGTGGCTCCAGCTGCCCCAGGTGAAGACATCTTCTCCTCCCACCCGAAGATCATCCTAGAAGACTGTGTCTTGTTTTTCCATCATCTGGGGAGTGCACGCCAGAAAAACACCCACCCATCGCTGTGAGGGGAAACCTGCCCTCACAGCTTCCCTCTTTCCCACCCCCTGCCCTCTCTCTCTGTCACTCACTCTGTCTCTCCCCTCTCTCTCTGAGAGCCCCTTTCTCCGAATTGGAAAAATCAATTACAAGACAACTGAGCAGAGGGAGCAAGGCCCCTCACCAATCGTCAACTAGGGGAAAGGTGTGCCTCTTTCAGAGCTCCCTCTGTTCAAACATCAACGAGGCCATTTAAGACCATTGAGGCCTGTGACTTTGGGGTGGGTGTAGCCCTTAAAGGGACCCCGTGATGGCGACCCCATCCACGCCGGTGGCAGGGCCAGCAAAGACAGATGCGAAGGCGCCGTCCACATCCACGGCGCCTCCTGTGCCTGCTGCTGCCCTGCCACCTTTCAGACTAATAACAAAGAAACACGGGGTCAAGAGCTACACTCACTCCACGATGAGCATTGAGGAGTGCATGCTGGCGATGGCTGGGGCAGTCCGTCCCTCGGCGCTTGTCACAGCCTCCAAAATGTCTGTGAAGGCCGTGTTCTTCCTGGGGTCGGAGCGGGCGGTGTCCCTGGCCCTTGAAAAGGGGCTCACGGTGGGCGGGACGTTCCTGCCGGTGGATCCTCTCGAGGCCACCGCGCAGAGGGTCATCATATCTAACGTCCCGCCCTTTGTTCCCGCTGAGCTCCTCCTCCCTCACCTACACCAACTGGGGAGGTAGGGTCAGGGATCAACCCCATACCGCTCGGCCTCAGTGAGAACAGCCTGCACCACGTGTTCTTCCGCCACCAGCTTTTTGTCCGGCTGGTGCGGGAGGAGACAACGGAGGGCACCTTCAACGTGGTGCACGAGGGGACTGCCTACCGCGTCTTTTGGACATCCGATGGCATGCGGTGCCATGCCTGTAGGGAGGTGGGGCACGTTTGCAAGAACTGCCCTGCCTCCAAGGCCGCCAAACCACCGAAGGCAGCTAAGGAAAGCGCCGCCGCCACCCCTCCCCCTAGTTGCGTCCGCGTACCGGGAGCCATAGGTGCACGGACATCGTCGGAGGCCTTTGTATTCACGGCCTCTGTCGGGGGGGAGGGAGAGCGTCCGACCCGAAAGAAGGAACGGAGGAAGGCGAAGCACCTCGAGGCGGATCCTCTCAGTGCGCCAGACAATTTGATCACCGCGCTCAGCCCAACACTGTCACTGGGGAGCGCGGGGTGCCCTGAGCCCGTGCCCGAGCCCTTCACCAATACTGTAGAGGGACTCGGGCGCGGGCAAGAAAAGAAAAAGGGGGGAGTGGAGCGGGAGGCCTCGGCAGACAGGGAGATCTCCCTGCCTCTGCCCCCCCCCAGGAACAAAAGGAGGTGCTGCTCCAATGAAGCGGAGGGGGAACAACATCCCTCCGCGGAGGAGTCGGTGCCCGCCTCGTGTCCCGCGTCCCCCACCAGCGCCCCCAAACTGCGCCGTAGGCGAGAGGAATCTGTCCCCGGGGAGGGTGGGGCAGTCGAGGCTGCCCAGCCTCTGCCTCCCGGGGATGGCGTGAAAGATCTGCCTGTCGTGGGGGGCGTGGGGCCAGTGGAGGAATGTGTTGCCGCCAGCTCGAGCATCCCGGGGACTGAGGCGGGCGGGGCCGAAAAGGCCGAACCTGGGCCCGCCCAGCCAATATCCAACCTCCCCCGGGACTGGCTCGACTCGGCAGAAAATGAAATTTAAAAAAATTTTAATGTACATCCACACACTGGGCCGGGGGGTGGCGGCGGGGAGGGTGAAGAACAACAACCCTCGCCCCCAACTTTGGAGCTTGGGGAATTGGAGGACCTGGAACATTTCTTTGACCAGGTCTCTCCATGTTCCCCGGTTCCTGGGGCGGTGGGTGAACCCCTTCCGCTGTCGCTTCCTGACCCAGCACCACTTTTAAAAGAGCCCAGTGGGGACTCCTCTGCCGACGATCCTGGGGGTGGGATCTGGGCAGAGCCAGGGCCGGATGGAGTGGCCGGGCCGTTTGCCATACTTCGTGGGTTCGACGGGCCGGCTGCTGGCGGCGACCTCCCGGAGGGGGACGGGGACTCGGTGGAGGATGCGGGTGAAGATCTCGAGTCCATCGCCAGTGAGGCTGTGGATCTCCTCGCGCCCGCCGTTGAGTCCCCCCTCATTCCCGTAGAGGAACTCCGGGACTTTTTGGCCAAGAGCCAGGGTCACCGCAACCGAACCCATCTGGCCCTGGAAAAATGGTCCGAGCCGGTGCTGCTCATTGCGTCCATCCGCGCCGCCGCTAAAACCATGGCCGCGGGCGGGCCCTTATCAAAGGCGCAAGGCCTTGAGCTGCGCCGGCTTAAAAGGTTCCTCGCTGGGCTGCTGAGGGAATGGAGGTCAACAAACGACTCCACTTCCCCCTCCCACAATAGGTTAGGTAGAGGTTGCACTATGCTTTTCTCATGAAGATAACCATAGCCAGTCTCAACATCAACGGCGGCAGAGAGGCGCGCCGTAGATTTAACAATTTTGCACTCCTGCGGGAGGGGAAATATGCGGTGTGCTTCCTGCAAGAAACCCACACCGTTCCGGGAGATGAAGCCACGTGGCTCCTGGAATGACAAGGAGAGGTCCGCATGAGCCACCTCACCGCCACTTCTTGTGAGGTGGCCATCTTGCTGGCCCCGCATTTTCTGCCGGAGATTTGGGGGTCGAGGAGCCCGTGCCAGGCCGCTTGCTGCACGTAACGGTTCACCTGGGCGACGTGCCGCTCCATCTCGTGAACGTGTACGCCCCTCAGCCCGGCCCGCAGCAAACGCGCTTCTTCGAAGAAGTATCCGCTCTTCTTGGCTTCATCGACGTCGGCGACTGCATTGTCCTCAGGGGGATTTTAACTGCACCCTCGAGGCGAGGGACTGCTCCGGTGCCCCGCAGAGCATGACGGCGATGGAGAAGTTGAGGGACCTGGTCGGGTCCTTCGACTTGGTGGACGTCTGGCGAAATCTCCATCCAGACTCCAGCGCCTTTACTTGGGTGAGGCCTGGAGTAGGATGGTCCAGAGTCGACCACATTTACGTGTCTCGGGCATACGTTTCCTGCGTCCCGGCGGCCTCCATACGGCCGGTGCCGTGTTCGGACCACCACCTGGTGTGGGCGGAGCTCGCTTCGCTCCGCGCGAGGAAGGGGTCCGCGTACTGGCACTTTAACAACCGGCTGCTGGAGGACGTGCGGTTCCAGGACTCGTTCCGTCGTTTCTGGGCCGACTGGAGAAGGAAGTAGGTGGGCTTCCCCTCCTTGAGGCTATGGTGGGACGTGGGCAAGGCTCATGTCCGTGTCTTCTGTCAAGAGTACGCGAGGGGGTCGACCAAGAGGCGGGCGGTCAGGGTCGGGCGCCTAGAAAAAGAGGTGCTCGACCTGGAATCCCGTCTCGGTCAAGTCGTCGAGGACCCGGCCCTGCGGATGGTGTACGAAGCGAAGAAGGCTGCGCTGAAGGACCTGCAGCTCGTCGGGTCCCGAGGCGCATTTGTGAGGTCGCGGATCCGGTTCCTGCGGGATCTGGATCGCGGCTCCCCCTTCTTCTACTCACTGGAAAAAAGACAGAGTGTCCGTAAGCAGCTCTTGACGCTGCTGGCCGACGACGGCTCTCTCATCTCGGATCCGGAGGGCGTCAACAACAGGGCCCGTGAATATTACGGGGCCCTGTTCTCTCCGGAGCATTCCAGCGAGGAAGGGAGTAGAGTTTTGTGGGAGGAGCTGCCGAAGGTCAGCCCGGAGGGCGGCGACAATCTGGAAGCTCCGCTAAGCCTGGCGGAGCTGACCGGTGCCCTCGACCGGCTCTCGAGGGGAAAAGCCCCGGCGCTGGACGGGCTGACCATGGAGTTCCACAGGGCGTTCTGGGACGTCCTGGGGGGCGACTACGCGCGGGTCCTGAGGGAAAGTCTGGCGACCGGGGAGATGCCCCTCTCTTGGCGCAGGGCAGTCATCGTCCTGCTGCCTAAGAAGGGCGATCTCCGCCTCCTTAAAAACTGGCGCCCGGTCTCCCTCCTCAGCACGGACTACAGAATCTTCGCCAGGGCGATGTCTGCTCGCCTTGGCGCCATGCTGGACCACATGATCCACCCTGACCAGTCCTACACGGTCCCGGGCCGGACAATCCACGATATCATCCATCTGGTCCGGGACCTCATCCATCATTCCCAGGAGGCTGGTCTGTCGGTCGCCTTCCTATCTCTCGACCAAGAGAAGGTGTACGACAGGGTGGATCATGACTATCTGTTCAGAACTCTGCACGCTTTCGGGTTCGGGATGCATTTCGTCGCCCGGATCCGACTTTTGTACACCGCCGCGGAGTGTCTGATTAAGGTTAACGGGTCCTTGACAGCGCCCCTTCGCTTTGGGAGAGGAGTGCGCCAGGGATGCCCCATGTCCGGCCAGTTATATGCCATCTGCGTGGAGCCTTTCCTGCGCCTCCTGCGGACGAGGTTGATGGGACTGGCTCTGCAAGGGCCGGGCGTGGAGGTCGTCCTCTCGGCTTACGCTGATGACGTGCTTCTCATGGTAGAGGATCCCGCTGACCTGCGGAGGATGCGTGAGTGCCAGGAGATTAACTCGGCCGCATCCTCTGCAGGATCAACTGGGAGAAATGTTCCGGACTCCTGGTGGGTCAGTGGCGGGTGCACTCCCTACCAGAGGAGCTCAGGCCTTTTGCCTGGAGCACGACCCATCTCCTCTATCTGGGAGTCTACCTTAGCCCCGACGAGGAAGCCTGGCCGGCGAACTGGCAAGAGCTGGTGGCCAAGTTCGCCGTTTGCCTAGGGCGCTGGACAGGACTGCTCCGAGTGCTGTCCTACAGGGGTCGAGCGCTAGTCAGAAACCAGCTGGTGACCGCCATGCTGTGGTACCGGCTGGTCACTTTGACCCCTCCCCCTGCGTTTGTCGCCAAGGTACAGAAGAAGCTGGTGGACTTCATCTGGAACAACAGGAAGCACTGGGTCTCTGCCGTGGTCTTGAGTCTCCCGCTTGGGGAGGGCGGTCAGTCGTTGGTGTGCGTCAGCACCCAGCTCGCGACTTTCCGTCTTCAGACCCTGCAGAGATACCTTTATGTCGAGTCCCCTCCTAGGTGGTGTGCTCTGGTGACGTATTTCTTCCGCCAGCAGCACGGCCTCAACTACGATACGCAGCTCCTGTTTGTGAACTTGGGGGGCGTCAGGACCGCCCTCCAGGAGCTGCCTGTCTTTTACAAGGAACTCATCAGGGTCTGGAACAAAGTCTCCACCAAGCGCAGCTCTCCGCCAGCTGGAGTGGTGGCTGTCCTGCAGGAGCTGCTGCTCGGGAATCCGTACCTCCACGACCGAGGTTTTAGGTGGCGGTCGGACGAGAGGGCTGTGGCTGGTGAGGTGACCAGGGTCAGGGACCTGCTCGATGGCGGAGGAGCGAGCTGGATGGCGCCAGACACGCTGGCACGGCGCCTAAGTTCGGCCAACGTCCGCCGCGCGGACGATGCCATAGAGTCGCTAAAAACAGCTCTGGGCACCGACTCTGTTAGGTGCATCGATGCGGCTCAAGCACGTGGGGAGATCCCGTCCGAACTGACCCCCGTCTGGACGGAATTCCTCATCGGTGCCAAACCCCGGAACCTCCCTCGGGAGCCGGCGCCTCACAACTTGAGCCACCTCGGGG
The DNA here is from genome assembly GCF_044704955.1 of Pristiophorus japonicus. Taxonomy (NCBI): domain Eukaryota; kingdom Metazoa; phylum Chordata; class Chondrichthyes; family Pristiophoridae; genus Pristiophorus; species Pristiophorus japonicus. Next base: position 653,805 of record NW_027252450.1, read on the forward strand.
AAATCCCCTCCGTGCCTTTCAGTTCCGCGCGGAGGGGCTTCCTGTATGGGCTGCTCCTGCATAATCTCAACTTTGCCATCCTGGCCTGCCATCCAGACACGCCATGGCGTACCATCTTGCCGTCTGGAGGAGGCGGAGTTCCCCGATGGAGGGCACTCTACGTCGGAGTCCTCCCACTATTTATCGGGGACTTGTCCTGGAGGGTGGTGCACGGAGCAGTGCCATGCAATAAATTTTTAAGCCGGTTCACGGGCTCCCAGGCCGCCTGCAATTTCTGTGGTCTGGAAAAGTCCGTGTTCCATGTTTTTATGGAATGCACGAGGTTGCAGCCCCTGTTTTGTTATCTAAAGGGGCTGCTCCTGAAATTCTGGCTGCACTTCAGTCCCACACTCCTGATCTTTGGGCACCCTGTGCGGAGGGGAGCGGGTAGGTCCGAGGGCCTCCTCGTAGGACTGCTCTTGGGCACGGCCAAGGGTGCCATCAGCCGGTCCAGGCAGTGGGCGGTCGAGGGGGTCGTTCAGCCAGACTGCCTGCCTCTCTTCCGCGCCTACATCCGGGCCAGGGTTTCCTTGACGATGGAGCACACGGTGTCCACCGGTACGCTCGCGGCCTTCCGCGAGAGGTGGGCACCAGAGAGACTGGAGTGCATCATCATGCCTGGCAACCAATTTTAATTTGATTTTATGGTTTAAAGTTTAATTTGTTTTAATTGCCGGTGTTTTTAGTGTCCCCCTCCCCTTTTATAGGGGGCACTTGGGGGAAAAAAATGGTTTTAATGCCTAAAAAAAAAACTAAAAAAAAAACAAAAACACAAAAAAAAACACACAAAAAGGGCTTGGAAATGTTTGGTTTGTCCCCAGAGCGGAGGGACACGATTTAATGTTTTAGTTTCCTCCCAAAAAGAGTTCTGTGGACAAGCACTCCAATATCCCTTTGTTCATCAACACTATTAAGTGGCCTATCGCTTAATGTGTATACCCTTTCCTAATTAGCACTCCCAAAGTGTATCACCTCAAATTTCTCTTAAATAAATTCTATTTGCCACTGCTCTGCCCAACTGACCAGTAGATTGATATCCTCCTGCAGCCCATGACGTTCCTCTTCATTATCAACCACTCAGCCAATTTTAGTGTTGTCTGCAAATGTCTTAATCATGCTCCCTATATTCAAATCCAAATCATTGATATATGCCACAAAAGGCAAGGTACCCAGTACTGAGACACTGGAAACATCCTTCCAGTCACAAAAACATTCACAAATCGTTACACTTTGCTTCCTACATGCAAGCCAATTTTGGATCCAACTTGCCACTATTCCCTGTATCCCATGTGGGGTAAGGGAATAAAAGGATATTTTGATCAGGTGAGATGCTGAAGGATCGGATGATGCTCATGTGGAGCAATTGCTATGGCAGTGATGAATGGTTTGTTTATGTGCTGTATACTCTTGGTAATTCTAAGCAATGTCTCATCCGAAAGATGGTGCAACCGACAGTGAAACATCCTGCGGCACTGCACTGATTTAACTGTTAAACTCGATTTCTTGCTCAAGTCTCTGTACTGGGTCTTGAAACGAGGCAATAGTGCTACCGCTGATTCACGTCTCAAACCTCGTGCCCCCACCTGTGAGTTCCCCAATTGCCCGTCCCCATTATATATCAAGGAGTGCATTGGTATGTAATGAGTGTTGCCCGGATTTACATGGGGTCTCGTGTTTTAAATCTTACTGTAGATGTTTACAGCTGCCTATAGGAAACTCATGACAATGTGTCACTATAAACAATGAGTAGATGTTTGTATGTGTGCAAAGAATGTCTCTGGTCGTGTTTTAATGTGTGCAGAGTGTTCTGAGATTCCGTTAATAGTTACACCGGCGGTGTTAATATTCAAAGATGGTTTCGCTCCTTCTCATTTTAAATATGAGTGAAAGGTCTGTGTGTGGTTACTGATCAAAGTAAACATTGGCAACATGACAGTACAGACAGGGTGTCTCAGTGAGAGTTTAATATTAACCTGTGCTCGATGTCAGAGTGTTAATAAATTCTGAGATTAGTAGAAGAGTTTCACCGTTAGCAGGGATTATCTGGTGCTGGATAATAATGTGGAGAGGGTGTCAGTAAAGTTATTAGTGTCAACCTGAAGCACAGACCTCGTGGGAGAGTAGACCGGCGCCATTGTGTCTGTACCTCAGACCGCGGGGAGAGCAGACCGGCGCCATTGTGTCTGTACCTCAGACCGCGGGGAGAGCAGACCAGCCCCACTGTGTCTGTACCTCAGACCGCGGGGAGAGCAGACCAGCCCCACTGTGTCTGTATCACAGACCCGGAGTGGAGCAGACCGGCCCCACTGGAGTCCGAGTTCGGGAGGTCTGCGAGTTCTGGAGGTCACAGAGCTCGGTGAGGTCGGGAGGTCACAGAGCTCGGTGAGTTCGGGAGGTCGCTGAGTTCGGGAAGTCACAGAGCTCGGTGAGTTCGGGAGGCCACAGAGGTCTGCGAGTTCGGGAGGCCACAGAACTCGGTGAAGTCGGGAGGCCACAGAGCTCGGTGAGGTCAGGAGGTCGGTTAATTCGGGAGGCCACAGAGCTCGGTGAGTCCGGGAGGTCACAGAGCTCGGTGAAGTCGGGAGGTCACAGAGCTCGGTGAGGTCGGGAGATGGGTGAGTTCGGGAGGTCACAGAGGTCGGTGAGTTCGGGAGGTCACAGAGGTCGGTGAGTTCGGGAGGTCACAGAGGTCGGTGAGTTCGGGAGGTCACAGAGGTCGGTGAGTTCGGGAGATCGATGAGTTCGGGAGGTCACAGAGCTCGGTGAGTTCGGGAGATCGGTGAGTTCGGGAGGTCACAGAGCTCGGTGAGTTCGGGAGGTCACAGAGGTCGGTGAGTTCGGGAGGCCACAAGTCAAAGAGGTCGGTGAGTTCGGGAGGTCACAGAGCTCGGTGAGTTCGGGAGGCCACAGAGGTCGGTGAGTTCGGGAGATTGGTGAGTTCGGGAGGGCACAGAGCTCGGTGAGTTCGGGAGATCGGTGAGTTCGGTAGGTCACAGAGGTCGGTGAGTTAGGGAGGCCACAATTCACAGAGATCGGTGAGTTCGGGAGGTCACAGAGCTCGGTGAGTTCGGGAGATCGGTGAGTTCGGGAGGTCACAGAGGTCGGTGAGTTCGGGAGGCCACAAGTCACAGAGATTGGTGAGTTCGGGAGGTCACAAAGGTCGGTGAGTTCAGGAGGTCACAGAGCTCGGTGAGTTCGGGAAGTCACAGAGCTCGGTGAGTTCGGGAGGTCACAGAGGTCGGTGAGTTCGGGATGTCACAGAGATCGGTGAGTTCGGGAGGTCACAGAGATCGGTGAGTTCGGGAGGTCACAGAGGTCGGTGAGTTCGGGATGTCACAGAGGTCGGTGAGTTCGGGAGGTCACAGAGGTCGGGAGGCCACAGAGATCGGTGAGTTCGGGATGTCACAGAGATCGGTGAGGTCGGGAGGTCACAGAGGTCGGTGAGTTCGGGATGTCACAGAGATCGGTGAGTTCGGGAGGTCACAGAGGTCGGTGAGTTCGGGAGGTCACAGAGCTCGGTGAATTTGGGAGGTCACAGAGATCGGTGAGTTCGGGATGTCACAGAGGTCGGTGAATTCGGGAGGTCACAGAGATCGGTGAGTTCGGGAGGTCACAGAGATCGGTGAGTTCGGGAGGTCACAGAGCTCGGTGAATTTGGGAGGTCACAGAGATCGGTGAGTTCGGGATGTCACAGAGGTCGGTGAATTCGGGAGGTCACAGAGGTCGGTGAATTCGGGAGGTCACAGAGATCGGTGAGTTCGGGAGGTCACAGAGGTCGGTGAGTTCGGGAGGTCACAGAGGTCGGGAGGCCACAGAGATCGGTGAGTTCGGGATGTCACAGAGATCGGTGAGGTCGGGAGGTCACAGAGGTCGGTGAGTTCGGGATGTCACAGAGATCGGTGAGTTCGGGAGGTCACAGAGGTCGGTGAGTTCGGGAGGTCACAGAGCTCGGTGAATTTGGGAGGTCACAGAGATCGGTGAGTTCGGGATGTCACAGAGGTCGGTGAATTCGGGAGGTCACAGAGATCGGTGAGTTCGGGAGGTCACAGAGATCGGTGAGTTCGGGAGGTCACAGAGCTCGGTGAATTTGGGAGGTCACAGAGATCGGTGAGTTCGGGATGTCACAGAGGTCGGTGAATTCGGGAGGTCACAGAGGTCGGTGAATTCGGGAGGTCACAGAGATCGGTGAGTTCGGGAGGTCACAGAGGTCGGTGAGTTCGGGATGTCACAGAGGTCGGTGAGGTCGGGAGGCCACAGAGATCGGTGAGTTCGGGATGTCACAGAGGTCGGTGAATTCGGGAGGTCACAGAGTTCGGTGAATTCGGGAGGTCACAGAGATCGGTGAGTTCGGGAGGTCACAGAGGTCGGCGAGTTTGGGATGTCACAGAGATCGGTGAGTTCGGGAGGTCACAGAGATCGGTGAGTTCGGGAGGTCACAGAGGTCGGTCAGTTCGGGATGTCACAGAGGTCGGTGAGTTCGGGATGTCACAGAGGTCGGTGAGTTCGGGAGGTCACAGAGGTCGGGAGGCCACAGAGCTCGGTGAGTTCGGGAGGTCACAGAGGTCGGTGAGGTCGGGAGGCCACAGAGATCGGTGAGTTCGGGATGTCACAGAGGTCGGTGAATTCGGGAGGTCACAGAGATCGGCGAGTTCGTGAGGTCACAGAGGTCGGTGAATTCGGGAGGTCACAGAGATTGGTGAGTTCGGGATGTCACAGAGATCGGTGAGTTCGGGAGGTCTCAGAGATCGGTGAGTTCGGGATGTCACAGAGATCGGTGAATTCGGGAGGTCACAGAGCTCGGTGAGTTCGGGATGTCACAGAGATCGGTGAGTTCGGGATGTCACAGAGGTCGGTGAATTCGGGAGGTCACAGAGATCGGTGAGTTCGTGAGGTCACAGAGGTCGGTGAATTCGGGAGGTCACAGAGGTCGGTGAGGTCGGGAGGTCACAGAGATCGGTGAGTTCGGGAGGCCACAGAGATCGGTGAGTTCGGGAGGCCACAGAGATCGGTGAGTTCGGGAGGTCACAGAGGTCGGTGAGGTCGGGAGGCCAAACAGGTCGGTGAGATCGGTAGGTCACAGAGATCGCTAAAGTGAGTTGGTAAGTACCTCTCTTTTCTCTATTTATTTTTAATTAGATTTTCAACTAGCTAAGTCTAACTAGAGGGATGGCAAGGCAGCTCAGTTCCGTGGAGTGCACATCCTGCGGCCTGTGGGAAGTCCTGGACACTTTGCGCAGCCTAGAAAACATAGAAACATAGAAAATAGGCGCAGGATTAGGCCATTCGGCACTTCGAGTCTGCACCACCATTCAATAAGATCATGGCTGATCATTCACCTCAGTATCCCTTTCCTGCTTTCCCTCCATACCCCATTGATCCCTTTATTCGTAAGGGCCATGTCTAACTCCCTCTTGAATATATCCAATGAACTGGCATCAACAACTCTCTGCAACAGGGAATTCCACAGGTTAACAACTCTCTGAATGAAGAAGTTTCTCCTCATCTCCGTCCTAAACGGCCTGCCCCTTATCCTAAAACTGTGTCCCCTGGTTCTGGACTTCCCCAACATCGGGAACATTCTTCCCGCATCTAGCCTATGCAGTCCAATCAGAATCTTATATGTTTCTATGAGATCCCATCTCATCCTTCTAAACTCCAGTGTATAAAGGCCCAGTTGATCCAGTCTCTCCTCATATTTCAGTCCAGCCATCCTTGGAATCAGTCTGGTGAACCTTCGCTGCACTCTCTCGATAGCAAGAACGTCCTTCCTCAGAATAGGAGACCAAAACTGAACACAATATTCCAGGTGAGGCCTCACCAAGGCCCTGTACAACTGCAGTAACACCTCCCTGCTCCTATACTCAAATCCCCTCGCTATGAAGGCCAACATACCATTTGCTTTCTCCACCGCCTGCTGTAGCTGCATGCCAAATTTCAATGACTGATGAACCATGACACCCAGGTCTCGCTGCACCTCCTCTTTTCCTAATCTGCCGCCATTCAGATAATATTCTGCCTTCGTGTTTTTGCCCCCAAAGTGCATGCCCTCACATTTATCCACATTATACTGCATCTGCCATGTATTTGCCCACTCGCCTAACCTGTCCAAGTCACCCTGCAGCCTCTTAGCGTCCTCCTCATAGCTCATACCGCCACCCAGTTTAATGTAATCTGCAAACTTGGAGATATTACACTCAATTCCATCATCGAAATCATTAATATATATTGTAAAGAGCTGGGGTCCCAGGACTGAGCCCTGCGGCACTCCACTAGTCACTGCCTGCCATTCTGAAAAGGACACAGTAATCCCGACTCTCTGCTTCCTGTCTGCCAACCAGTTCTCTATCCATGTCAGTATATTACCTCCAATACCATGTGCTTTGATTTTGCACACCAATCTCCTGTGTGGGACCTTGTCAAAAGCGTTTTGAAAGTCCAAATACACTACATTCGCTGGTTCTCCCTTGTCCACTCTACTAGTTACCTGCTCAAAAAATTCCAGAAGTTTTGTCAAGCATGATTTTCCTTTCATATATCCATGCTGACTTTGACATATCCTGTCACTGCTCTCCAAATGCGTTGCTATTTCATCCTTAATGATTGATTCCAATATTTTCCCCACCACCGGTGTCAGGCTGATCGCGTTATTATGCGTTTTCTCTCTCCCTCCTTTTTAAAAAAATGGTGTTACATTAGCAACCCTCCAGTCCGTAGGAACTGATCCAGAGTCGACAGACTATTGGAAAATTATCACCAATGCATCCACTATTTCTAGGGCCACTTCCTTAAGTACTCTGGGATGTAGACTATCAGGCCCTGGGGATTTATCGGCCTTCAATCCCTTCAATTTCCCTAACAGAATTTCCCGTCTAATAAGGATATCTTTCAGTTTCTCCTTCTCACTCGACCCTCGGTCCCCTAGTACATCTGGAAGGTTATTTGTTTCTTCCTTTGTGAAGATAGAACCAAGGTACGTGTTCAATTGGTCTGCCATTTCTTTGTTCCCCATTATAAATTCACCCGAATCCGACTGCAAGGGACCTACGTTTATCTTCACTAATCTTTTTCTCCTCACATATCTATAGAAGCTTTTGCAGTCTGTTTTTATGTTTCTGGCAAGCTTCCTCTCATACTTTATTTCCCCCCTCTTAATTAAACCCTTTGTCCTCCTCTGCCGAATTCTAAAATTCTCCAAGTCCTCCGGTTTGCTGCTTTTTCGAGCTAATTTGTATGCTTCTTCTTTGGAATTCATACTATCCTTAATTTTCTTTGTTAGCCACGGTTGAGCCACCTTCCCTGTTTTATTTTTACTCCAGGCAGGGATATACAGTTGCTGAAGTTCGTCCACATTATCTTTGTGTGCAGGAGGTGTCTCCACCTTCACTTGGGAGTATGACATTATAGTCATTCCAGAAACATGGCTGAAAGAGGGGCAAGTTTGGGTCACAGGATCAATATTGCGGGTCACAGGATTTTTCGACAAGATAGAGAGGGGTTAAAAATGGTGGGGGCGAGAGGAGTTCGCGGTACTGATTAAATAAACAATTACAGCGGTGAGGAGGAATGATATGTTAGAGGGATCATCAAATGAGGCCATATATGTAGAATTGAAAAATAAAAAAGGGCGATCACACTGCTGGGCGTGTATTATAGATCCCCAAACAGTGGGAGGGAGATAGAGGAACAAATATGTCGGCAAATTGCTGTGCAGTCCAAAAACCATAGGGTAGTAATAGTAGGGGATTTTAACTATCCAAATATTGATTGGGCCAAATATAGTGCGAATGGTATAGAAGATGTGAAATTCTTGAAATGCATTCAAGAGAACTTTTTTAATCATTATGTAGCTAGCCCAATACAAAAGGAGGCGGTCTTCGATTTAGTTTTGGGGAATGAAGCTGGGCAGGTTGAAGGGTTATTAGTAGAGGAGCACTTGAGTGCCAGTGACCATAATTCAGTCAGATTCAAATTGGTTATGGATAAGGACAAGGCGAGGCCTGTAATAAAAGTCCCGAATTGTGGAAAAGCTAATTTTGCTAAGTTAAGGAGAGATTGGGCCATACTGGACTGGAAACAGCTAATTGTGGGTAACTCAGTGTCAGAACAGTGGGAGGCATTCCAGGAAGAGATCCAGAAGGAGCATGCCAAACTTGTGCCTTTAAAGAATAAGGTTGGGAATAATAATTCTGTAGCCCCCTGGATGTCTAGTGACTTACAGGGGAGTATGAATAAAAACAAGGACGCTTATGTCATATACGAACGGCTAAATACTATAGAATCTTTAGAGAACTAAAGAAAGCTAAGAGGCAAAATTAAAAAGGATATTAGGAATGCTAAGAGAGAGCACGATAAGTTCTTGGCTAATAAAATTAAGGAAAACTCTAAGATGTTCTATAAATATATTAAGAGTAAGAAGGTAACTACATAAAGGGTAGGGCTTATTAGAGACCATGCGGGTAAGTTTGTGTGGAGTCAGAAGATGTTGGTAAGGTTCTTAACGAAAGATTTGCATCTGTTTTCACAAAGTAAAGAGCAAAGCAAATACTGCTATCGAAGAGGAGTGTGATATCTTGGATGAAATAAATATAGCGAGAGAGGAAGTATTAAGGGGTTTAGCAGCATTGAAAGTAGATAAGCCCCCAGCCCGGATGAAATGCATCCCAGGCTGTTGAGCGAATTAAAAGCGGAAATCCCACAGGCCTTGACCATCATTTTCCAGTCGTCTTTGTATTTGGGCATGGTGCAGAAGGATTGGACCACTGCTAATGTAGTACCCTCGTTTAAGAAGGGAGAAAGGAATAGGCTGAGTAATTACAGTCCTGTCAGCCTAACCTCAGTGGTGGGAAAATGATTGGACAAAATCCTGAACGACAGGATAAAGCTACATTTGGAAAGGCAGAGATTAATTATGGACAGTCAGCACGGATTAGTTAACATAGAAACGTAGAAACATAGAAAATAGGTGCAGGAGTAGGCCATTCGGCCCTTCGAGCCTGCACCCTCATTCAATAGGATCATGGCTGATCATTCCCTCAGAACCCCTTTCCTGCTTGGGGAATGAAGCTGGGCAGGTTGAAGGGTTATTAGTAGAGGAGCACTTGAGTGCCAGTGACCATAATTCAGTCAGATTCAAATTGGTTATGGATAAGGACAAGGCTAGGCCTGTAATAAAAGTCCCGAATTGTGGAAAAGCTAATTTTGCTAAGTTAAGGAGAGATTGGGCCATACTGGACTGGAAACAGCTAATTGTGGGTAACTCAGTGTCAGAACAGTGGGAGGCATTCCAGGAAGAGATCCAGAAGGAGCGTACTCCTTGATCCCCTTCGCCGTAAGGGCCATATCTAACTCCTTCTTGAATATATCCAATGAACTGGTATCAACAACTCTCTGCGGCAGGGAATTCCACAGATTAACAACTCTCTGAGTGAAGAAGTTTCTCCTCACCTCAGTCCTAAATGGCCTAACCCTTATCCTAAGACTATGTCCCCTGGTTCTGGACTTACCCAACATCGGGAATATTCTTCCCGCATCTAACCTGTCCAGTCCCGTCAGAATCGTATACGTTTCTATGAGATCCCCTCTCAGCCTTCTAAACTCCGTGAATAAAGGCCCAGTTGATCCAGTCTCTCCTCATATGACAGTCCAGCTATCCCTGGAATCAGTCTGGTGAACCTTCGCTGCACTCCCTCAATAGCAAGAAAGTCCTTCCTCAGATTAGGAGATCAAAACTTAACACAATATTCCAGTTGAGGCCCTGTGCAACTGCAGAAAGACCTCCCTGCTCCTATACTCATATCCCCTAACTATGAAGGCTTTCTTCACCGCCTGCTGTACCTGCATGCCCACTTTCATTGACTGATGAACCATGACACCAGGTCTCGTTGCACCTCCCCTTTTCCTAATCTGCCGCCATTCAGATAATATTCTGCCTTCATGTTTTTGCCCCAAAATGTATATCCTCATATTTATCCACATTATACTGCATCTGCCATGCAGTTGCCCACTCACCTAACCTGTCCAAGTCATCCTGCAGCCTCCTGGCGTCGTCCTCACAGCTCACACCGCCACCCAGTTTAGTGTCATCCGCAAAATTGGAGATATTACACTCAATTCCTTCATCTAAATCGTTAATGTTTATTGTAAATAGCTAGGGTCCCAGCACTGAGCCCTGCGGCACTCCATTAGTCACTGCCTGCCATCCTGAAAAGGACCCGTTTATCCGGACTCTCTGCTTCCTGTCTGCCAACCAGTTCTCTATCCACATCAGTACATTACCCCCAACACCACGTGCTATGATTTTGCACACCAGTCTCTTGTGCGGGACCTTGACAAAAGCATTTTGAAAGTCCAAATACACCACATCCACTGGGTCTCCCTTGTCCACGCTGGTAGTTATATCCTCAAAAAGTTCGTTAAGGGAAGATCATGCTTGACTAACCTGAATGCATTTTTTAAGAAGGTAACAAAGAGGGTTGATGAGGATAGTACATACGATGTAGTGTATATGGACTTTAGCAAAGCTTTTGATAAGGTCCCACATGGTAGACTGGTCAAGATGGTTAAAGCCCATGGGATCCAGCGCAAATTGGCAAGTTGGGTCCAAAATTGGCTTGGAGGTACGAAGCAAACTGTAATGGTTGATGGATGTTTTTGTGACTGGAAGGATATTTCCAGTGGGGTTCCGCAGGGCTCAGTACTGCGTCCCTTGCTTTTTGTGGTATATATCAACGATTTCGATTTGAATATAGGGAGTATGATTACGAAGTTTGCAGCCGAAACTAAAATTGGCTTTATGGTTGATAATGAAGAAGAATGTCATTGACTGCAGGACGATATCAAACTACTGGTCAGGTGGACAGAGCATTGGAATTTAATTCAGAGAAGTGTGAGGTGATGCACTTTGGGAAGGCTAATAAGGAAAGGGTATCCACATTAAGCGGTAGGCCACTTAATAGTGTAGATTAAAAAAGGGACATTGGAGTGCATGGCCACAGATCCTGAAAGTAGCAGACCAGGTGGTTAAGAAGGTATATGGAATGCTTTTCTTTATTGTCCGAGGCATTAAATATAAGAACAGGGAGGTTATGTTTAAATTGTATACAACTTTGGGTAGGCCACAGCTGGAGTACTTCGTGCAGTTATGATCGCACTATTATGGGAAGGATGTAATTGTGCTCGAGAGGGTGCAGAAGAGATTTACTAGGACGCTGCCTGGATATGAGAATCTTAGTTATGAGGACAGGTTGGATAGGCTGGGTTGGTTCTCATTGGAACAGAGGAGGTTGAGAGGACACCTCATTGAGGTGCACAAAACATCGAGGGGCCTGGACATAGTGAATAGTAAGGGCCTATTTCCATTGGCGGAGGGGTCTATTATGAGGGGGCATAGTTTTAAGCTGGTTGGTGAAAGGTTTAGCGGAGATTTTATGGGGTGGGGGTGGGGGACTTCTTTATGCAGAATGTTGTGGGGATCTGGAACTCGCTGCCTGGAAGAGTGGTGGATGCAGAAACCCTCAACACTTTTAAGAGATGGTTGGATGGGCACTCAAAGTGCCGTAACCTGCAGTGCCACGGAGCTACAGCTGGTCATTGGGATTAGACCGAATGACCTTTTGTGGCCGAAGCAGTATTAATGGTAAGTACTGCAGGGAATCTAATACGGCCAGTGTGAATTCCTGGACTAGTTTCAATTGTCTGGATGGGTCGGAGAGGAATTTTCCCAGATTTTTCTCTGTAAATTGGCCTGGGTTTATATCTGGTTTTTGCCTCTCCAAGGAGATCAGATGGCTACCAGTTGGGGTGGAGTGCTGAATGTTTTAGTATAATGGGTGTCGTAATTGTGTCGGGCAGACTGCTCGGGCTGGGTGCTCTTTGCCTTTCCATCATTGTTCATAGGTTTACATGTAACCTTTAGGGCTGCTGACCAAGGGCCGTGCGGCTCTATGTCGGCCGGCACGGACACGAATGGCCGAAATGGCCGCCTTCTGCGCTGTGAATTTTTATGTTTCAGTATTCTGTGTTTCTGTTTATCACAGACCCCGGGAGTGCAGACCGGCCCCATTCGAGCTATATCACAGATGCCCTGGAGAGCAGATCAGCCCCACTGTGTCTGTTTCACAGACTCTGGGGGAGTCCCACTCTGTCTGCATCACAGCCCCTAGGGAAGTTCAGACTAGCCCCCTTGTGTCTGTATCACAGACCCCGGGGAAGTTCAGACTAGCCCCATTGTGTCTGTATCACGGACCTCGGGGAGAGCAGACTGACCACACTGTGTCTGTATCACAGACCCCAGGGAAGTTCGGACTAGCCCCCTTGTGTCTGTATCACAGACCCCGGGGAAGTTCAGACGAGCCCCACTGTGCCTGTATCACAGAACCCTATTTAAGAGTGGGTCGGTGTGATTAATTGATGGGATTGAGTTCTGATGCCGGAAATTGTTCAATGACTCTCATCATATAATGGATTTTAAAGTTAGAGTAAAGGGATATTTGATCACATTCTTGAACTACTTTCTGAAATTTCAGGGTCACCACATAAATCCAAATGTAGGTGCAGCAACTCAGGAACTGGACCATGAATCCATTGGCTTGAAGAAAAAGTGTAGAAATACAAATTAATAGCAATAACCTCCGATTTGCTTCCATATAGAAACTACCAAACAAGGTTGACCATAACAGTATAACATTCCCCGAGATGACAAACAGTAAAATGATGGAATTCCTTTGACTCTCCGACTCTGGGACTCTCGGACTCTCCCTGCCGCTAGGACCTTGCAGTCTACTACGGGTTCTGCTGGCCACGAAAATGTATCTGACGGGGAAAGCACTGGGCTGCTGAATTTGAACAAATGGGACACAGGGGTTAGGAATATAATGAGCTAGATTGCTCACTTACCTGTGAATGACTATTACTGGCGTCTGTGCCACTACACATGGAAGATTGCCACGACCATACTCTCCTATTAACATAACATACCAGGTGACGCCATTTAAACAGCACAGCACAGTCACTGTTCCTTGAAACTCAGCTACTGTGCTTTTTCGGGGGAGAGCAGGCAGGCTCCACTGTGTCTGTATCACAGACCCCGGGGGTAGCAGACGGGCCCCAGTGTGTCTGTATCATAGACCCCGGGGAGAGCAGACTGGATCCACTGTGTCGATATCACAAACCCCGGAGGAAGCAGACCGGGCCCACTATGTCTGTGTGACAGATCCTGGTGTCAGAGCGGGTTGTTTTGATTCTGAAACGATATTGATGTCTGATGCTGGATATTATTTAATTATTCTCACAATTTAATGATCTAAATGTTGAAGTAATGGCATATTTTTCCACATTCTTCAACTGATTTCCGAAAACAATCTGGGTCATAAGAATATAAGGAATAGGAGCAGGAGTAGACAAACTGGCCCCTCGAGCCTCCTCTGCCATTCAATAAGATCATGGCTATCTGATCCTGGGCTCAGCTTCCGTGCCTGCTCCCCATAACCCTTCGCTCCCTTATCACTCAAAAATCTGTCTTAAATATATTCAATGATCCAGCCTCCACAGCTCTCTGGGGCAGAGAATTCCACAGATTTACAACCCTCTGAGAGAAGAAATTCCTTCTCATCTCAGTTGTAAATGGGCGGCCCCTTATTCTGAAACTATGCCCCGAGTTCTAGATTCACCCATGAGGGAATCATCCTCTCTGCATTTACTTGTCGAGCTCCCTCAGTATATTATATCTTTCAATAAGATCACCTCTCATTCTTCTAAACTCCAATGTGTATAGGCCCAACCTACTCAACCATTCTTCATAAGTCAACCCCTTCATCTCAGAGAGCAACCGAGTGAACATTCTCTGAACTGCCTCCAATGCAAATATATCCTTCCTTAGATAAGGAGACGGTGTAAATGCAAGTTTTTCTGCAGCAACTCAGAAACTGGGCCATGAATCCCTTTGCTTGTACAAAAAGAGGCATAAATACAAAATAATATACGAAAAAAAAATTCGGATCTATGTAGAAAGTAAGATAAAGAATAACCTCACTAGTATGAAATTCCAAGATATAAAAATCAGTAAATTGCTGGATTTCCTTCGGCTGTCCATCTCTGGGCATGTGAGACTCTCCCCTGCTACGTCGCTGTCCAGTACAACGTGGCTGACAGTTCAATCATTGAACAGAAGAATCCGAAAAAATGTGACGCGCTGGATCAGATTATAATGAGCTTTATTGCTCACATACCTGTTGACGAATAATACTGGCAGCTCTCCCACTACAAAAGGAAGATTGTCAAAAATATTCCTTCCGATAACATAAAATATCAGGTGATAATCTTTAACAAGCTCATCATAGTCACTGTTCCTTGAACATCAGCCGCCGTGTTCTTCGTTTAATGTTTACCCTTCAGTTTCTGGCAACAGATGGCCGCAAGTCGATCAAAGGTAAACGAGACCGTGAAGCAGAACAGAAGTGTCTGTGGCTTCATAAAGTAGGACGGTGTGGATATGACACAGGTCAATAATTGACCACACAAATACAAACTGTTCCCGTTAAAACTCGCAATGTACCTCAATATCACGTCGGTGAGAACCACCCGTAGATCCGCCGCTACCATGGTTACCAGGTAGCCAGGGATACATTTGGAAAGACTGGACTTTGCTGGAGGCAGGCTCGCAATCGTCACCAAGTTAACTGGAAGGTAGGGAAACAAACACACAAATTATACATCAGTCTATGAGCAAAACCCTCAATTTGATGGAGTTCGGCGTGACATGTGTTGCCGTTGTTCTGCAATCAGAAACGGATCTGATTATTGTTCCTGTGACAGGTGCTAGCTGATGCAGTTACGGCTTATATATATTGAATCAGGAGTGTGAAGCGTGTAAGTAATCTAACGTGAGAAATAACAAGATTATAATAAATCAGTTCCCATTTAAATATTGATGAAAACAGTAACAGACCTCATAAGGTCTTTGAGCAACTTTGATAATACTGCTAATTTCCCAAGTTCCACAATTTTTCAAAAGGCATTTGGTAAAATACTACATCATAGATTCATTATCAAATTGAAGCCAATGGAAATAAATGTGCAGTGGCAGCAAGGCGCGGAAATTGGTCAAGAGACACAAAGCAGACATTGGTGTTGAATGGTTGTATTTCGGACTGGTGGGAGGTACACAGTGGTGTTCACCAGGGCTCGGATTTGAGGCCACCTCTCATGTGATATATAGTCTGGATCAGCCAGCAGGATCGGGACGCTCGAGGCCTATAAAAGGCCAGCGGCAGATCGGGAGGAGGAGCAGGCGGGAGCAGCCAGCGAGAGCGGGAGGATCGAGGCCTATAAAAGGCCAGCGGCAGTCGGAGGAGCAGCAGTCGGGAGCAACTAGCTGCTACAGGTTCAAAGAGCGAAACGCAAAATAGAAGTAAAAAGAAATCGAAGTGTGACGTCACAGACAAGCGGGTTGATTGGTGGGTATTTTTTCTCTTTCTTTTTCTTTTCTTATCAGTAGGAAACCTTTGGCATTGTTGCCAAATTAAGTTAATTTAAGGGTTAAGTCATGGCAGGAGAGTCTAGAACCGTGTCATGCTCCTCTTGTGCTATCTGGGAAGTCAGGGTTCCATGTCCCTGGCTATTACTTGTGTGGGAAATGTGTCAGGCTGCAGCTCCTGTCAGACTGCATTGTGGCACTGGAGCTGCGCATGGATTCACTCTGGAGCTTCCACGATGTGGAAGACGTCGTGGACAGCACGGTTAGTGAGCTGGTCACAATGCAGATAAAGGTTACACGGGCAGATAGGGAATGGGTTCCCATCAGGAAGAACAGGGGAAGGAAGGTAGTGCAGGGGTCTCCTGCGGTCACCTCACTCCAAACAGATATATCGTTTTGGATACTGTTGAGGGAGGTGGCTCATCAGGGGAAGGCAGCAGCAGCCAAGTTCATGGCACCATGGGTGGCTCTGCTGCAGAGGAGGGCAGGAAAAAGAGTGGGAGAGCGATAGTGATAGGGGGGTTTTATTGTAAGGCGAACAGATAAGCGTTTCTGCGGCCACAAACGAGACTCCAGGATGGGATGTTGCCTCCCTGGTGCAAGGGTCAAGGATGTCTCGGAGCGGCTGCAGGGCCTTCTGGAAATGGAGGGTGAACAGCCAGCCGTTGTGGTGCATACAGGTACAAGCGATTATAAACGGGATGAGGTCCTACAAGCTGAATTTAGGGAGCTAGGAGTTAAATTAAAAAGTAGGACCTCAAAGGTAGTAATCTCAGGATTGCTAAGAGTGCCACGTGCTAGTCAGAGTAGGAATAGCAGGATAGTTCAGCTGAATACTTGTCTTGAGGAATGGTGCAAGGAGGAGGGATTCAAATTGCTGGGACATTGGAATTGGTTCTGGGGGATGTGGGACCAGTAGAAATCGGACGGTCTGCACCTGGGCAGGACCCTAACCGATGTCCTCAGCAGAGTGTTTGCTCGTACTGTTGGGGAGGGTTAAAACTAATATGGCAGGGGATGGGAATCTACACAGGGAGCCAGAGGGAAGTAAAAAGGTGGCAGAAACAAAAGGTAGGAAGGAGTAAAGTATGTATGGAGGGCAGAGAAACCAAGGGCAAAAATTAAAAAGGGCCACATTACAACGTAATTCTAAAAGAACAAAGAGTGTTAAAAACAAGCCTAAGGCTCTGAGTCTCAATGAGAGGAGCATTCGTAATAAGGTGGATGAATTAACTGCACAGATAGCTGTTAACGGATATAAAGTAATTGGGTTGATGGAGACGTTGCTCCAGGTTAACCAAGGCTGGGGACTCAACATCCAGGGGTATTCAATATACAGGAAGGATAGACAGAATGGAAAAGGAGGTGGTTTCGCAATACTGGTTAAAGAGTAGATTAATATTAAGGAAGGACATTAGCTTGGACGATGTGGAATCTATATGTGCAGACCTGCAAAACACCAAAGGGCAGAAAACGTTAGTGGGAGTTGTGTACAGACCATCAAACATTAGTAGTGAGGTTGGGGATGACATCAAAAAGGAAATTAGGGATGCATGCAATAAAGATATATCAGTTATCATGGGTGACTTTAATCTACATATAGATTTGGCTAAACAAACTGGTAGCAATACTGTGGAGGAGGATTTCCTGGAGTGTATAAGGGATGGTTGTCCAGACCAATATGTCGAGGAACCAACTAGAGAGCAGGCCATCCTAGACTGGGTGTTGCGTAAAGAGAGTACTAATTAGCAATCTTGTTGTGCGAGGCCCCTTGGGGAAGAGTGAACATAATATGGTAGAATTCTTCCTTAACAGGAAGGGTGACAGAGTTAATTCAGAGACTAGGATGCTGAATTAAGGAAAGGTAACTTCGATGATATGAGACGTGAATTGGCTCGGGTATACTGGCGAATGATACTTAAACGTTTGACGATAGCTGCGAATGGCAGACATTTAAAGATCACATCGATGAACTGCAACAATTGTACATCCCTGTTTGATGTAAAAATAAAACGGGGAAGCTGGCTCAGCCGTGTCTAACAAGCGAAATTAGAAATAGTGTTAAATCCAAGGAAGAGGCATTTAAATTGGCCAGACAAAAACAGCAAACCTGAGGACTGGGAGAAATGTAGAATTCAGCAGAGGAGAACTTAGGGTTTAATTAGGAGGTAGAAAATAGAGTATGAGAATAAGCTTACAGAGAACATAAAAACTGACTGCAAAAGCTTCTATAGATATGTGAAGAGCAAAGATTAGTGAAGAATTAAGTAGGTCCCTTCGCAGTCAGAATCAGGTGAATTCATAATAGGGAACAAGGAAATGGCAGACCAATTAAACAAATACTTTGGTTCTGTCTTCACTAATGAAAACACGAGTAATATCCCGAAAATACTAGGGGACCAAGAGTCTAGCGAGAAGGAGGAACTGAAGGGAATATTTATTAGTCAGGATATTGTGTTCGGGAAATTCATGGGATTGCATCCCAGAGTACGTAAAGAAGTGGCACTAGAAATAGTAGATGCATTGGTGGTCATTTGCCAACATTCCATGGAATGTGGATCAGTTCCTATGGATTGGAGGGTAACTAATGTAACCCCACTTTTTAAAAAAGGAGGGAGAGAGAAAACAGGGAATTATAGACCAATTAGCCTGACATCGGGTGGTGGTGAAAATGCCAGAATCAATTATTAAAGATGTAATAGCAGCGCATTTGGAAAGCAATGACAGATCGGTCCAAGTCAGCATGGATTTATGAAAGGGAAATCATGCCTGACAAATCTTCTAGAATTTTTTGAGGATGTAATTAGTGGAGTGGATAAGGGAGAACCAGTAGGTGTGTTATATTTGGACTTTCAAAGGCTTTTCACAAGGTCCCACACAAGAGATTAGTGTCCAAAGTTAAGGCACATGGGATTGGGGGTAATGTATTGATGTGGATAGAGAACAGGTTGGCAGACAGGAAGCAGAGAGTGGGAATAAACGGGTCCTTTTTAGAATGGCAGGCAGTGACTAGTGGGATACCACAAGATTCAGTGCTGTCACCCCAGCTATTTACAATATACATTAATGATTTGGACGAAGGAATTGAGTGTAATATCTCCACGTTTGCAGATGACACTAAGCTGGGTGGCAGTGTGAGCTGTGAGGAGGATGCTAAGAGGCTGCAGGGTGACTTGGACAGGTTAGGTGAGTGGGCAAATGCATGGCAGAGGCAGTATAATGTGGATAAGTGTGAGGTTATCCACTTTGGTGTCAAAGACAGGAAGGCAGATTATTATCTGAATGGTGACAGATTAGTAAAAGGCGAGGTGCAACGAGACCTGGGTGTCATGGTACATCAATCATTGAAAGTAGGCATACAGGTACAGCAGGCAGTCAAGAAAGCAAATGGCATGTTGGCCTTCATAGCGAGAGGATTTGAGTATAGGAGCAGGGACGTCTTGCTGCAATTGTACTGGGCCTTGGTGAGACCACACCTTGAGTATTGTTTGCAGTTTTTGACTCCTAATTTGAGGAAGGACATTTTTTCTATTGAGGGAGTGCAGCGAAGGGTCGCCATACTGATTCCCGGGACGGCAGGACTGATATATGACGAAACACAGGATCGACTAGGCTTATATTCACTGGAATTTGGAAGAATGAGATGGGATCTCATAGAAGCATATAAAATTCTGACGGGATTGGACAGGTTAGATGCATGACGAATGTTCCCGATGTTGGGAAGTCCATAACCAGGGGTGACAGTCTAAGGATAAGAGGTAAGCCATATAGGACCGAGATAAGGAGAAACGTTTTCACCCATATAATTTTGAACCTATGGAATTCTCTACCACAGCAAGTTGTTGAGTCCTGTTCGTTGGATATATTCAAAAGGGAGTTAGATGTGGCCCTTACAACTAAATGGATCAGGGGGTATGGAGAGAAGGCAGGAGTGGGGCACTGAAGTTGCATGATCAGCCATGATCATATTGAATGGAGGTGTAAGCTCGAAGGGCCGAATGGCCTGCTCCTGCACCTATTTTCTATGTTTCTATGTAATGACTTTGACTTCGGTACACAGGACATAATTTCAACCTTTTCAGCCAACACGAAGCTGGAAAATGCAACAAACAGTCAGGAAGATAGTAGCAGGGTTCAGGAGGATGTATAGAGCCTGGTAAACAGGGCAGGCACATGGCTGGTATAACTTAACGCAGTAAATGAGGAAGTGATAGATTTTGTGAGGATGTATGAGGAGAGCGAAATCAAACAAAATAATAATCTTAAAGAGCGTGCAGGACTGGTGACCCGGATGTGTACTTGCACAAAGCTGTGAAATTGGCAGAAATCGTTTAGGAGGTTATTTATATAACATATAAATATTGGATGGGGCTATTTTCAGGATTATTTGGAAAGAGCAGAGGAGTGGGACTGGCGGATGCAGCTCACTCCCACAGACGCAATAGTGGATGACATCGAAGCCACGCCGTGGGGAATGGGACCTTCCCACATATTTTCTGAGATGGGCTCAGACCCACGTGGAACTGAGTTTTTGGATCAGTCCACTCAGTCATTAGGGATGCCATCAGTGCTACAAACCTTTGGGGTTGGTCTCAGTTACTCATCTCCTGTATTTCTGAAAATGTTTCATTCATTTGGAATCTGAGCATCAGACTGGTCATTTCGTGTGGTTGAGGAAGAGGGCTGATAATGGTCTGAGACCCAATGAGGAGGCGATAACCGAGCAGCAGGGAGTGACGACAGATCAATAGGAGACAGCTGCTCAATCATAGACAATACACAGCAGCTCAGGTCCAGACCAACAGCAGGGAGCTGGTGTTAAAGGCACCCCAGAAAAGCAGCTGTCGTTGTCTCAAGGAAACTCGTATTGATTTCGTTGGCAACTTTACGGACTCAGTGTCTCTTCAAATCAAGTAATACCATTAAAGAGCAGTGCTTTGTGCCATCACGAACGGCAGAGCAAACCTCTTTCCTTACTGACGTATCAAGCACTCACTGGGCAGGTATAGCACCGGTTATATACAGACTAATCCTTCCATTAAACAGTCCAATCACACAATCAGATGTCTCTGATGTCTCCGCCCACCATGCCTGCACAAATGATTTATTGCATTATACTAAACCACATTTGGTCAGAGTGTCCACACTCCTGGACAGCTGAATTATCACAATGCATTTCTGCATGTGTTATTCGTCATTTTCCCAAATTCCCTTTCGAGACTCCTGATGCCATTTGCTGCAAGTCCTACATTTGCTCTCACCCTCACTCCACCCCAGAATTCCTTTTCAGCTGACATACGGTTCCTAAAGAGAATACACGGATATTGATCAGTGATCAATGCATTACGTTTTATTACGAATCACTGCCCATTATTCAGATAGCAGTAATACAGGGTCAGTCGTGGTGGGTCTGGTGGAAATCTGTCATTGGATCTTTCACAGTTTGTGTTTGCAACATCGGATCCCATAAGCACAGTGTAGTGTGACAGGATCCTCACATGTTTTGCAGTTACTCTAAAGACATTTGCCCCACTGTCAAAACACGACTTCAAGGGCCCTTAAAGAAAAAAATATGTACGTATTGATTGATCGTTCTTTAGGCAGAGAAATGCAGAACCATGAGAAAACATGTGTTGGATGATGCTCGTGTTAATGGGACTGACGCTGAACCGCATTTAAATATTTTAATCAAAGCATGGCACCACCAACAGAGCAGCACACCACAGTGCTGCAATGTGTGCACTGGAGTGGAAAATCACCAGAGAACATGTTCATTAAACTCCCAACTGAGCCAAACTGGCACCCCGCTCCTAGAAATGGATAATTTCGCCACTTGCCTCATCTACTCAGTCCTTGTTATCATATCCAAATCCCTGTGAATGTTACTGAATTATTAAATTAATAAACACGTTTTGAAACCCTTTGTTCACTTCCTGCACCTTCATGTTATGAAAATATGACTCATGTCCATGGACAGTTCCAGAGACACCTCCAGCATCGTTCCTAATTCACCATTCTTCATTTGTGCAACTGGACGGTAAATGTTTATGAAAGGGACTGAAGCATCTCCCGATGGTTTCCTCAACTAGAGTCCCCAGTCTCACATTGCCCCAAATAGCAGGACCGGCAACAGCTGTGAGAGTTCAGTCACCATTAGCTGGGTACTGAGGCCAATCGGGAGAGTGCTCCGACTGAGAGCTTCCTACGCGTCACCAGCCAGTAATTGTGCTTGAATTGCTGGTCTGTTTGGATCAGCGCACCATTTCCTCCATCTGCTCAGGTAGCCACTAAACAATCGGAGAATTTACCTGTTGAACTGATTTAGATTAAACTCTTCAGGCTTTCTCAAAAGCTTATAATCATTTTCACTCCACCAATCAAACCGTGACATTTAAAATTTGAAATTGTCTGAAAACTGGCAGCTGAAAGTATGCAGATATGCAAATACCTGTAACGGGGCATTCTAGAGCAGTGATAGGCTGAGTCACCATCTGGACTACGAGAACCAAGAGCTGAACAGCTCTTGGACAGCTGAATTTCCCCACCTTCCGAAAGAGTTTTCAGTGTCAGTATCAGACAACTGGAGTACAAATGTTCTGAAACCAGGCTCGGAGAGGTCCCTACATTTATAATCACACACATATGGGGAGTGTTACTGCTCTATGTGAAAAGGCGTTTCCGTTCTGTGTAACTGTGCAGTAATTGGTAGCTTGACTCAGTTGCCAGCTTTTTTTTATCTTTGAGATCACAAGGTTGCCGGTTCGGGCCCCAATCCCAGTCCTATTGCATGAGCTCAGCTGACATGTCAGTTATAGAAACAGGAGATTTAACCCATCAACACCTCCCTGTATTCTTCCCACATAAACTCTAACTCTGATCCCGTTATCATGCTCACAGCCCTACGTTAATATTCTCGAACTCAGGAATATATAGGCTCATTCAACATCAGGACTCCCAAGTACCGAGAGCAGTGATGGGCTGAGTGAGCTTCAGGAATCCAGGAACTGAGTGCAGTGCTGGGTTGAGTCAGAACATCGACTCCAAGTACCGAGAGCAATGATGGGCTGAGCGGGCATCAGAACATAAGAACATAAGAAATTGGAACAGGAGTAGGCCATACTGCCCCTCGATCCTGCTCCACCATTCAATAAGATCATGACTGATCTGATCATGGACTCAGCTCCTTTTCCCCGCCCGCTCCCCATAACCCCTTATCTGCTTGTCGCTCAAGAAACAGTCTATTTCGATCTTAAATGTATTCAATGTCCTAGCTTCCACAGCTTTCCGAGGTAGCAAATTCCACAGATTTATAACCCTCTGAGAGAGGAAATTCCTCCTCATATCTGTTTTAAATGGGTGGCCCCTTATTCTAAGATCATGCTGTCCAGTTCTAGTCTCCCCCATCAGTGGAAACATCGTCTCTGCGTCCACATTGTCAAGCCCCCTCATAATCTTATATGTTTGATAAGATCACCTCTCAGTCTTCTGAACTCCAATGAGTAGAGACCCAACCTACTCAACCTTTCCGCAGAAGTCAACCCCCTCATCCCCAGAATCAACCTAGTGAACATTCTCTGAACTGCCTCTAAAGCAAGTATATCCTTTCGTAAATATGGAAACCAAAACTGCACGCGGTATTCCAGGTGTGGCCTCACCAATAACTTTTATAGCAGCAGTAAGACTTCCCTGCTGTTATACTCCATCCCCTTTCAATAAAGGCCAAGATACCATTGCCCATCCTCATCGCTTGCTGTGCCTGCATACTAGCCTTTTGTGTTCCATGCACAAGTATCCGCATGTCCTGCTGTAATCCGGAGCCTTGACATCTTTCTCTATTTAAATAATAACTTGCTCTTTGATTTTTTTCTACCAAAGTCCATGACCTCACACCTTCCAACATTATTCTCCATCTCCCAAATTTTTGCCCAATCACTTAGCTTGTCTACGTCCTTTTGAATATTTTTTGTGTCCTCCTCACACATTGCTTTTTCTCCCATCTTTGTATCGTCAGCAAACTTGGCTATGTTACATTCAGTATCTCCTTCCAAGTCGTTAATATTGATTGTAAATAGTTGGGATCCCAGCAATAATCCCTGCGCCACCCCACTTGTTACTGGTTGCCAACCACAGAATGAATCATTATCCCGACTCTCTGTTTTCTGTTAGTTAGCCAATCCTCTATCCACGCTAATATATTACCCCCAATCCCGTGAACTTTTATCTTGTGCAGTAACCTTTTATGTGGCGTCTTGTGAGATGCCTTCTGGAAGTCCAAATACTCCACATCCACTGGTTCCCCTTTATCCACCCTGTACGTTACATCCTCAAAGGACTCTAGCAAATTTGTCAAACATGACTTCCCTTTCATAAATCCATGCTGACTCTGCCTGACCGAATTTTGCTTATCCAAATGTGCTGTTACTGCTTCTTTAATAATGGACTTCAACATTTTCCCAACCACAGATGTTAGACTAACTGGTCGATAGTTTCCCTTTTTGTCTGCCTCCTTTTTTAAATAGGGGCGTTGCGTTTGCATTTTTCCAAACTGCTGGGACCTCCCCAGAATCCAGGGAATTTTTGTAAATTACAACCAATGCATCTACAATCCCTGCTGCTACTTCTCTTAAGACCCTAGGATGCAAGCCATCAGATCCTGGGGATTTATTTGCCTTTAGTTCCATTGCTTACTGAGTACCACCTCCTTAATGATTGTGATTGTGTTAAGTTCCTCCCCACTATAGCCCCTTGACTATCCACTGTAGAAATATTGTTAGTTTCCTCTACGGTAAAGACGGATACAAAATATCTGTTCAGAGTTTCGGCCATCTCCATGTTCCCCATTATTAGATCCCCACTCTCATCCTCTAAGGGACCAACATTTAAGTTAGCCACTCTTTTCCTTTTTATATACCTATAGAAACTCTTGCTATCTGTTTTTATATTTTGTGCTAGGTTACTTTCATAGTCGATCCTCCCTTTCTTAATCATTTTTTTGCGTTCTTTGCTGGCTTTTAAAAGGTTCCCAGTCTTCTGTCCTCCCAGTAGTTTTGGCCACTTTGTATGCCCTTGTTTTTAATTGGACACCGACCTTTATTTCTTCAGTTAGGCAGTGCAGTGCAGTGATGGGCTAAGTCAGAACATCGACTCCAGGTACTGAGAGCAGTCATTGGCTGAATGAGCATCGGGATTCCAAGTACCGAGATGTGGCTGCAGAGGGAGCGGATACATTGATTGTGATCATCCAAATTTCGCTAGAGCCTGGAAAGATCCCAAAGGATTGGAACGTAGCTAATGTAAGTCCGCTATTCAAGAAAGCAAAGAGAGGCGGAGGGGGGAGGGGAACAGGGAACAAACGGCCAGTTAGACTAACATCAGTCATCAGGCAATTGCTGGAATCCATTATTAAGGAAGCGGTATCAGGGCACTTAGAAAATCATAATATTATAATGCAGCATCACAATCGTATTGTGCAAGAGCATGACATAGTCGAGCAGGTGCCAATGTTTGGAGCGAGGCTGTTGCAACGATGCCTTGTATTTGTTCCTCTGGCAGAACAGGATTTTGGTGATGAGAAGTTCATGTTCGAGACAATTTGTCACGAGTAGGTTGCCGCTGGAGTTGGCTTTCCCTACCCCCTCTCTGCCAATCGTGCATCCCCAGAGGGCTGTGTCTTTTCCGACCCTGGGGTTGAAGTCACCTCGGAGGATCAGTTTCTCGCCCTGCAGGAACGCAGGACAGAGATGATTTGGGGTTGGAATAAAAACCCTCTTTGGTCTCATCCATTGCATCAAGTGTTGGGGCATACGCACTGATGTCTGTGGCGCATTGGTTCCGGGATAGGGTGAGTCGAAGAGTCATGAGGCGTTCGTTAACCCCGCAGGTGGAGTGTTTGAGGCAGTCGAGCAGCTTATTTTTCATGTTGATGCCGACTCTGTGAAGGTGGCATTTTTCCTCTGGTTTTCCTTTCCAGAAAAAGGTGTAACCTCCACCTTGTTCCTGAGCTGGCCTTCCCTGCCTGCCGGGTCTCACTTAGGGTGGCGATGACAATGTCAAAACGTCTAAGTTCCCGGGCAACTATGGCGGTGCGGTGTTCCAGCCTGTTGGGATTGTCCATGAATTTCCTGAAGTTCCAGGTCCCGAACTTCATGTTAATGGAGTGGAAGAATCCTGTGCATGAGTTCTTTTAATGTGGGTCGGCCAGTGCACACCGGCCAACAAACGGGCTTAGCTGAGCAAGGTCTTGGTCCAGTGGCAAGGGGGTCCAAGGCGACTGGAGACCAGGCACTGCAGTTTGAGACTAATTGCCTATGGTGAGGTGCTGGCCGCAAGCTCGGGGCCGAGTAGCGCCCTTGAGGCTTGTTTGGGGGCAGGCATTAGGAAGGTCAATTGCCCACTGGAGTTCCGAGTGGGAGGACAGCAAGGAATGGAAGGGTGGAAGAGTCATAGCCGTGATGCTCATCATTGGCGAAAAGTGACCATAATATGATAGAATTCTTTATTAAGAATTCTATCATATTATGGTAGAATTTGAGAGTAACACAGTTAATTCAGAGACTAGGGTCCTGAACTTAAGGAAAGTTAACTTCGATGGTATGAGGCGTGAATTGGCTAGAATAGATTGGCGAATGATAAAGGGTTGACGGTGGATAGGCAATGGCAAACATTTAAAATCACATGGATGAACTTCAACAATTGTACATCCCTGACTGGAGTAAAAACAAAAGGGTGAGGGTGGCTCAACCGTGGCTAACAAGGGAAATTAGGGATAGTGTTAAATCCAAGGATGAGGCATTAAAATTGGCCAGAAATTTAGAATTCAGCAGAGTAGGACAAAGGCTTTAATTAGGAAGGGGAAAATAGAGTATGAGAGTAAGCTTTCAGGGAAAATAAAAACTGACTGCAAAAGCTTCTATAAATATGTGAAGAGAAAAAGATTAGGGAAGACAAACGTAGATCCCTTGCAGTCAGAATCAGGTGAATTTATAATGGGGAACAAAAAAATAACAGACCAATTGAACAAATATTTTGGTTCTATCTTCACTACGGAACACACATATAACCTTCCAGAAATAATATGGGACCAAGGGACTAGCGAGAAGGAGGAACTGAAGGAAATCCTTATTAGTCAGGAAATTGTGTTCGGAAAATTGTTGGGATTGAAGGCCGTTAATCCCCAGGACCTGATAGTCTGTATCCCAGAGTACATTAGGAAGTGGCCCTAGAAATAGTGGATGCATTGGTGATCATTTTCCAACAGTCCATCGACTCTGGATCAATTCCTATGCACTGGAGGGTAGCTAATGTAACACCACTTTTTAAAAAAGGAGGGAGAGAGAAAAGGGGGATTTATAGACCAGTTAGCCGGACATCAGTAGTGAGGTAAATGTTGGAATCAATTATTGAGGATGAAATAGCAGCGCATTTGGAAAGCAGCAACAGGATCGGTCCAAGACAGCATGGATTTATGAAAGGGAAGTCATGCTTGGCAAATCTTCTCGAAATTTTTGAGGATGTAACGAGTAGAGTGGACAAGGGAGAATCAGTGGATGTGGTGTATTTGGACTTTCAAAAGGTTTTTGACAATGTCCCACACAAGAGATTAATGTGCAAAATTAAAGCACATATTTTTGAGGGTAATGCATTGATGTGGTAGAGAACTTGTTGGCAGACAGGAAGCAGAAAGTAGGGATAAACGGGTCCTTTTCAGAATGGCAGGCAGTGACTAGTGGGGTGCCGCAAGACTCAGTGCTGGGACCCCAGCTATTTACAATATACATCAATGATTCAGATGAAGGAATTGAGTGTAATATCTCCAAGTTTACAGATGACACTAAGCTGTGGCGGTGTGAGCTGTGAGGCAGATGTTAAGAAGCTGCAGGGTGACATGGATAGGTTAGGTGAGTGGGCAAATGCATGGCAGGTGCAGTATAATGTGGATAAATGTGAGGTTATCCACTTTAGTGGCAAAAACATGAAGGCAGAATATTATCTGAATGGTGGTAGATTAGGAAAAGGGGAGGTGCAACGCGACCTGGGTGCCATGGTACATCAGTCATTGAAATTTGACATGCAGGTACAGCAGGCGGTGAAGAAGGCAAATGGAATGTTAGCCTTCATAGCTAGGGGATTTGAGTATAGAGCAGGGACTTCTTAATGTTGTTGTACAGGGCCTTGGTGAGGCCTCGCCTGGAATGTGAAAAGGCACAGCAGGAGTCCGGGGCCCAGCGTCGGCGGCAGTCGGGAGCAGAAGCGGAGGTGCGTGAAGAGGCGGGGCTTGTGCAGCTACAGGGAGAAGGCAAAAAAGAAGTAGAAAGAAACAGAACGGTGACGTCACAGCCAAGGGGGTAAGTGATTGGCTGGATTGGTGAGTAGTTTTTCTTTTTTCTCTTCTATCACAGTGAGTAAACTTTAACATTGTTGTTGCTAATTTAAGTGTATCTAAGGGTTAAGTCATGACAGGAGAGCTCGGTCACGAGATATGCTCCGCCTGTACCATGTGGGAACTCAGGGACACTTCCGGTCTCCCTGATGACTACGTGTCCAGGAAGTGTATCCGCCTCCAGCTCCTGACGGTCCGCGTTGCAGAATTGGAGCTGCGGGTGGATTCACTCTGGAGCATCCATGGTGCTGAGAATGACGTGAGTAGCACATGTAGCGAGCTGGCCTTACCACAGGTGAAGGGTCCACAGCCAGCTAGGGAATGGAAGACCAGCAGGAAGAGCAGTGCAAGGAAGGTAGTGCAGGGATCACCTGCGGTCATCCCCCTGCAAAACAGATACACCGCTTTGGGTACTGTTGAGGGGAATGACTCATCAGGGGAGGGCAGCAGCAGCCAAGTTCATGACACCGTGGCTGGCTCTGCTGCACAGGAGGGCAGGAAAAAGAGTGGGAGAGCGATAGTGACAGGGGATTCGATTGTAAGGGGAATAGATAGGCGTTTCTGTGGCCACAACCGAGACTCCAGGATGGTATGTTGCCTCCCTGGTGCAAGGGTCAAGGATGTCTCGGAGCGGGTGCACGACATTCTGAAAAGGGAGGGTGAACAGCCAGTTGTCGTGGTGCACATTGGTACCAACATTTTCGGTAAAAACCGGGATGAGATCCTACAAGACGAATTTAAGGAGCTAGGAGCTAAATTAAAACGTAGGACCTCAAAAGTAGTAATCTCAGGATTGCTACCAGTGCCATGTGCTAGTCAGAGTAGGAATCGCAGGATAGCTCAGATGAATACGTAGCTTGAGCAGTAGAGCAGCAGGAAGGGATTCAAATTCCTGGGGCATTGGAACCGGTTCTGGGGGAGGTGGGACCAGTACAAACCGGACGGTCTGCACCTGGGGAGGACTGGAACCAATGTCCTAGTGGGAGTATTTGCTAGTGCTGTTGTGGAGGAGTTAAACTAATATGGCAGGGGGATGGGAACCAATGCAGGGAGACAGAGGGAAACAAAAAGGAGACAAAAGCAAAAGACAGAAAGGAGATGAGTAAAAGTGGAGGGCAGAGAAACCCAAGGCAAAAAACATAAAGGGCCACTGAATATAAAGGGGCTGCAGGAGGGATCAAAACTAAAAATCATGGTTTAAAAACTAGTATTAAAACACTCTACCGAAACGCACGCAGCATTCGAAATAAAGTAAATGAGTTGACGGCACAAATTATTACAAATGCGTATGATTTGATGGCCATTACAGAAACGTGGTTGCAGGCTGGCCAAGACTGGGAATTAAACTTACAGGGGTATCTGACGATTCGGAAAGATAGACAAGAAGGGAAAGGAGGTGGGGTAGCTCTGTTAATAAAGGATGATATCAGGGCAGTTATGAGAGACGATATTAGCTCTAATTAACAAAATGTTGAATCATTGTGGGTGGAGATTAGAGAGAGTAAGGGGAAAAAGTCACTGGTGGGTGTAGTTTATAGGCCCCCAAATAATAACTTCACGGTGGGGCGGGCAATAATCAAGGGAATAATGGAGGCATGTGAAAAAGGAACGGCAGTAATCATGGGGGATTTTAACCTACATATCGATTGGTCAAATCAAATCGCACGGGGTAGCCTGGAGGAAGAATTCATAGAATGCATACAGGACTGTTTTTTAGAACAGTATGTTATAAAACCTACAAGGGAGCAAGGAAATGTATTAGCATGGATAGAGAATTGGCTGCCGAACAGAAAGCAGCGAGTCGGGATAAATGTGTCCTCTTCCGGTTGGAAATCGGTGGTTACTGGTGTGCCACAGGGATGGGTGCTGGGACCACAACTGTTTACAATATACATAGATGAACTGGAAGAGGGGACAGAGTGTAGTGTCACAAAATGTGCAGAGGACACAAAGATTAGTGGGAAAGTGGGTTGCGTAGAGGACACAGGAAGGCTGCAAAGAGATTTAGATAGCTTAAGCGAATGGGCTAAGGTTTGGCAGATGGAATACAATGTCGGAAAGTGTGAGGTCATCCACCTTGGGGAAAAAAACAGTAAAAGAGTATATTATTTGAATAGGGAGAAATTACAACATGCTGCGGTGCAGAGGGACCTGGGGGTCCTTGTGCATGAATCGAAAACAGTTAGTTTGCAGGTGCAGCAGGGAATCAGGAAGGCGAATGGAATGTTGGCCTTCATTGCGAGAGGGATGGAGTACAAAAGCAGGGAGGTCCTTCTGCAACTGTATAGGGTATTGGTGAGACTGCACCTGGAGTACTGCGTGCAGTTTTGGTTACGTTACTTAAGGAAGGATATTTGTAGCTTTGGAAGGGGTACAGAGACGATTCACTAGGCTGATTCCGGAGATGAGGGGGTTACCCTATGATGATAGATTGAGTAGACTGGGTCTTTACTCGTTGGAGTTCAGAAGGATGATGGGGGATCTTATAGAAACATTTAAAATAATGAAAGAGATAGACAAGATAGAGGCAGAGAGGTTGTTTCCACTGGTCGTGGAGACTCGAACTAGGGGGCACAACCTCAAAATACGGGGGAGCCAATTTAAAACCGAGCTGAGAAGGAATTTTTTCTCCCAGAGGGTTGTGAATCTGTGGAATTCTCTAACCAAGGAAGCAGTTGAGGCTAGCTCATTGAATGTATTCAAGTCACAGATAGATAGATTTTTAACCAATAAGGGAATTAAAGGTTACGGGGAGCGGGCGGGTAAGTGGAGCTGAGTCCACGGCCAGATCAGCCATGATCTTGTTGAATGGCGGAGCAGGCTCGAGGGGCTTGATGGCCTACTCCTGTTCCTAATTCTTATGTTCTTATAATATTGTGTTCAGTTTTGGTCACCTAATCTGAGGAAGGACGTTCTTGCTATTGAGGGAGTGCAGCGAAGGTTCACCAGACTGATTCCCGGGATGGCGGGACTGACACATGAGGAGAGACTGGATCGACTGGGCCTGTATTCACTGGAGTTTAGAAGAATGAGAGGGGATCTCATAGAAACGTTTAAAATCCTGACGGGATGGAACAGGTTAGATGCAGGAAGAATGTTCCCGATGTTGGGGAAGTCCAGAAGCAGAGGTCACAGTCTAAAGATAAGGGGTAAGCCATTTAGGAGCGAGATGAGGAGAAACTTCTTCAGTCGGAGAGTTGTTGACCTCTGGAATTCCTTACCGCAGAGAGTTGTTGATGCCAGTTCCTTAGATATATTCAAGAGGGAGTTAGATATGGCCGTGACGGCTAAAGCGATCAAGGGCAATGGAGAGAAAGCAGGATAGGGGTACTGAGGTGAATGATCAGCCATGATCTTATTAAATGGTGGTGCAGGCTCGAAGGGCTGAATGGCCTACTCCTGCATCTAATTTTTATGTTTCTATGTTTAATCAGTAGAAGAGGCCAGGTCACCAGTGGGAAAGGAAAAGTCCAGCTGTCGACGAAGAGAGGGATGTTGGCCAGACATTGGAGGGATGAGAGCCCGCCGCTGGAGTGATGTACGCACGCCACAGTGGGGTGGGGGCGGCGGGTGATGTCCCGATCTGGTCGGGGCAGCCCTACTCGCCGGATGTTGCCGTGAGTAACCCGGTTTCAAATGTCTGAAAATAATGCTAATAAAACTATTTTCTCGTTAGATTGCGTTACAGTATTCAGTTCCTTAATTTTAAAAAATCTAAAGGAAAATAATTTTTGTCAGTTTCTCCACGTTGTTTAAAAGTTTCCTCAGGAGTTTGAAAAGTTTCTCCCGGAGTTTTTAAAAAGTTTTCCCAAGTTATTTAAAACTTTCCCCAGGTTGTTTAAATGTTTCTCCCGAAGTTTTAAAAGTTTTCCCAAGTTGTTTAAAAATTTTCCAAGTTGATTAAAAGTTTAAAATGAAAGTCAGTCGTAAGCTACCTCCCTTGGCAGTGATCCATGGGTGCGCCTAGCCCACTGCAGCTGCACAAAGCCCTGGCTGGAGCACACCTGTAGCACTGCGGGGAATTAGAGGCCCAGTCGTCTCCGAAGGGGGCACAAACGCTTGGACGCCGCCGGGGAGAGGTATGGATGCCGCCGGGGAGAGGTCTGGATGCTGCCGGAGAGATGTCTGGATGCCGCCGGGGACCAGAACGCATTGGGCCGCTGCAATCCCGGGCCGAATGGCCTCCCCACTCCTGGCCCGCTGCAATCCCGAGCCGAATGGCCTCCCCGCTACAGGGATCGCAAAGATGTGTGCATCACCCATGCCATGACAGGAGCTGATCACTGCTGGATGGACAACCGCCTAATCCGATCCATCATCGCCATGAATATAGCCCCACAGCAGAAGCAGTGCCACAAAAATTCAATGCCGGGCACTTAAAGACCCAGCTAAGAGAGTCTTATACAGCCAGCACCTCACAGCTAACCAGGCGTGCCTTGATGACCCTGAGATCCTGAATGGCCACAGTGCTTGGTCCGCCCACCAGGCCTCCATAACCAGTGCCTGCGAAGGGACACTTGTTCACTTAACCAGTCAAAACTCGGATGGCTGATGAGAATGATCAGGAGATCCAAGAGCTAATAGATCGCAAGTGCAGAACATTTCTGAGCCTCAAGCAATAACCCGACTCAGGAGCAGCAAAGCAACATTGCAGGTGGCTCAATGCTGAGCTCCAACAAAAAACCGCGGACCTAAAGAGCAGGTGGTGGATGGCGAAATCATAGGAGATACAAGAACTGGCCGACAGCCATGATGCAGGGGGATTGTTCATTGCATTCAAGGCCAACCTCCCAAGGTCCCAACCCACTGCTGGCCAAGACCGGGGGAACGGGAAAACACATCAAGGACACCGAGGCAGTCAGGACCCGCTGGAAGAAGCACTTCGAAGATCTCCTCAATCGAGACACCGCCTTTGACCCGAATGTCCTCGACTCCAGTCCGCAGCATGCAACCTGCCACCACTTCAGTGAAACCCCAAAGTTGCACGAGGTAGGCAAAGCCATAAAACAATTCAAGAATAACAAGACTGCAGATGTGGATGGAATTCCTGCTAAGGCACTGAGGTATGGCAGAGAGGCACTGTTGGCGCGATAACCTGACCTCATCTCTCTCATCTGGAGGGAGGAGAGCATGCTGGGAGATCTCAGAGATGCAATGATCGTGACAATCTTTAAAAACGGGGTCAAGTCCGACTGCGGCAATTACAGAGGAATTTCCCTGCTATCAGCCACTGGGAAAGCTGTCACTAGAATCATCTTCAACCATCTTCTCCCTGTGGCCGGGGAGCTCCTCCCAGAATCACAGTACAGGTTTCGTCCCCTATGGGGCACAACAGATATGATCTTTGCACCGTAACAGCTGCAGGAAAAATGCAGGGAGCAGCGCCAGCCCTTATTCATGGCCTTTTTCGACCTTATTGACCAGCATTGAGCCTTTGACACTGTCAACCACAAGGGTCCATGGAGCGTCCTCCTCCGTTTCGGATGCCTCCAAAAGATTGTCAGCATCCTTCGCCTGCTCCACGATGGCATGCAGGCCGTGATCCTTACCAACGGATCCATTACAGACCCAACCCACGTATGGACTGGGGTCAAACAGGGCTGTGTCATCGCTGCAACCCTCTTCTCAATCTTCCTCGCTCTCATGCTCCACCTCACAGTCAACAAACTCCCCGCTGGAGTGGAACTAAATTTCAGAACCAGTGAAAACCTGTTTAACCTTCGCCATCTCCAGACCAGGTCCAAGATCACCCCAACCTCTCTCGTCGAGCTACAGTATGTGGACGACACCTGCGTCTGCGCACATTCTGAGGCTGAACTCCAGGATATAGTCGACGTATTTACTGAGGCATACGAAAGCATGGGCCTTACACTAAACATCCGTAAGACAAAGGTCGTCCACCAACCTGTCTTCACCGCACAGTACTGGCCCCCAGTCATCAAGATCCATGGCGCGGCCCTTGACAACATGGACCATTTCCCATACCTCGGGAGCCTCTTATAACAAAAGCAGACATTGATGAGCAGATTCAATACTGCCTCCAGTGCGCCAGTGCAGCCTTCGACCACCTGAGGAAAAGAGTGTTCCAAGACCAGGCCCTCAAATCTACCACGAAGCTCATGGTCTACAAGGCTGCAGTAATACCCGCTGCCACCCCCCCCCCCCCCCCGCCCCCCACAGTCACCTCAAGTCGCTGGAGAAATATCACCAACGATGTCTCCGCATGATCCTACAAATCCAATGGGAGGACAGGCGCACCAACATCAGCGTTGTCGTCCAGGCTAACATCTACAGCACTGACCACACTCGAGCAGCTCCGCTGTGCAGGCCAGACAGTTCGCATGCCAGACACGACGCTCCCAAAGCAAGTGCTCTCTGTGGAGCTCATTCACGGCAAACGAGCCAAAGGTGGGCAGCAGAAACGTTACAAGGACGCCGTCAAAGCCCCCCTGATAAAGTGCAACATCCCCACTGACACCTGGATATCCTTGGCAAAGACCACGCTAAGTGGAGGAAGTGCATTCGAGAGGGCGCTGAGCACTTCTAGTCTCATCGCCGAGAGCATGCAGAAATCAAGCGCAGGCGGCAGAAAAAGCGTGTGGCAAACTTGTCCCACCAATCCCTTCCCTCGACGACTATCTGTCCCACCTGTGACAGAGCCTGTGGCTCTCGTATTGAACTGTTCAGCCACCAAAGAACTTACTTCATGAGAGGAAGAAAATCTTCCTCGATTCCGAGGGACTGCCTATGATGATGATGATAATCATGATGTGCAAGTGAAATCTTCTTTTCCAAATGTATTACGTTTTCGAGTATGTAATTTGCAGCTTACATAAAGGGGAACCAGTGGATGTAGTATAGCTGCATTTCAAGAAGGCATTCGATATCATCATCATAAGCAATCCCTCGGAATCGAGGAAGACTTGCTTCACCTCCCAAAGTGAGTTGTTTGATTGCTGAACAGTCCAATACGAGAGCCACAGACCCTGTTACAGGTGGGACAGACATTCGTCGAGGGGAGGGGTGGGTGGGGCTGGTTTGTCGCCCGCTCCTTCCGATGCCTGTTCTTGACCTCTTCATGCTCTTTGCATTGAGACTCAAAGAGCTCAACGCCCTCCCGGATGCACTTTCTCCACCTTGGACAGTCTTTGGCCAGGGTCTCCCAAGTGCCAGTGCCAAACAAAAGTTTGTTACACGAGATAATGGGCCAACAATTCCTGCTTCCCCAGGTCCGTACGGAGTTCCTACGGACCAGGGAAGGCATCGGAAATGCCGGTTTCCAGCGCGCAATGCGCATGCGCTGGAAACCGGCATTCCTGATCTGGTTTGACAGATGGCCGCATCTGGGGAGCGAGGACATTTGGAAGTGGAAATTTACAACATTTATGCTTACAAATGTCCGCAAAAATCTTGCACCTGAAAAAGCAGGCGCATAGCCTACTTTTACAGGTTCAAGTGTTTTAAAAATACAAAAACTTGTAAAAATAAAGTGATTAAAATATATTTTAATCATTAAAAATCCTCGCCACTACGGTAAGTTTTTTTTTAATTTACCACATTAATAACTTTAATTTAAATGAATGTAGTGCAATTATTTTCCATTTTTTATTAGTGTTTTGGGTGTTTCATGCTCTATCACAATCATAGTAATCGGAGTTTAGGACCCTGCGGAACGCGGAACTTTATCTGATTGGCTGCCCAGAGCCATGTGACTCCAGCTGTGAAGTGCACGTGCTGCGACGTGCAGTCAGGAGGGGCCTCAGCATCGGAAAGCCGAACGTGGGCAGCAGCTTAAGGTAGGTGCATATTTTTTCTCTAAAGTGCCCAAGGGAAGGCGAAAACGGAATTTCAGGGCCAATGACTTATGGGATTGGAGGTAATCTATTAGCACCCATGAAAATTGCTTAATGGAGAGAAAGAGGAGAGTTGGGATAAATTGGTCATTTTCAGATTGACAGGCTGTAACTAATGGGAAGCTGCAAGGATTAGACCTTGCGTCTCAGTTATTTAAAAAAAACTATATTAATGATTTAGATGAAACATAGAAACATAGAAAATAGGTGCAGAACCCTTCGAGCCTGCACCACCATTCAATGAGTTCATGGCTGAACATGCAACTTCAGTAGCCCATTCCTGCTTTCTCGCCATACCCCTTGATCCCCCTAGTAGTAAGGACTACATCTAACTCCTTTTTGAATATATTTACTGAATTGGCCTCAACAACGTTCTGTGGTAGAGAATTCCACAGGTTCTCTGGGTGAAGATGTTTCTCCTCATCTCGGTCCTAAATGACTTACCCCTTATCCTTAGACTGTGACCCCTGGTTCTGGACTTCCCCAACATTGGGAACATTCTTCCTGCATCTAACCTGTCTAAACCCGTCAGAATTTTAAAGTTTCTATGAGATCCCCTCTCATTCTTCTGAACTCCAGTGAATACAAACCCAGTTGATCCAACCTTTCTTCATATGTCAGTCCCGCCTTCCCGGGAATCAGTCCCTCAATA
Source organism: Pristiophorus japonicus (assembly GCF_044704955.1). Taxonomy (NCBI): domain Eukaryota; kingdom Metazoa; phylum Chordata; class Chondrichthyes; family Pristiophoridae; genus Pristiophorus; species Pristiophorus japonicus. Next base: position 690,200 of record NW_027252450.1, read on the forward strand.
GCAAGAATGTCCTTCCTCAAATTAGGAGACCAAAACTGTACACAATACTCCAGGTGTGGCCTCACCAAGGCCCTGTACAACTGTAGTAACACCTCCCTGCCCCTGTACTCAAACCCCCTCGCTATGAAGGCCAACATGCAATTTGCTTTGTTAACCGCCTGCTGCACCTGCATGCCAACCTTCAATGACTGATGTACCATGAAACCCAGGTCTCGTTGCACCTCCCCTTTTCCTAATCTGTCACCATTCAGATAATAGTCTGTCTCTCTGTTTTTACCACCAAAGTGGATAATCTCACATTTATCCACATTATACTTCATCTGCCATGCATTTGCCCACTCACCTAACCTATCCAAATCACTCTGCAGCCTCATAGCATCCTCCTCGCAGCTCACACTGCCACCCAACTAAGTGTCATCCGCAAATTTGGAGATACTACATTTAATCCCCTCGTCTAAATCATTAACAACAAAGTTAATACTGCAGCTTGAGGAGAAATCCTTCTCATCTCTTGAAATCTTGCAGAAGAGCATTGGGCGACAGTTCAAATTCAACACCCTGGCTGGCGGATCTCTCAGGCTCTTAGAGGGTGAAGTGCAGCCTGGCTGCTCCAGCTCTTATTTATTATAGTATTGAACGGAGCTTTCTACAGTGTTGCAGCGAGCAGGAAACCCGAGTGGATTTCAATCCCAACACATTAACCCTTCCGGCCATCGCAGCTGCGAGTGGCAGATGTTGCACGGCCGGAGAGCAGACAGTTGCAGTTTTGCTGCAATATGTATCTTTCCAGCACCGGAGCGAACGGAGCCCTGTCCTAAAATTGCACTTTGGTGGGACTCGAATCGACAACATTTGAATGTTTCTATAGAATAGAGTCAGCGAAGTGTCCAATGCGCGAGCCATTGCGCCACTGAGCGCAGAATTCTCAGCAACATGTTCAGGAGAGTCCTTTTTTCTGTTGAACGTGCTGCAGGACACATTTGCAGATAAGCCGTGAGTTTACACATCTTTTCGTTTGTGAAAAATGTCTTCCCACTGCGTTGGGATCGAGTCTGTTTCTCGCACATTATTGTTTACATCAGAGTTGCTGGATTAAGAGTGAAAACGCCTCGACTCCGATCTATAAGTATGTAGATCTCTCATTCGCTGTTGCAACATTGTGGGCCAGAGGAACCCTGTTGCCCACATGGAACACTAATGTGACCATTTTCTGCAAACGTGACATTTACTCCCGTGGGGGGACGTTTCACTTGTACAAAGATGGCACATGAAATCCCGTACAGTCTTGTACTGTGACCGGCGATGAGCAGATAGTGACCTTCAACATACATTCCCGAAGCGAAGGCTCTGGAGGAAATCATAGCTGCTGATATCAAACAGAGGCTGCAGAGCATTCAATGTATTCGCCATTCAGTAAAGATGTAGCGATTACTGAGGAATGTATGCGTTATATATGTACACTTGTATTTACCTCGTACAGCCACCAGAGGGCTCATCCCCTGGAGTCCCAAGGGATCCAATAATGCTTTGGGAGCACAGGTACATAAGGAGGCCTCACAGGTTGGAGAGGCACTCTGGAGACCTGCAATAAATGACTATGGTCACGCTTTACTTTGAGCTCACAGTATCCAGTCAGATTCTTTCTTCATACAGAACAACTGGCGACGAGATAGAAACATAGAAACATAGAAAATAGGTGCAGGAGCAGGCCATTCAGCCCTTCTAGCCTGCACCGCCATTCAATGAGTTCATGGCTGAACATGAAACTTCAGTACCCCCTTCCTGCTTTCTCGCCATAACCCTTGATCCCCCGAGTAGTAAGGACTTCATCTAACTCCCTTTTGAATATATTTAGTGAATTGGCCTCAACTACTTTCTGTGGTAGAGAATTCCACAGGTTCACCACTCTCTGGGTGAAGAAGTTTCTCCTCATCTCGGTCCTAAATGGCTTACCCCTTATCCTCAGACTGTGACCCCTGGTTCTGGACCTCCCCAACATTGGGAACATTCTTTCTGCATCTAACCTGTCTAAACCCGTCAGAATTTTAAACGTTTCTATGAGGTCCCCTCTCATTCTTCTGAACTCCAGTGAATACAAGCCCAATTGATCCAATCTTTCTTGATAGGTCAGTCCCGCCATCCCGGGAATCAGTCTGGTGAACCTTCGCTGCACTCCCTCAATAGCAAGAATGTCCTTCCTCAAGTTAGGAGACCAAAACTGTACACAATACTCCAGGTGTGGCCTCACCAAGGCCCTGTACAACTGTAGCAACACCTCCCTGCCCCTGTATTCAAATCCCCTCGCTATGAAGGCCAACATGCCATTTGCTTTCTTAACCGCCTGCTGTACCTGCATGCCAACCTTCAATGACTGATGTACCATGACACCCAGGTCTCGTTGCACCTTCCCTTTTCCTAATCTGTCACCATTCAGATAATAGTCTGTCTCTCTGTTTTTACCACCAAAGTGGATAACCTCACATTTATCCACATTATACTTCATCTGCCATGCATTTGCCCACTCACCTAACCTATCCAAGTCACTCTGCAGCCTAATAGCATCCTCCTCGCAGCTCACACTGCCACCCAACTTAGTATCATCCGCAAATTTGGAGATACTGCATTTAATCCCCTCGTCTAAATCATTAATGTACAATGTAAACAGCTGGGGCCCCAGCACAGAACCTTGCGGCACTCCACTAGTCACTGCCTGCCATTCTGAAAAGTACCCGTTTACTCCTACTCTTTGCTTCCTGTCTGACAACCAGTTCTCAATCCACGTCAGCACACTACCCCCAATCCCATGTGCTTTAACTTTGCACATTAATCTCTTGTGTGGGACCTTGTCGAAAGCCTTCTGAAAGTCCAAATATACCACATCAACTGGTTCTCCTTTGTCCACTTTACTGGAAACATCCTCAAAAAATTCCAGAAGATTTGTCAAGCATGATTTCCCTTTCACAAATCCATGCTGACTTCGACCTATCATGTCACCATTTTCCAGATGCACTGCTATGACATCCTTAATAATTGATTCCATCATTTTACCCACTACTGAGGTCAGGCTGACCGGTCTATAATTCCCTGTTTTCTCTCTCCCTCCTTTTTTAAAAAGTGGGGTTACATTGGCTACAGATAACAAACCCAGCGATGCAGAGAACAGTGGGCATCCTGGAGAAATTCTCGGAGGGAGATGATTGGGAAACCTTTGTGGAGCGACTCGACTCATGGCCAACGAGCTTGAAGGAGAAGCAAACGCTGTCAAACGAAGGGCAATTCTCCTCACTGTCTATGGAGCACCAACATACGGCCTCATGAAAAATCTGCTTGCTCCAGTAAAACCCACAGAGAGATCGTACGATGATTTGTGCACACTGGTCCAGGAGCATTTCAACCGAAAGGCAAGCGTTCTGATGACGAGGTACCAGTTCTACACCTACAAAAGGTCTGAAGGCCAGGAAGTGGTGAGTTATGTCGCCGAGCCAAGACGCCTTGCAGGCCATTGCGAATTTGAAGGACATTTGGAGCACATGCTCAGTGACTTTTTTGTACTTGGCATTGGCCATGAAATGATACTTCGCAAACTTTTGACTGTAGAGACCCCAACCTTGAGTAAGGCCATAGCGATAGCCCAGGTGTTCATTGCCACCAGTGACAATACAAAGCAAATCTCTCAGCACACGAGTGCTGCTACAAGTACTGTGAACAAAGTGTTGTTGTTTTCAAATTGCAACGTAGAGGGCAGGCCCCACATCCCTGGAGCTGCACGTCTGCAGATGTTTTAGAGTCCACCATGAAGGGTGATGAATGCTAGGCCATTAACACTTTGTTGGCACTGCGGGGTGATCATCGTTTCCGTTCATGCTGCTTCAAAGGGTACGTTTGCAAGGGTTGTGGAACAATGGGTCACCTCCAACGTATGTGCAGGCGAGCTGCAAATCCTGTGAATCCTGCAAACCACCATGTTGCAGAGGAGGACAGAACCACGGTGGATTAAGATGAACCAGAGCCTCAGACCGAAAGGGCAGAGGTATATGGGGTGCAGACATTTACCACAAAGTGTCCCCCGATAATTCTGAAGGTTGAAGTAAATGGACTCCCGGTGTCAATGGAGATGGACACGGGCATGAGCCAGTCCATCATGAGCAGAAAAACTTTCGAAAAATTGTGGTGCAGCAAGGCCTGTCTTGACTCCAATTCGTACGAAACTAAGAAGCTACACAAAGGAACTGATCCCCGTAATCAGCAGTGCCACTGCAAAGGTGTCCTATGATGGAGCGGCGCACAAGCTATTACTCTGGGTGGTACCGGGCGATGGTCCCACACTGCTTGGCAGGAGCTGGCTGGGAAAGATACGCTGGAACTGGGACAATGTCCGAGCACTCTCGCCCAGGTGTGCCCAGGTCTTAAACAAGTTCCCCTCGCTGTAGAAACCAGGCATTGGGAAGGTCCAAGGAGCAAAAGTGCAGATTCACCTAATTCCGGGAGCGCGGCCCATTCATCACAAGGCGGGAGCAGTACCTTACATGATGAGAGAAAGGGTAGAGATCGAGCTAGACTACCTGCAAAGAGAGGGCATCATTTCACCGATCGAATTCAATGAGTGGGCCTGCCCGATCATTCCAGTCTACAAGCGAGATGGCACCATCAGAATCTGTGGCAATTGCAAAGTAACTATCAATCATTTCTCCCTGCAGGACCAATATCCACTACCAAAGACCGACAACCTCTTTGTTATGCTGGCGACAGGAAAGACTTTCACGAAGCTGGACTTGACATCGGCCTACATGACTCATTAGCTGGAGGAATCATCAAAGGCCCTCACCTGCATCAACACGCACAAAGGTCTCTTCGTTTATAACAGATGCCCATTTGGAATTCAATCAGTGGCGGCGATATTCCAGAGAAACATGGAAATTTCCTGAAGTTGGTCCCATGCACGGTGGTCTCCACGGCAACATCTTCGTTACAGGTCGGGACACAAGCGAGCATTTGTAGAACCTGCAGGAGGTTCATAGTCGAATCAACGGCATGGAGCTCAGGTTAAAACGCTCGAAGTGCATTTTCGTGGTGCCTAAAGTGGAGATCCTGGGGAGAAGAATCACGGCAGATGATATCAGGCCCACCGACGCGAAGGTGGGGAAAATCGAGAACACACCGAGGCCACAGAACGTGACGGAGCTGCGGTCGTCTCTAGGACTCCTGAACTACTTTGGTAACTTCTTATTGGGTCTCAGCACACTGTTAGAACCACTGCACGCCTTAATGCGTAAAGGAGACGAATGGGTATGGGGCAAAAGCCAAGAAAATGCCTTTGTAAAAGCTAGAAAATTGTTATGCTCAAACAAATTGCTTATATTGTATGATCCATGTAAGCGTTTGGTACTAGCATGTAAGCCATCGTCATATGGCGTCGGGTGTGTATTGCAACAAGCTAATGATTTTGGGAAATTGCAACTGGGTGCTTATGCATCCAGGTGTCTGTCTAAGTCTGAGAGAGCCTACAGCATGATTGAAAATTAGCGTGTGTCTATGGGGTAAAGAAAATGTATCAATATTAGGATAAAATTTGAATTGCATACTGACCATAAGCCACTGATATCCCTGTTTTCCGAGAGTAAAAGGATAAATATTAATGCATCAGCCCGCATCCAGAAATGGGCGCTCACGTTGTCCGCATACAACTATGCCATCCGCCACAGGCCAGGCACAGAACACTGTGCTGATGCTCTCAGTAGGCTGCCATTGCCCACACGGGGGTGGAAATGGCGCAGCCCACAGATTAAGTCATGGTTATGGAAGCATTTGAGGGTAAGCAATCACCCGTCACAGCCAGACAAATTAGAACCTGGGGGAGCCAGGACCCCTTACTGTCCCTATTTAAATACTGTGTGCTTCACAGGAGCTGATCTAGTGCGTCATGGAAATGCAGGAAGAGATAAAGCCATTCCAGCGGCGCAAAGATGAAATGTCTTTACAGGCAGACTGCCTTTTATGGGGAAATCGGGTAGTTGTTCCCAAAAAGGGCAGAGACACCTTCATCAGTGACCTCCACAATACCCACCCAGGCATCGTAATGATGAAAGCAATAGCCAGATCCCACGTGTGGTGGCCCGGTATCGATGTGGACTTAGAGTCCTGCATGCACAGATGTAACACATGCTTGCAGTTAACTAATGCACGCAGGGAGGTCTTGGGTCTCCAAACCGTGGTCTAGGGTCAATGTCGACTAATCAGGCCCGTTCTTGGGTAAAATGTTCCTTGTGGTTGTAGATGCGTACTCCAAATGGATTGAATGTGAGATAATGTCGACAAGTACGCCTGTTGCCACCACTGAAAGCCTGCGGGCCATGTTCACCACACATGGACTACCTGATGTCCTTGTGAGCGACAACGGTCCATGTTTTACCAGTGCCGAGTTCAAAGAATTCATGAGTCGCAACAGGATCAAACATGTCACATCTGCCCCGCTCAAACCAGTATACAATGGGCAGGCAGAGAGAGCAGCGCAAACTATCAAGCAGGGCTTGAAGAGGGTAACTGAAGGCTCACTGCAGACTCGCCTATCCCGAGTCCTGCTTAGCTATTGCACGAGACCACACTCACTCACTGGGATCCCACCTGCTGAACTGCTCATGAAAAGGGCAGTTAAGACAAGGCTTTTGTTAGTTCACCGTGATCTACATGAACAGGTAGAGAGCAGGCAGCTTCAACAAAGTGCTTACCATGATAGCGCAAATGTGTCACGTGAAATTGAAATCAATGATCCTGTATTTGTATTGAATTATGGACAAGGTCCCAAGTGGCTTCCTGGCACTGTCGTGGTCAAAGAGGGGAGCAGGGTGTTTCGGGTCAAACTTTCAAATGGACTCATTCACCGGAAACACTTGGACCAAATCAAACTCAGATTCACAAACTATCCTGAGCGACCCACTTTGGACCCTACCTTCTTTGACCCCTCAACATACACACCAGTGGCAACCGACACTGCATTTGGCCATCATCCGCAGCAGCCCGCAGGACTTACCACACCAGGCAGCTCAGCAAGGCCAGCTGAACAGCAGCCCAGCGAGGGCCCAACAGACGATTCACAAAAACCAGCATTTGCACCGAGACGATTAACCAGGGAAAGAAGGGCCCGAGATCGACTCACCTTGTAAATAGTTACACTATTGACATTGGGGGGGGAGTGTTGTTATATATGTAAACTTGTATATAACCTGTACAGCCACGAAAGGGTTCATCCCCTGGAGTCCCAAGGGAATTCATAATCCCTTGGGAGCACAGGTACTTAAGGAGGCCTCACAGGTTGGAGAGGCACTCTGGAGACCTGCAATAAAGGACTAAGGCCACACTTTACTTTGAGCTCACAGTATCCAGTCAGACTCTTTCTCCATACATAACAGTAGGGACCAACACATATATGTTCCTGTGTCGCAACGTCTGACCTGTGGCGCATATATAGTTAATATAGGTGGCCAATTCCATTTAACATTGAATCAAGATTCACGAATTTCCCTGCAATGGTTAACTGGGCGCCGGTTTTTGATCTCCTGTCTTAATCTTTACATTCATGCTCATAGTCTGCAGAAGCTAAACCCTCCGCCCGTTATCCACAAATACATTTCATATAAGGATTGGGTGGGTTATTTAACTCCCTTTAAACGTGTAGTAATTCAAGCTACCTTCCGATTTCATCGCCCACCCTCTCTGCGTTGGTCCATGAAGACAGCACACATACCAGGGAGCGGCTGGCTGCAAACTGTCAGTGCGGTTAAATGGGATGGACTGAAGCTCTTCCATTTGTGACCAAACATTATATTGGCCCAGAAATTCCACACGTGTCCCAAGAGTGCATGGGCTTCGTACGCATCGATGTGATCACGTGTGCCAGGCCAAACTATGAGAGTGGGGGGAATCCCTATTTAAACTTATGTGAGATCCGTATGGGCAGAACCACCATAAGTTTGAATGGGAATAACCTCGCGAAACACAGAAACACTGAGAATAACTTTTCAAAAAACCATCACATATTTCAAATTAATAACAATGGAAATTAATTAATTATTTAAAACAAAGAAATGAATGTTTTGAAAAATAAATATATATTTTAAAGTGTCTAAAATAAACCTACTTATTTAACACGATTTGGAATATTTAAATTATTTTTAAAAATGTATTTTTCTGTAGTTTATAAGTCTTACGACTGATAAGAGCAGGACTTGCACCTTCTATTACCAGTAAGAATTTGAAGGACATTGCTGGGCAAATAGCCCAACACTCCGCCCGTGGAAGCCCTTTAGAGTAAGATCTGGTGGATCTGTCAAGAGAATTCTTGACATGCTTCACATACCTAAACCAGTAACTTTCGGGGAGCCCACAGACACGTGTGCACCTTGTATTCACCCATGGGGAGAGCGAATTTAGGCCCAATTTGTGCACAGTTAACGGTCTTAAATCCTACCTTTGTGCCCCTAGTACTGTCACGGTGACACACGTGTGCAATGTTACACCAAGACTATGAGTAAGTGAGAACACAATCAAATTAGCATTGAGCAAGCTGTAAAATTCGTCAAAATTTACTACACAAAAGTAATTGATTCAATGACCATGTTTAAGTTAATCGGAAATGCATTGATAAAGATTCCCTCCATTCATCAATATGTTCTAAAGGAGTGGGTTAAGCATTTTGAAGGAAAAACTATTAAACGCCTACAATGATTGCCCTGAACATAACTTGTTATTACTGGGGTTATTTTCACGTTGCAATAGAGAGTTAACAATATTATGGCGTAAATAGCAAAGCGAGGGTGCACCTCCATTTTCAGTTGACTTTGGAAGCGTTAATTACTAAGTTAAGACGTGCACACAATGAGCTACAATGCTCTCTGCTTCTCCCACGAGACAATATCTCACGGTGGCCATAGAGTTGCTTAGCCTCAGTGCCTTAGTGGTAATTGTGATGGTGATATTCATTGTTGAGCATCTTGTTAGTGCAAAGTCTCCCCAAGGTAAGACATTATGTAGAATTGTAGGTGTTAGATTACCCTCAAGTGTTTTGAGTTATTCTGTAGAACTCTGTGAAAAGGACATGCCCACATCACTGTCTCTAATACAGAGCCTGCTCGATAAAAGCACACACCCAGTCACGTTGTATTACATAGTCTTCGCAGCACAGAAACAGGCCATTCCGTACACGAGATCCATGCTGGTATTTATGTTCCAGACCAGGCTCCACCCACCGTTCTTCATCTCACCCCATCTCCATATCCTTCTATTCCTTTCTCCCTATTGCATATATTTAGCCTCCCTTTAAATGTAACTGTGCTATTCGCCTGAACAACTCCCCTGTTGTAGTGAATTCCATATTCGAGCCACTCTCTTGTGTAAGAAGTTTCTCCTTAATTCCTTACAGGATTTTTCGTGACTATCTTATATTCATGCCCATAGTTGTGGTCTGATCCATAAGTGCAAACTCTACAGCTAACCTAGCAAACTCTTGCATAACTGTAAAGGTCTCTATCAGGTCAACCCTCAGTTTTTACTTTACTAGACAAAAGATCCCCTGTTCAACCATTCCTGATGGTTATAACCTCTCAGTTTTGGTATCATTCTAGTACATCTGATTATGCACCTATTGCATGCTTCTATATCAATATTATAAACTAGAGAGCACAAGTGTGCACCGTCCTCCAAGTGTGCTCTAAATAAGGTCCAATACCATTTTTAAGAACAGCTCTGCTTTTAAATTCTATTTCCCCAGAAATGAACAACACAGTAGTTTGTTTGCTTTTTATTGGCTTATTTACTTGTGCCGCTACTTTCGGTGATTTGTCCATTTCCCCCCATGTCCCACTCCTCCTATCCACCATTTAGACACTTATTTTCCAAGGGGTGTGTACCCTCTTTCTGCTTCCTACCACTGTTTACCACCACACCTTTATATGTATTGAACGTTATTTGATTATTACACGCCAGATGTGGAAGTTTATTAATATCTTCCTGTATATGTAGCTGCCTCCTCTGTATTAACTACAATCCCCAATGTGGTGTTACACACAAAGTTTGAAATGGTACTTCTATAGAGGAGCAGGTGGGCAGGAACCCGACCCCATATGGCCCTTTCATCAATATTACAGGATTTCCACGCTAATAACAGAATCTGCAACAATCATCCTCATTCTGCTAGTAAATCCAAAATTATTATATGTTTGATTTTTATACAGGAAAGGAGACATTGGGTAAAACGTGTTCCCCAGACCGCCACAACAGACAGAGCATAGTGGATGTGTCCATGGGTTGATTCGCTGTTTCAAGGTCTTTCTTTAAATCTTCGCAGAGCAAATTGTTTGTCTGCGGAATACATAATCAGTGCTTTGTCTCTTTTAAAGGACAACTATGACTGTTTTGGTGTTGTTCTCTCTCTAATATATTGGTTACAGCAAAAACTCCTGACTGAGCACGTTACACTGATTTTACCAGAAGTCCAGAAAATGCGAGTGTACTTTGATTCTCAGGGCACACTGGTGCTGATGATGTGCCTCATCGTCGCAATTTATTTGATGTGTTTTCTGAGACATTCTACCATTTCCACATCATCATCACCATAGGCAGTCCCTTGGAATCGAGGAAGTCTTGCTTCCACTCTAAAAATGAGGTGACTGAATAGTCCAATACGAGAACCACAGTCCCTTTCACAGGTGGGACAGATAGTCGTTGAGGGAAAGGGGGTTGGGACTGGTTTACCGCACGCAATAGTTTGCAGGACTGTCTTGATCATGCCCTGATCTTATTATTCTGATCCACGATATTCTCAATATTGAGCTGAAGTATTAGCCTGGGCTCATTGGTAGCATCCTGGCACATAATGCAGGCTGACACTTGGGGGATGCTCTTTGGGAGACGCCGTATTTCAAAAGAGAGGTTAGAACACAGGAACAGAAGAAATAGGAGCAGGAGTAGGCCTGCGCTTGATTTCTGCATGCTCTCGACAATGAGACTCGAGGTGCTCAGCGCCCTCCCGGATGCTCTTCCTCCACTTAGGGTGGTGTTTGGCCTGGAACTCCCAGGTGTCGGTGGGGATATTGCACTTTTTCAGGGAGGCTTTGAGGGAGTGCATTAGCACACCCTTATAGTGAACAGTAATCTGAGAAGCGCTGGAAGTCTGCAGGTTTATTGACTGCTTTCACTTCTTGGATCTGCCTTTTAGATTCTCATTGCTATCTTATCTCTTAAGCAATTCATGTTGTTATGCCCTTTATAATCACAGAGTAAATCTAATGTGTCTTCATGCAGTTGAGCTCAATAGTTTGTAGGACTGTCTTGACCATGTCCTGAGCTTATTATTCTGATCCACGATATTCTCAATATTGAGCTCAAGTGACAGCCTGGGCTCATTGGTAGAATCTTGACACACATTTGAGCACATAATGCAGGCTGACACTTGGGGGATGCTCTTTGGGAAACGCCGTGTTTCAAATGAGAGGTTAGAACAGAAGTGCAGAAGAAATAGGAGCAGGAGTAGGCCATTCGACCCTTCGAGCCTGCTCCGCCATTCAATGAGATCATGGCTGATCTTCACCTTCCTGCACTGTCCACATATCCATTGATTCCCTTAATATCCAAACATTTATCGATCTATCTCTTGGATATAATTAACGGCTGAGCCTCCACACCACAGCCCTCTGGGGTAGATCGTTGCAAAGATTCACTACTCTGTGAGTGCAGAAATATATTCTCATCTCAGTCCTAAATGGCCGCCCACTTATTCTGAGACTGTGACCCCCTTTTTCTAGATTCCCCAGCCAGGGAAAACATCCTTCCTGCACCTACGCTGTCAAGCCCTGTTAGAATGTTGTATGTTTCAAAGAGATCACCTCCAATTTGTCTAAACTCTAGAGAATATTGGCCTAGTCTGCTCAATCTCTCCTCATAGGACAATGCCCCCATCCCAGGAATCCGTGCGGTGAATATTCGTTGCACTCCCTCTATGACAGGATTATCCGTCTTTAGGTAAGGAGACCAAAACTGTACACAATACTCCAGGTGTGGTATCACCAGCGCCCTATATAATTGAAAATTACATAATTCGGTTAACCAAAGTGTAGTTCGCTCTTTCACATGGAGGTAACAAATGTCATCACATTATTCGATTAAGAGCAGGGCAGTTCTCCCCGGCTGTTGTGGTGCACATTGATCTCAACAAATATCCCTGAAAAAGATTGTCGAATCATTTATCTTTGCTGTTTGTGGAACCTGGCTGTGAGCAAATTGGATGTCGCGGTTTCGTAAAGTGCTACAGCAGACACATTTCAGAATCATTGTAATTGGCAATAAACAGTAGCTCTCTGGGGCCATGAAAGTTGCTAAATAAATTGAATTTGTTTCGAATTGTTTCTATGAAATGAAAATAGAATCTGCATTCATATATATATATATATATATGATATATTTATAATCTCAGCTGTGTGTCATGTCTCAACATTTCACAAATACATTACCTTTGCTGACTGAGTGATTTATGTATCAGGTTCAATCTTTCTAAGGTAAGATACTTAAAAAAGAAACTCTTTCCGGGTTCTAAACGTCAGCACTAAGAACAGATTTTAGTGTTAATATACATGGGGTGGTTGCACGCTGAATACTAGGAAGAAGCAGTGAGCTATGTTACATCTAGAATTGTCTATGCAAACGCACTCCTGGCTGGGCTCCCATGTTCTACCCTCTGTAAACCTGAGGTCATCCAAAACTCAGCTGCCTGTGTCCAAACTCGCTCCAAGTCACGCTCACCCATCAGCCCTGTCCTCTCTGACCTACATGAGCTCCCGGTTAAGCAAATCCTCGATTTTAAAATTCTCTCAAAGGTCTCGCCCCTCCCTATCTCTGGAATGTCCCCCAGCCCCACAACCCACCAATATATCTGTGCTTCTTGAATTCCGCCTTCTTGACCATCCCTGAATTTATTTTTTCCACCATTGGTGGCTGTGCCTAGGCCCTAAAACTCTGCATTTCCCCTGTCTAACGCACTGCGTCTCTCTACTTCACTTTCTCCTTGAAGACGCTCCTTAAAAGCTAGCTCTTTGACCAAGCTCTTGTTCATCTGCCTTAAGATCTCCGTATGTGACTCCGTGTCAAATTGTGTTTCACAACGATCCTGTGAAGCACCGTGAAACGTTTTTCTATGTTAACGGCGCTATATAAATAAAGGTTTTTATTGTAACTTTAAATAATGAACTGATGTTTGCTAGAGTTGAACGCATCCCCTTTAGGAGTAAGAGTGAATTACATCATGTGATTCTTTCCCTGTAGACTTTGAACTTCCTGCCACGTGGAATAGTTGAGGCGAATAGCAAAGTTGCATTGACGGGAAGCCGACAGAAGGACATGAGAGAGAAAGGATTCGAGGGATATGCTGAGAGAGTTAGATGGAATAGGGCGGGAGGAGCTTCGTGCGGGTCATAGACTCTGGCATAGACTTGTGGGAGGTGAATAAGCTAGTTTTATGCTGTTAATTTCATGTAATTTTATGTAATTTTTCTCTGAGGTGAACATCAAATTATGTTCACTTATCCTGACATATGGGTAACCGTTTGCTAAAGTGAGCAAGATTGCCCAATGTCCATTAGGGAAGGTAACCTTTCCGTCCTTCCCCGGTCTGGGTTACATGTAAATCCAATCCCAAATCGACTCTGACCTTCCCTCTGAAGTGGCAGAGAAAATCACAGCGTAATAAAAGCAAAGCAGAGGCAAACAGATGAGTGTACATGATGGAACATACAGCTGGGACACGCATCGAAGCAAGACATGACACAGGGCACACCCAGCCCAGTCGGACCCCGCAAAGGCCTCCTCACTACCTGACACCACAGATGCGAGAACCCTCCCAAAATATAGTCAGTTATCAGTCCGACATAGTGATAATGTGAGAATCACAGCTTCAGACAAATTCCCAGATTTCTCTCTCACCATTCTTGGTTACGAGTAACAGCGTCTCATCTTTCGTTTAGGCACTTTATAGCCTTCTAGATTCAAAATCTCGGTCAACAATTTCAAAGTATAATCTTTGCCTCTATTTGTTTCTCTCTTTCACAAGGCAGCTGTTGATGATTCCGCCATCTCCATTTATACCCCAACTAGACTCATCTTTTGTTTCTTAACTTGTCGCATTACCATCTCCCTTTGCCTCGCATTTGATCTCTCCTACCTCCACCCTATCACAGACCTTCCCTTTTGTTCTTTCCTCCATTCTCCCCTTTTCCTGACCCTACACTTGCTTAAAATCTGATACACCTCTAACTGTTTCCGGTTCTGATGAAATGACCTGAAACGTTAACTCTGCTTCTCTCTCCACAGATGCTGCCTGACCTGCTGAGTATTTCCAGCATTTTCTGTTCTTTATTTCAGATTCCAGCATCCACAGTACTTTGCTTTTTTATTGTTGGTTATGTCCAACAGACCCACCAGAGATGGGGACACAACGGAATACAGTTGCAGAGAGTGTTCCTGGGAGTCATCAACAGTGTCTTCAGCCCAACGAAGTCTCGTGACTTCAGGTCAGACATAGACAGGAAATAATCTGCTGATTGCTACCTACCGCCCTCCATCAGCTGATGGATTAACACTGCTCCATGTTAAGCCCACTTAGAGCAAACTCTGGAGGAGAAAAGACAAAGAAAGTACTCTGGCTGGAAGGGATTTGATCGTCCATTAGCAATAGTGGCTCATTGTTACATCACCGACCGAGCTGGCCCGGTCTGTACACAACTGGCAGTGAGAGAAGCAAGACAAGGGTAGAGGTGACTTGATCCCCTCCTCACCAGTATCCCTGACAAAGATGCACCAGTCCATCAGTGTATTGGTGCGCAGAGAACCTCACAGTTCCCATGGAGCCCAATACCCCCTTCACACTTAGGACAACCTTCAACAATTTCAAAACATAAGCTGTGCCCCTGTATTGTTCTGTTTTTCTGAGGTACTATCACCATTCCCAACAGGATATATTAAAAACAGATCGATCACCTGAGATGTGGGCATCCATGAAGTGTTTCAGCACAATCTGTTGCCTCCTGACCCGCTATATCCCTGAAGTCAGAGGAACAAACCTGGTTTAATAACGATTGTCGAAATGTGTGCAGGGAGCAGCGTTAGGCGTACCTGAACGTGAAGTTACAACCAAGGGAGACTACAACACAGGACTATATTCACGCTAAACAGTAAATGGAGCCGAGCGATCCCATATCCAAAGGAGCAGGGCAAAGCTTTGTAGACCTCCAACATCCAGTTCTGAATGGTGAGGGACCATTGAGGGACTGAGGGAAGAGGAGGCTCCATGAACATCCCACACTCAATAATGGTAGAGGCCAGCATGTGAATAGAGAAGACAAGGCTGAAATGTCCACAATGATCTTCATCCGGAAATGCCAAGTGGGTGAACATTGTTGATCTCCTTTTGAGGTCCCCACCTGCTTGTATCCATGTCCTTACCAAAATAAAGCTGCATGCAATTCAAAAGAATCAAATTATATCCCATCCATAGCAGGTCGAATAAGTGGTCTCCTTAGAAGTTATTCCAGTCATTTTAACATCCGATCTGCCAACGAGATGGGAGCGGGTAGTGTACGGTTATTGCACTTTCCAGTCCTCAGCCGATTCGATTCACTCTAAGGGTGAACAAGGAAACGCTGATTGCACTCGACAAATAAACGGCTACGGATCGGTCAATATCCCGATTGTAGTGTTGAATACCGTGACTTTATCCCACTGCCATGATATTCAGGTTGATAAGTCAGTGCAATAACCGTACACTACCCGCTCCCATCTCGTTGGCAGATCGGATGTTAAAATGACTGGAATAACTTCTAAGGAGACCACTTATTCGACCTGCTATGGATGGGATATAATTTGATTCTTTTGAATTGCATGCACCTTTATTTTGGTAAGGACATGGATACAAGCAGGTAGATTAATTCTACCAACGCCTGATGTGATTCGCAATGTAACCTCAGCTTATCCATGAGCCCTGCTCATTAACCGTGAGCTTTCCAGCAGTTTGCTCAGCCTCAGCTCAGTCTACTGGCAACATTGCGATTCCAGGATGTGTTTCAAGGGGAAAGGAACAGAAAAGCTACAGGAATCGGAGGCGAGAGAATCATTTATCGAGGGGCAAGGGCATGGAGGGATGAGAAGAATTTTGACGGACAGGAACTTTGAGCTATAACATGGTACAAGGCGTTGCATAGGATTACATAATATTGCATAGGTTATTTGGCAAAGAAATAGGCTATTCGGCCCAACCAGTCAATGCAGGAGTTCATGCTCCAGTCAAGCCTCATCCTGTCTTTCGTCATTTAAATCTATCGCCACTGCCCTTTATTCCCTTCTCCCTCATAAGCTTAATCAGCCTCCCCTTAAATGCATCTATACTATTCGCCTCAACCACTTACTGTTATAGCGAATTCCACATTCTCATCACTCACTGGGTAAATAATTTTCTACTGAATTCCCTTTTTGCATTTCTTGGTGACTATCTTCTAATGCTCTTCCCCACGTGGAAACATTCTCTCTGTGTCCACTCTAACAAAACCTTTCATAATTTTAAAGACCTTATTAGGTCAACTCTCAGCTTTCTATTTTCAAGAGGAAAGAAACCCAGCCTGGATATTTCTGTCATTTTTCAACAGGCCAACGTGGCTTTTATAGTGAAGCAGATGTTATACACTGCTCCAATATCATATCAGTCACTCATATTCTTATTTAAGTTAGTTGTATTACAAAATCGACTCACGTGCATTTAAAAAATACCCTTGCATGGAATCCGATTGTGCTTTGTTTGAATAAAGGCTCTCATTATCTGTACATCTTACTGACAGTGCGTTTATACAGTCTGTGTCTATCATTGTTTGACACGGCCGCATAGCCCCTCCCAGCCGGCTACAGCCCCCACACCCCCAACAGTGTCGCACTCTGATTTTACATAGCCTAGTGTATTCTTGAGTACAGTCACCATTGAATCTGTTTAAGCTGTTTTCTATTTCGCTTGAAGTTCCTTCTTTTGTGCTTTCTTCAACGTTAGCAGTGTGCAGCTCCCAAGGACGCCATTCAGATTTGTCTGTTTCTCTGTCTCTCTCTCTCTCTCTCGCTCGCTCGCTCGCTCGCTGTCTATCTCTCCGTCTCTCTCTATTTCTCTCTCTGTCACTCTCTCCATCTCTCACATACACATACACACTTTCTGTCTCATTCCCTGTCTGTTTGACTCTCTCTCTGTCTTTCAGTTTCTCGGTTTCTCCGTCTTTGTCCCTCTCCCAATCTCTCTCTCTGTTTCACTCACTCTCACGCTCACTATCTCTCTCACTCACTCTGTCTCTGTCTCCCTCTCTCTCTCCATCTCTCTACTGGCTGTTTACTGCAACATTCCGGAATCCCTATAATCATGCCCTTTCCCCATTGCCCTGTATCTATCTCTCTTTAAAACATTTATTCGCTTACCCCATACAAAAGTCATATAAATTGCTTGGGGGTGATGCTGATGCTGCTACTCTATCCGGGTCACTCCTTTTCACTCACGACATTCAGTTGCTATTTATTGCATGTTACTTGCACAGTTCTGGAAGCTAATCATCCATTTCTCACATATTACTAAGGAGGCAGTGGCAGAGTGGATACAATGTCTCTGGGTCAGATAGAAGAGCTGAAGGCTTATTGTTGCACACTGGAGGGATGTGTGCAGTGATGAACCCCGTGGGCCGGTTATTGAGACCACTGCTCTTTGTATTATATATTAACGACCAGGACTTAAAGGGCATGATTTCTAATCGATAGACACATGGCTGCTGAAACTTAATGCCGTGAAGTGACGTATGTTGGAAGGAAGAATGAGCAGAGGCGCTAAACATTAATTGCTGGAATTTACAGGGGTTGGAGGAACAGAGAGACCTGAAGGTGCACATACACTAATCTTTGAAATAGGCAGGATAAGTTTATAATGCAGCTAACAAGCATACGGGGACACAGGATTTATAAATAGTGTCATAAATGAGTGTACACAAATATTGAAGTGATGCGAAACGTTTACAAATCACTGTTCAGGGCTCAGCTGGTGCATTTTGTCCAAGTCTGCAGAGCACATTTTACCAACGATGTCAAGGATATGAGGAAAAGCAGTTGTGGAAAGGGAATAATGTAGGTAATACACAATAAATGGGAGTACATTGAGAGGGGTGTTGTGACAGAGAGACATTGGAGTGTATGTACACAGATACTTAAAGGTAGCAGGACAGGTCGACAAGTAATTTAAAATGGCGTATTGAATGCATTCCTTTATTGGCCAAGGCATAGAATATAACAGGTTATGTTAGAACTGTATACAACACTTCTTAAGACACAGCAGGAGTACTGCATACAGGTCTGGTCACTCCAGTACAGGAAATATGTGATTGCACTAGAGAGGGTACAGAGGAGATTTACGAAGATATTGCCTGGACTGGAGAATATTATCTATGAGGAAAGATTGAATAGGCTGGATTTGTTTTCTTTGGTACAGAGGAGGTTGAGGGAAGATTTAATTGAGTTGTATACAATTATGAGGGGCATGGATAAAGTGTACAGAATGGACCTATTTCCCTTAGCAGAGGGGTCAATAACTTGGGGCATAGATTTAAAGTAGTTGGTAGAAGGATTACAGGCAAGATGTGGGGGAAAAATTACCCAGAGGGTGGTGGGGGTCTGGAACTCACTGCCTGGAAGGGTGGCAGATGAAAAAACCCACATTTCAAAAGTAGTTGGATGTGCACTTAAAGAGCTGTGACCTACAGGGCTACGGACCTAGTGCTAAGAGGTAGTATTAGGCTGGGTAGGTATGTTTCGACCGACACGGACACGATGGGCCGAATGGCCTCCTTCTGTGTCATAATTGTCTATGATTCTATGATTCTATAAGGGCTTAGGCCAGATACAGAGGAAATTTAACAGAATGGAAACAGAGATGAGGGACTTCAGTTATGTGAGCATACTAGATAGGCAGGAAAGATTCTCCTTAGAGCAGAGAAGAGCAAGGTGTTTAAATAGAGATGTTCTTCGTTATAAATTGGTTTGATAGAGTGAATAGGGCGAAATCGTTTCCACTGATTAGAGGCCTATAACCAGAGGCTCCACATTTACTGCAATTGGCACGATATGGCGCGCTGCACTGTCGGAGCTTCCGACTTTAGTATGAGATGTTTAACCAAGGCACTGTCTTCCCCCTCAGGTGGATGTAAATTATCCCACACAATTATTGGAAGAAGAGAAGAGCAGGGGAGTTGCACCGATGACCAGGTCATTATTCCGTCCTCAGCATAACCAACAATAAGCATTTTGAAAATCCCTCTGTTTGGTGAGGGATTGCCAATGACTATCAGATAAAACACATTGGAGAATAATTTATCAAATTGCATATCTTGGGTAGAAGTCTGAGAGCAAAGCTTGAAGTGATATAATTAACTGAGTGAACCTGGTTTCTGCAGTTACAGAAGCAGAATAATTAGTCAAAATCTTCACTGAGTCAGTCATTGCTAATTCTGGCGGTTCCTGTGATAATTGACAGCTCTGCTGGAAGCTGCTGCCTCGTATTGTCACAGAAACACCTCTAGTTCCCTTTAATACAAACCGTGCTATGCAGGGCAGTGGAGATAGAGACGTGAAACTTCTGTACCCACATGGCCTAAACTAACAGCTAAGATTATTGAATCATCTTTTTTCCCCAGCTGTCTTCTTTGCAGATAGATCAGCATCGCAGAAGCTGCAATGTGTAATAGAACTTCCCTCTAATCAATTAGCGGCAGAAATTCAATTAGTTGCTCAGAAAAAAAAGCCTTTGAATCTAATCTCGATATCAATCGATAAATTTTAAACAATTCGCTCTTGGGTTAATTTTATTGCTGATCTGTGTATATGTAATTTTTTATGAATCTCTCTCTTTCTTTCTCTTTCTCGCTCTCTCTCTCTCTATATATATATATAGAGAGAGAGAGAGACAGACAGACAGAGAGAGGGACAGAGAGTGAGAGTGAGAGTGAGAGTGAGAGAGAGAGACAGAGAGACAGAGACAGAGAGAGAGAGAGACAGAGAGACAGAGAGAGAGAGACAGACAGAGAGAGAGACGGAGAGAGAGAGAGACAAAGAGAGAGAGAGACAGAGGCAGAGAGAGAGAGACAGACAGAGAGAGAGAGACAGAGAGCGAGAGAGACAGACAGACAGACATAAAGAGAGAGAGAGAGCGAGCGAGAGAGAGACAGAGAGAGGCAGAGAGAGAGAGAGATACAACAATCTGCATCATATCTCTGAGAGGAACAAAGTGTTACTAATTATGAAGGGTTTTGATTGAGTAAATAAGTGGACAGGGTTTCCACTGGCTGGAGGTCGGTAACCAGAGGTCACAAGTTTAAGCTAATTGCAAAAGTATCAGAGGAGCGATGAGGATATATTTTTAAATAATCTTGTTGTTATTATCATGAATCCATTGCTTGAAAGGGTAATAAAAGCAGGTTTCACAGTGACTTTAAGGTAATTGTATCTACACTTGAAAAGAAAACATGCAGGCTTTGGGGAAAGAACAGGGGAGTGGGATCAATTGAATCGTTCTTTCAATTGATCCCACTGTACAGTTTTGATCTCCTTACTTAAGGAAGGATATAGTTGCCATAAACAGAATGCAATAAATGTTCACCAGACTTATTCCTGGGATAGGTGAATTGTCCTATGAGTAGAGATTGTATAGACTAAGCCTATATTTTATAGCGGTTAGGAGAATGAGAGGTGATGCAATTGAAACATGCCAAACTCTTACTTGGCATGGTAGATGTAGGAAGCATGTTTCCCCTGACTTGGGAACCAGGGTCACAGTCTCGGAATAAGGGGGCGGCTATTTAGGACGAGATGAGGAGCGACTTCTTCACTCAGAAGGTGGTGAATCCTTTCGAATTCTCTACCCCAGGGAGCAGTGGATACATTGTCGTTCAGTATATTCAAGAAAGGATGGATGGAATTTTGGATATTCAGGGAATCAAGGGATATGAGGACATTGCAGGAAATTGGAGTTGAGGTCGATCAGGCATGATCTTATTCAATGGCAGAGCAGGTTCGAGGGGCTAAATGACCTACTCCTGCTCCCAATTCTAATGTTCTTATGTTCTTAATCAATGTCCTTCCCTGGGACAGGAAGTGAAACTTCAGACATTAAGTAGTAAATACAAAGCATGTTGAAAACATTCCGTTGGTAAGGAATTGCAACCTTGATTCTAAGACTGGAGGTTAAGTGACCAATATACATATGTTGGGTATGGGCCTTAGATAAAAGTGTAAATTGAGATAATTAACTGAACAATGCTGGCGCCTGCAGTTATAGAAACAGAATAATTACTCAACGTGTTCTCTGGGCTGACTCACCAGCTGCCTGCAGTTAGTGCAAGCTTGATTCAGGCTTTGCAAACTTTAACCAGTTTCCTGTGAAAATTGACAGCTCTACTGAAAGCTATTGCTTCCAATTCCTCAACAAAACCATCATAGAGTCACAGAGACATTACAGCACAGAAAATGCTGCCCATCCAGTCTATGCCGACTCTCTGTAGAGTCAGTCAGTCCCATTCACCCACTCTATCCCAATAGCCCTGCAAGTTTATTTCCCTCCAGTGCCAATCCAATTTCCTTTTGAAATCATTGATTGTCTCCGCTTCCGCCAGCCGCTGTAGGCAGCGAGGTCCAGATCATTACCAGTCACTGCATAAAACAAGTTCTTCCTCACATTTCCCTGTATATCCTGCCCAAAACCTTAAATCTGTCCCCCCTCGTAGCATCAACTAGTGGGAACAGATTTTCTTTGTTTATCTTATCTAAACCTGTCATAATCTAGTACACCTCCATCAAATCTCCCCGCACCCTCCTTTTCTCCAAAGAGAACAGCCACAGCTCCTCCAACCTAACCTTATAACTAAACTCTCTCATCCCTGAAACCATTCTGGCGAATCTCCTCTGTACACTCTCAAGGACTTTCACATCCTTCCTAAATAGTCAAGTTGTGGCCTAACAAGACCATTGTAAAGTTTCAGCGTAACTTCCCTGCTTTTGTACTCAATCTTCTTCTTCTTTGCAGTGCCTCGGAGTCGAGGATGACTTGCTTCCACGCGATTATGAGTTCTCAGGTGACGGATGAGTCCAATGCGGGACCAACAGTCTCTGTCACAGGTGGGGCAGACGGTAGTTAGAGGGACGAGTGGGGTGGGGGGGAGTGCTTGGGTTGTCATATACTCCTTCTGCCGTTTGCACTTGCTGTCTGCGTGCTCCGGCGAAGATGCTCAAGGTGCCGGCACCTTCGTGGATGCTTCTCTTCAATTTATGAAGCACAGGGTCCCATATGCTTTCCTAATTATCCTTTCAATATGTCCTGCCAACCTCAAAGATCTACACACTTAAACCACCAGGTCCATCTGTCCATGCACAGTCTTTAGAACTGTACCACTATATACCTCCGCCTATCCCTTCTGCCAAAATGCATCACCTCACACTTCTCTGTATTAAGTTCCATCTGCTCTTGTCTGCCCATTCTGCTAGTCTATCTATGTCCTGTTGCAGTCGATTGGTATAATCCTCACTCTCTGCCACACCTCCAGGTTTGGTATTATCAGTTGAGAGACGATGACTTGAATACAAACTGTCCTGTGCAGAGCAGTGCAGATAGAAGAGTAAAGCGTCCTACTCACATCGCCGAAGCGTTACTGGCTCAGATTGTTGAACCGTAATTTTTCTAGTTGTGTTCATTGTAAGTAGATCAGCGTCGCAGAAGATGTAATTTTGAAAAAGAAATCCCTCCTAATCAATTGGCACCAGAAAACTTAAATCAGTTGCTCACAGAACGTGCCTTTACATCAATTCTGAATGTCAAGCAATACATTTTGAACAATGCATTCATTCTCGGTCTCATTTCAACCTGTATACACGTAGGTGGAATCAATGTCTCTCTCCATCTCTCCCTCTCTCCCTTCTCCCACTGTTTGTAAATATATATAGAGAGTGAGCGAGAGCGAGAGAGAGAGAGAGAGAGAGAGAGAGAGGGAGAGATCTACCAAATGCACTATGTCTCTGAGAAGAATAAGAATATAAGAACTTAAGACATAGGAGCAGGATTCGGCCATACAGCCTCTCGAGCTTGCTCCGCCATTTAATACGATCGTGGCTGATCCGATCATGGACACAGGTCCACTTCCCTTCCCGCTCTCCATAATCCCTTATCCCCTTATCGTTTAAGAAATTTTCTATTTTTGTCTTAAATTTATTCAATGAGCCAGCTTCCACAGCTCTCTGAGGCAGCGAATTCCACAGATCCACAACCCTCTGGGAGAAGAAATTTCTCCTTATCTCAGTTTTAAATGGGTGGCCCCTCATTCTAATATCATGCCCTCTAGTTCTAGTCTCCCCATCAGTGGAAACATCCTCATTGCATCCACATTGTCAAGCCCCCTTATAGTCTTATACATTTCGATAAGATCAACTCTCATTCTTCTGACTTCCAATGAGTAGAGGCTCAGACTACTCAACGTTTCCTCATAAGTCAACCCGCTCATCTCCAGAATCAACCTTGTGAACCTTCTCTGAACTGCCTCCAAAGCAAGTATATCTTTTCATAAATATGGAGACCAAAACTAAGCGCAGTATTCCAGGTGTGGTCTCACCAATACCCTGCACAACTGTAGCAAGACTTCCCTGCGTTTATACTCCATTCCCTTTGCAATAAATGCTAAGATTCCATTGGCTTTCCTGATCACTTGCTGTACCTGCATACCAACCTTTTCTGTTTCATGCACAAGTACCCCCAGGTCCCGCTGTACTGCAGCACTTTGCAATCTTTCTCCATTTAAATAATAACTTTCTCTTTGATTTATTTTTTGCCAAAGTGCATGACCTCACACTTTCTAACATTATACTCCGTATGCCAAATTTTTTGCCCATTCACTTAGCCTGTCTATGTCCTTTTTCAGATGTTTTGTGTCGTCCTCACACATTGCTTTTCCTCCCATCTTTGTATCATCAGCAAACTTGGCTACGTTACACTCGGTCCCTTACGCCAAGTCATTAACATAGATTGTAAATAGTTGGGGTCTCAGCATTGATCCCTGCGGCACCCCACTAGTTACTGATTGCCAACCCGAGAATGAACTATTTATCCCCACTCTCTGTTTTCTGTTCGTTAGCCAATCCTCTATCCATGCTAATATATTACCCCCAACCCCGTGAACATTTATCTTGTGCAGTAACCTTTTATGTGGCACCTTGTCAGATGCCTTATGAAAGTCCAAATACACCACATCCACTGGTTCCCCTTTATCCACCCTGTTCGATGGAAGGAACCACTGTGCTTCGGATTAACTGAACTGTTTGCTGCATTTCTTGGAATAATACTTTGGATCATTATCAGAGGTGAGAGATGTGTAAACTGATGAGTTCAACATCTATAGGTATTAAACGTAGCTTCCTGTTAAATACTTCACTATTGGCAGACAGGTTGCAATAATTAAAGAAAGCAGTTAAACACATCTGCCCTACGAATAAGGTAGAAAGTAATTTCATTTCTTCACTAAAAATTAAACAGGGTACTTATGTTTTGAAATTGAATTCAATAACATATATTAAGATCCATCATCATCCTAGGGAGTCCCTCGGAATCGGGAAAGACTTGTTTCCACTCCTGAAGTGAGTTCTTTGGTGGCTGAACATCCAATACGAGAGCCACAGACTCTGTCCTAGGTGGAACAGTTATTTGCCGAGGGAAGGGATGTGTGGGATTGGTTTGCTGCAAGCTCCTTCCGCTGCCTGCGCTTGATCTCTTCTCGCTCTTGGCGTTGAGATTCAAAGAGCTCAACACCCTCCCGAATGCACTTTCTCCAACTTGGCTGGTCTTCGTTCAAAGACTCCCAGGTTTCAGTGGTGATATCGCACTTTATCAGAGAGGCTTTGAGGGTGTACTTGTAACGGTTCCGCTGCCTACATTTTGCTCGTTTGCCGTGAAGGAGTTCCGAGTAGAGCATTTGCTTAGGATGTCTTTTGTTTGGCATGCAAGCTATGTGGCCTGCCCAGCGAAACTGATCGAGTGTGGTCAGTGCTTCAATACTGGGGATGTTATCCTGGACGAGGACACTGATGTTGGTGTGCCAGTCCTCCCAGGGGATTTGCAGGATCTTGCGGAGACATCGTTGGTGATATATCTCCAGCGACTTGAGGTGTCTTCTGTACACCGTCCATGCCTCTGATCCATACAGGAGGGTGGGTATTACTACAGCCCTGTGGACCATGAGCTTGGTGGTAGATTTAGGGCCTGGTCGTCGAACACTTACGTCCTCAGGTGGCCGAAGGCTGCACTGGTGCACTTGAGGCGATGTTGAATCTCCGCATCAATGTCTGCCCTTGTTGACAAGAGGTTCCCGAGGTATGGGAAATGGCCCACGTTGGCGAGGGCCACGCCTTGAATCTTGATGTCTGGGGGACAGTGCTGTGCGCCGAGGACAAGCTGGTGGAGGAGCTTTGTCTTACAGATGTTAAGTTTAAGGCCCATGCTTTCATATGCCTTGGTGAATACATTGGCTATATCCTGGAGTTCAGCCTCAGAACGTGTGCAGACACAGGCGTCGTCAGCATACTGTAGCTCAATGACAGAGGTTGGATTGATCTTGGACCTGGCCTGGAGGCGGCATAGGTTAAACAGCTTCCCACTGGTTCTGCAGTTTAGTTCCACTCCAGCGTGGCGCTTGTTGACTGTGAGGTGGAGCATGGCAGCGAGGAACATTGAGAAGAGGGTTCGAGCAATGTATTCACCGAAGCATAGGCAGCCCTGCTTGACCAATGTCCGGACGTAGATCGGGTCTGTAATGGATCCGTTATTAAGGATCACGGCCTGCATGTCGTCGTGGAGCCATTGTCAACATCTTCATTGAGTCATATGAAAGAATGGGCCTTACACTAAACATCCATAAGACAAAGGTCATCCACCAACCTGACCCCAGCTCACAGCACTGCCCACCGGTCATCAAGATCCATGGCTCAGTCTTGAACAACGTGGACCACATTCCATACCTCGGGAGTCTACTATCAGCAAGTGCAGACATCAACGATGAGATCCTACACCGCCTCCAGTGTGCCAGTGTGCCAGCGCAGTCTTCAGTCACCTGAGGAAGAACATATTTGAATACCAGGAACTCAAATCTGGCACGAAGCTTATGCTCTGCAGGATAGTAGTGATACGGGCCCTACTATATGGTTCAGAGACGTGGGCCATATACAGTAGAGACCTCAAAACACTGGAGAGGTACCACCAGCGCTGCCTCCGCAAGATCCTGCAAATCCCCTGGGAGGACAGACGCACCAACGTCAGCGTTCTCGACCAGGCCAACATCCCCAGCATCGAAGCACTAACCACACTCGACCAGCTTCGTTGTGTAGGCCACATTGTCCACATGCCCGACACGAGACTCACAAAGCAAGCGCTCGACTCGGAACTCCTTCACAGCAAGCGAGCCCCAGGTGCGCAGAAGAAACGTTACAAGGAGACTCTCAAAGCCTCCTTGATAAAATGTAACATCCCCACTGGCACCTGGGAGTCCCTGGTCAAAGACCGCCCTAAGTGGATGAAGTGCATCCGGGAGCGTGCTGTGCACCTCGAGTCTCATCGCAGAGAGCATGCAGAAACCAAGTGCAGGCAGCGGAAAGAGCGTGCAGCAAACCAGTCCCACCCATCCTTTCCTTCAACGACTGTCTGTTCCACCTGTGACATAGACTGTAATTCCCGTATTGGACTGGTCAGTCACCTGAGAAATCACTTTTCGAGTGAAGCAAGTCTTCCTCGATTTCGAGGGACTGCCTATGATGATAGAAACATAGAAACATAGAAAATAGGTGCAGGAGTAGGCCATTCGGCCCTTCGAGCCTGCACCACCATTCAATGAGTTCATGGCTGAACATGCAACTTCAGTACCCCATTCCTGCTTTGCCCCCATACCCCTTGGTCCCCCTAGTAGTAAGGACTACATTCAACTCCTTTTTGAATATATTTAGTGAATTGGCCTCAACAACTTTCTGTGGTAGAGAATTCCACAGGTTCACCACTCTCTGGGTGAAGAGGTTTCTCCTCATCTCGGTCCTAAATGGCTTACTTCTTATCCTTAGACTGTGACCCGGGGTTCTGGACTTCCCCAACATTGGGAACATTCTTCCTACATTTAACCTGTCTAAACCAGTCAGAATTGTAAACGTTTCTATGAGAACCCTTCTCATTCTTCTGAACTCCAGTGAATACAAGCCCAGTTGATCCAGTCTTTCTTGATAGGTCAGTCCCACCATCCCGGGAATCAGTCTGGTGAACCTTTGCTGCACTCTCTCAATAACAAGAATGTCCTACCTCAAGTTAGGAGACCAAAACTGTACACAATACTCCAGGTGTGGCCTCACCAAGGCCCTGTACAACTGTAGCAACACCTCCCTGCCCCTGAACTCAAATCCCCTCGTTATGAAGGCCAACATGCCATTTGCTTTCTTAACCGCCTGCTGTACCTGCATGCCAAACTTCAATGACTGATGTACCATGACACCCAGGTCTCGTTACACCTCCCCTTTTCCTAATCTGTCACCATTCAGAAAATAGTCTGTCTCTCTGTTTTTGCCACCAAAGTGGACAACTTCACATTTATCCACATTATACTTCATCTGACATGCCTTTGCCCACTCACTTAACCTATCCAAGTCACTCTGCAGCCTCATAGCATCCTCCTCGCAGCTCACACTGCCACCCAACTTAGTGTCATCCGCAAATTTGGAGAAACTACATTTAATCCCCTCGTCTAAATCATTAATGTACAATGTAAACAGCTGGGGCCCCAGCACAGTACCTTGCGGTACCCCACTAGTCATTGCCTGCCATTCTGAAAAGTACCCATTTACTCCTACTCTTTTCTTCCTGTCTGCCAACCAGTTCTCAATCCACGTCAGCACACTACCCCCAATCCCATGTGCTTTAACTTTGCACATTAATCTCTTGTGTGGGACCTTGTGGAAACCCTTCTGAAAGTCCAAATACACTACACCAACTGGTTCTCCCTTGTCCACTCTACTGGAAACATCCTCAAACAATTGCAGAGGATTTGTCAAGCATGATTTCCCTTTCACAAATCCTTGCTGACTTGGACTTATCATGTCACCTCTTTCCAACTGCGCTGCTATGACATCCTTAATAATTGATTCCATCATTTTACCCACTACTGATGTCAGGCTGACCGGTCTATAATTCCCTGTTTTCTCTCTCCCATCTTTTTTAAAAAGTGGTGTTACATTGGCTACCCTCCACTCCATAGGAACTGATCAGAGTCTATGGAATGTTGGAAAATGACTGTCAATGCATCCGCTATTTCCAAGGCCACCTCCTTAAATACTCTGGGATGCACACCATCAGGCCCTGGGGATTTATCGGCCTTCAATCCCATCAATTTCCCCAACACAATTTCCCGACTAATAAGGATTTCCGTCAGTTCCTCCTTCTTACTAGACACTCTGACTCCTGATGATGGAATAGCTGAGTCTGGAGGGGACAAAGGCATGGATGAGGGCTTCAGCAGCGGATGAGCTGAGGCAGGGGCAGAGATGGGCGATGGTATGTCAGTGGAAATGGGCGGTTTTAGTTATGCTGTGGATATATGGCCAGAAGCTCATTTCAGGTCAAATATGACACCAAGATTGCAAACGGTCTGGTTCAGCCTCGGACAGATGCTAACGAGCGTCTTGAACGAGGAAAGAGAGGCGGAGAGATTTAGGCAGGGAGTTCCAGAGCTTCGGGCCCAGACAGCTGAAGGCACGGCCACCGATGGTTGAGTAATTAAAATAAGGGATGCTCAAGAGGGCAGAATTAGAGGAGCGCGGACATCTCGGGGGAATCTTAATAATTTAACAATTTTAATAATTTAATAAGTTTCGTAATTAAGAATTGAACATTTATAATAATGCAAACATTTAAAGAATTTTATTATATTTAATCATTTAATAATTTCATAAATTCAATAACTTAACAGTTTTAATTATTTTTAAAATTCAGTAATTTACCAATTGCAAAAATGTTAATAATTTTAATAATCTCACTCATTTTGATCAATTTAAATAATTTTAACATTTTAATAATTGAACAATTTCAAAATGTTAATTATTTCAACAATTTAATAATTTCAATCGTGTTTAGCATTTTAAAGTTTAATTTTTTGAACAATTTAAATAATTTAGATTTAATAGTTTGATTGTTAAATTATAATAATTCAATGATTTTAATAATTTAGTGTGCATTAATTTAAATAAATTTAATAATTTCATAACATTAATAATTTAACAGTTTTAATTTTTTTAAATTTCCATGATTGACACATTGCAGCGAATTTTAATAATTTTAATAATTTCACTAATTTTGATCAATTTAAATAATTTCAATATTTCAACAATTTAACAATTTAAATATTTTAATAATTCAACAATTTAATAATTTTTAAAGTTTTAACAATTTCAACAATTTACTATGTTACTAATTTCAATACTTTAATATTTTAACAATTTAACAAGTTAACAATTGCAAATATTTCAATAATTTAACAAATTTAACAATTTAACAATTTCACTAATTTAATAAATTACTTATGTAATAATTTACAAATTTAAATAATGTAATAATTTACTACTTTAAACATTTAATAAAGTAATGATTTAACAATTTTACAAATTAACAATTTAACTAATTTAACTATTTATTAATTTAACAAATTAATAATTTAATAATTCAACAAATTTCCCAATCTCCCACTAAATTTTGCCTCTGGCGATATTTCCGGGCTATTGTTTCTGAGGGGAGCCATTGAGCAACATACACAGATGCACTTCTAGCATGGAGGGGTGTGTGGAACCGACACACTTGCGGTGAGGAAGGCCCCGTTCCCTGTGTGTGCGACTCCGCCCATTGAAGAACTCGCTCTTCTCCTGCTCTCCTATCTCACTCCTCCCAAACACTTCTCCAAGCGCTGCTCTTGCCGCCCAGACACCTCCTTGGCTGGCCCTGTCTCTCACTCTCTCTCTATGGGTGCATCGTTCTTTCCGGTCCCGGCAGGGAGTGTGGTGTTGTTTCTGTTTCCCGGACTACCCGGGTTGCGGTGAGATGTTCCAGTGTGGGTGATTGCGTTTTATTGGGGGGGGATTGAAGGGGCTGACGGGTTTAATCTTCCAGGGGATGTAAATGAGAGTACTGCGGGTAATTGAGTGTTAATGGGGTTATTGAGTGTAATTCGGGGTAATTGATTGCAATTGGGTATCAGAGAGCGTCATTTGGGGTAATTGGGAGCATTTTGGGGCCAGAGAGTATTATTGGGGGTAATTGAATGTTATTGGAGGTAAATTAGTGTTACTGTGGGTAATAGATAATTGAATGTTCTTGGAGTATAATTGAATGTTATTGTGGATAATTGCGTGTTACTGGGATCATTGAGAGTTATTGGGGATACTGACTGTTTTGGGGTAATTGAGTGTCATTCGGGGTAATTTGGTGTAATTGGGGGTAATTCAGTGTTATTGGGTGTCAGAGAGTGTCATTGAGGGGTAATTGAGTTATTGAGGGCCAGAGAGGGTGTTTGGGGGTGTCATTGAGTGTTATTGGGATTAATTGAATATTATTGTGGGTAAATGAGTGTTATTGGGGGTAATGGGAGGTAATTGAGTGTTATTTGGGGTAATTGGACATAATTGAGTATTATTGGGTTAATTGAGTGTTAGCGCGGGTCACTTAGTGTTATTGGGGATCATAGAAACATAGAAACATAGAAACATAGAAACATAGAAAATAGGTGCAGGAGTAGGCCATTCAGCCCTTCTAGCCTGCACCGCCATTCAATGAGTTCATGGCTGAACATGAAACTTCAGTACCCCCTTCCTGCTTTCTCGCCATAACCCTTGATCCCCCGAGTAGTAAGGACTTCATTAACTGTTATTGGAGTAATTGAGTTTCATTCGGGGTAATTTAATGTAATTCGGGGTAATTGAGTGGTTTTGGGTGTCAGAGAGGGTCAGTGGGGGCTATTGCGTGTTATTAGGGGTAATTGAGTGTTATTGGGGGTCAATCTTCTTCGTCTCCAGACCAGATCCAAGACCGTCCCAAACTCTGTCGTTGAGCTACAATACGTGGATGACGTTTGCGTCTGCACACATTCAGAGGTTGAACTCCAAGTCATTGTCAACATCTTCACTGAGGCATACCAAAGCATGGGCCGTACATTAAACATCTATAAGACAAAGGTCTTTCATCAACCTGACCCTGCCACTCAGCACTGCCCCCCAGTCATCAAGATCCACGGTGCGGCCTTGGACAACCTGGACCACATTCAGGAGCCTATTATCAGCAAGGGCAGACATCGACGACAAGGTTCTTCACCATCTCCAGTGCGCCAGTGCAGCCTTCGACCACCTGAGGAAGAGAGTGTTCGAAGATCAGGCCCTCAAATCTGGCACCACGCTTGTAAAGTCCTGATCTGCAGTACAGACTTACACGAGGCACATGCTGAAGTCAAGGTCACTCTGGACCTGCACCTTTATTTCACAGCTCTCGAGTGCCACACTTGCCTGAGACCTGCCTTTATATACCTGTGTGGAACGGGTATGCAGTGTCTCCTGCAAGTGCACCCCTGGTGGTAAGGTAAGCTTGTGGTTACAAGTCATATCTAGTTAGAGTTATGTATAGCATGGCAAGATACAGTTATATACAGTAGTGTGAGATACATCACATCACCCTCCCCCAAGGTCTTATTGTCTTTATAGATTCAGTCTCTCAGGTTGTCTACGCTCTTGCATTGAGCGTCTTAGTTGTGGTTCAATTGTTTGCCTTAGTGCCTGTTTTTCTTTCGGTGTGATTGTTGGTATCTCACCTGGGCTGTGTATTTCGTTCAGTATGATTGCTGGTATCTCGCCTGGGCTGTCTGTTGAGACTGCCCTTTCCTCAGGTTGTTCCCTCTGTCTGTCCAGCAGGTGTGGTGTGAGTTCCACATTGTAGTCTGCCTCTGGTTCCGCACTGTTGTTGGTAAATCTACTTTTTACTTGGTCTACATGCCTCCGGCAGGTTTGGCCATTGTCCATTGGTGCAACCAGTAGCCTGTTTCCTTCCTTGCCTGTTACTGTCCCTGCAAGCCATTTGGGATCCCTGCCATAGTTTAGCACAAAAACGTTGTCCCCTATCTCATTCCACTTCCCCCTCGAATTTCGGTCATGGTACTCAGTTAGCTTCCGGCGCTTTGCCTCAACAATTTCATGCATGTCTGGGAGGATTACAGAGAGGGGGGGACCCCAGTCAACGAATGCGGACGGGATCTGTATGCCAGCAGCAGTCGCGACAGGCAGCTCTGCAGCGTGGGACCTTCGATTTTTAGCATGCCTTGTTTAACGATTTGCACTGCTCGCTCCGCCAAGCCATTTGAGGCCGGCTTGACCGGTGCCGTCTTAACGTGATTTACGCCGTGGTCAATTATAAAATCTTGAAATTCTGCGCTGGTGAAGCACAGATCATCATCACTGACCAATATGTCAGGAATTCCGTGCGTTGCAAAGGTTCTAAGGCTCTCCACAGTGGTGGAGGTGGTGCTCGAGGTTAAAATGGTGCACTCGATCCACTTTGAAAATGCATCGACGACTGCGAGGAACATTTTGCCCATGAATGGACCCGCATAGTCTACATGCACCTGCGACCACGGTTTGGTGGGCCAGGGCCAGGGGCTCAGGGGGGCCTCCCTGGGGGCATTACTGAGTTGGGCACAAATGGTGCACCGTCGGACGCAGAGCTCCAAGTCCGCGTCAATGCCAGGCCACCAGACATGGGCTCTGGCTATGGCCTTCATAAGGACGATCCCCGGGTGCTCGCGGTGGAGCTCCCGGACAAATGCCTCTCTGCCTCGCAAGGGCATGACTACTCGGCTGCCCCACATCAGGCAGTCTGCCTGTAGTGATAGTTAATGCATGCGCCTATGGAAATGTTTAATCTCCTCAGGGCAGGCATCGCGAGCCTCTGCCCAGTCACCAGTTAAAACACATCTTTTGACTAAGAATAACGTGGGGTCGCTGGTTGTCCAGGCTCTGATTTGGCGAGCCGTCATGGGCGAACCTGTGGATTCAAAGGCATTGATTGCCATGACCATCTCACAGTCCCGTTCGTCGGACCCTTCCGTGGTCGCCAGGGGTAGCATGCTAAGCGCGTTGGCACAGTTGTCTGTGCCTGGTCTGTGCCTTATTGTGTAGTCGTAAGATGCCAGCATGAATGCCCACCACTGAATGCGCGCCAAGGCATTGGCGTTTATTGCCTTGCACTCAGATAGCAGGGACGTGAGGGGTTTGTGGTCAGTTTCTAACGAGAACTTGGCCCCAAAAAGGTATTGGTGCATCTTTTTGACACCATACACGCATGTGAGTGCCTCCTTCTCAACCATATTGTACCCACGCTCCGCCCGCGAAAGTAACCTGGAGGCATAAGCTATGGGTTGTAATTTACCCGCATCATTGACATGCTGTAAAACTCACCCGACCCCATACGCTGACGCATCTTATGTAAGAACTAGCTTTTTACCTGGGTCAAAAAAGGCTAAAACACTGTTGTAACATAGAAGGTTGTGTGCCTTATTGAAGGCGCGTTCATGGGCGTCCCCCCAAAACCAATTACACCCCTTTCTGAGTAGCACGTTGAGAGGCTCCAGCAGCGTGCTCAAGTTCTGCATAAAGTTCCCAAAGTAATTGAGTAGCCCGAGAAAGGCGCGCAATTCCGAGACATTCCGGGGCCTGGGTGCCAGACGAATTGCTTCGGTTTTGGATTCTGATGGGAGGATTCCATCAGCGGCAATCCTTCTGCCCAAAAATTCAACCTCGGGCACGAGAAACAGACATTTGGATTTCTTAACTCTTAGGCCTACCCAATCCAATCGACTTAGTACTTCCTCCAAATTGTGGAGATGGGAGTCGGTGACCCTGCCCGTGATGAGTATGTCATCTTGAAACACAACCGTCCACGGGATGGACTTGAGCAGACTCTCCATGTTGCGCTGGAATTTAGCAGCTGCCGACCTGATGTCGAATGGGCATCTATTGTACATAAAGAGGCCTCGATTTGTGTTGATGGTGGTGAGTAGCTTAGACTGTTCAGTCAATTCTTGCATCATATACAGAGATGTGAGATCTAGTTTCGAGAAAAGCTTTCCTCCGGCCAATGTGGCAAATAGGTCCTCCGCTCTGGGCAGCGAGTATTGGTCCTGTAGGAAGACTCTGTTTATGGTAGACTTGTAATCCCCACAGATTCGTACGGATCAATCAGGCTTGATGACGGGGACGATGGGACTTGCCCAGTCACTAAATTCCACGGGTGAGATAATGCCTTCCCGGAGAAGCCGGTCCAGTTCGTGTTCAATCTTTTCCCTCATCACATAAAGCACAGCTCTAGCCTTGTGATGGACCGGTCTGGCATCCTGCGTGATGTAGATTTTAACTTTAGCCCCTTTGAAGGTGCCCACACCTGGCTGAAAGAGATGTTCAAAACGACTTAGAACTGTTGAGCAGGAGGTCCGTTCCTCTGATGCCATGGCGTGAACATCATCACATTTCCAATTTAGTTTTGCCAGACAGCTTCTCCCCAACAGTGCTGGGAGATCTCCGGGGACAATCCACAGGGGAAGTCGGTTCACTGTCCCTTTGTGTGTGACTGAGAGCATGGTGCTGCCAAGGACTGGGACGATTTCTTTGGTATAGGTCCTTAGTTTGGTGTCGATACTTGTGAGTTTTGGTCTGTTGCTTTTGTGCGGCCACAGCTGTTCAAATTGTTGGACGCACATGAGAGATTAACTAGCACCCGTGTCCAGTTCCATGTTGACGGGTATCCATTGAGTAGGACCCTCATCATTATTGGAGGCTTCTTGTTGTAAGAACAGTGGACATTGATCGTGTTGACCCGCTGTACCTCGGTGTCCCGGGCACTGTCCCCACCGTCTTCTGGTCCGCTTTCCGACCCTTCCGATTCGTATACCAGCCGAGCTGCTGTTTTTCTGCACATGCGAGCCAGATGCCCTGTATAGTTGCAGTTTCTGCAAACAGCATGCGAAATCGGCACCCCCTTGTTGAGTGCCTTTGCCCACATCTCCAGCACAGACCACTTCCATTGTTTCCAGAGGATGAGCTGCGTCTGGCTGATCTCTCTTGAGCTTCTCTCAGTCTGTAGTTGATTGCTCGCATTGTGGGTTGATGAGGTGTGAAAGGCCGTTCCTGTGGCCCTTGAAGGCTTCTAACGCCACTGCCTGCTGTTGATGGCCTGCTCTCCTGCCTTTGTCTGTGTGTGGGGGTAGCGGCTCGTTTCACGCTGTGAACCCCTTGTTCTGGTGTTACGTTAGTTGTCATACCCGCAGTATAGATCAACCTCGTTTCTTCTCCTCCTGCCAAGAATGTCTGTATGACCAGTGCTGCTGCCTCTAGGGTCAAGTTCTTGGTCTCTATAAGCTTTCGGAATATGCCTGCATGGCCTATTCCTTCAATAAAAAAGTCTCTCAGTACTTCTCTCCTTAGTTCATTGGAGAACTCACATAAACTAGCCAGCCTCCGAAGTTCCGCCACAAAGTCGGGTATGCTGTGGCCCCCACAGCGTCTGTAGTTGTAGAACCTGTGTCTGGCCATGTGTAGGCTGCTCGCTGGCTTCAGGCAGTCTCTCACCAGTGTGCTCAACTCCTCAAATGACTTGCTAGCTGGTTTCTCGGGTGCCAGCAAGTCCTTCATTAAGGCGCATGTTTTCGAGCCACAACTGGTCAAGAGATGGGCTCTTCTCTTGTCTGCCTTATCGTTGCCCAACCAGCCTTTGGTTACAAAGCTTTGCTGGAGCCTTTCTTAAAGTTCTCCCAATTGCCTCCAGCATTGTATTTCTCATTTGAGCCGTTGGTAGCCATTCTGTGGATTCTGTGATCCCATCCTCGTCGCCACTGTAAAGTCCTGACCTTGCAGTACAGACTTTCTCGAGGCACATGCTGAAGTCAAGGTCACGCTGGATCTGCACCTTTATTTCACAGCTCTCGATTGCCACACTTGCCTGAGACCTGCCTTTATATACCTGTGTGGAACAGGTATGCAGTGTCTCCTGCAAGTGCACCCCTGGTGGTAAAGTATGCTTGTGGTTACAGGTCATATCTAGTTACAGTCATGTATATAGCATGGTAAGATATAGTTATATACAGTAGTGTGAGATACATAACATCGCTCATGGTCTACAGGGCTGTAGAGGACAATATACAGTAGACACCTCAAATCGCTGGAGAAATACCACCAATGATGTATCCGCAAGATCCTGCAAATCCCCTGGGAGCACAGAAGCACCAAGGTTAGTGCCCTCGATCAGCCCAACATCCCCAGCATCGAAATACTGACCACATTCGACCAGCTCCGTTGGGCAGGCCACATTGTCCGCATGCCTGACACAAGGCTCCCAAATCAAGTGCTGTGCTCGGAACTCCGACACGGCCAGCGATCCCCAGATGGGAAGAGGAAATGTTTCAAAGACACCCTCAAAGCCGCCTTGATAAAATGCAATACCCCACTGACACCTGGGAGTCCCTGGCCAGAGACCGCCCTAAGTGGAGGAAGAGCATCCGGGAGGGCGCTGAGCACCTTAAGTCTCATCGCCGAGATGTTGCAGAAAACAAGCACTGGCAGCGGAAGGAGTGTGCAGCAAACCAGGCTCCCCACGCACCCTTTCCTTCAATGACTGTCTGTCCCACCTGTAACAGAGACTGTAATTCCTATATAGGACTGTTCAGTCACCTGAGAACTCACTTTTCGAGTGGAAGCAAATCTTTCTCGATTTCGAAGCACTGCTTATGATGATTATGGTCGTAGTTGAGTGTTATTGGGAGTAATTGAGAGTTATTGGGGGTCACTGAGACTTATTGTGCAAAATAGAGTGTTATTGGGGGAAATTGGTAGTAATTGAGTGTCATTGGGGGAAATCGAGTATACTTTGGGATAATTGAGTATTGTTGAGGTTCATTGGGAGTTATTGAGTGTTATTGGGGATAAATGAGTGTTATTGGGGTAATGGGGGTAATTGAATGTTATTGGGATAATTTGGGGTAATTGAGTGTTATTGGAGTTTAATTGAATGTTGTTGGAGGCCGTTAACTGTTTTTGGGGTAATTGAATGTTATTGGTGTCAGAGACGGTCATTGGGCGTTATTGAGAGTTGTTGGGTAATTGAGGGATATTGGGGGTCATTGAGTGATATTGAGGGTGATTGAGTGTTACTGGGAGTAATTCAATATAATTGGGGGGGTGAGGAAGTTGCGGTAGTTAAAACCCCCAATGACTTTCTATGACCCCCTAATCACTCATTTTACCCCAATAAATAAGATGGACCCCCATTAAACATATTTGACCCCAATAACACTCAATTACCCCCAAACCATCTGTGATCCCCGAAGAACCCAGTCTGACCCCCAATCACAGTCAATGATCCCCAGTGGCCCAATTTGAACCCCCATAACCCAATCTGACCCCCCTAATAACTCTCAAATACGCCCAATAACTCTCAATAACCTCCAATAGCACTCAATGACCCCAATAACTCTCAATAAACCCCAATAACCCTCATTCCCCCAATAACTCTCAATAACCCACAATAATTCACAATAACCCCAATAACTCCCAATAAACCCTAACAACCCTCAAAACACCGCAATAGCTCGAAATAACCCCCAATAGCCCTCAATAAGCCCCAATAACTCAATAATACCCAATAAACCTCAATAACCTCTAATAGCTCTCAATAATGCCCAATAACCCTCAATAAACCCTAAAAACTCTCAATAACCCCCAATAACCGTCAATAATCCCCAATGATTCTCAATAACTCGCAATTACCCCAATAACCCTCAATAACACTTAATAACGCCCAATAACGGTCAATTAACCCCAATAACACTCAATTGTCCCAATAATACTCAATGACCCCAAAAACATTAATTTACCCACAATAACACTCAATGCCACCCAATAACCCTCTCTGGCCCCCAATAATGCAATAACCCCAATAACCCTCTCTGACACCTAATAACACTCAATTACCCCAAACAAATCAGTTTGACTACCAATAACGCCCATTTACTCCCAATGACCCTCTCTGACGCCCCACAGGAGGGTTGCAGCCCCCTCAGCCTCCTCACTCCCACTCCCCAAAAATCAGACAAACAATGTGTCCATCCTGTCTGTCTGTCTGTCCATCTATCCAGTTATCTATCTACTGAAGAACACTTGTCCTGTAATTTATCGAATACATTTTTAAACTCCATCTTGATATAATAAATATACAAGTGGAGGACACGTTTCAAATTTGAAATAAACTTCACTCGTGGGGGAAATGCCAGAATCTATTATTAAAGATGTGGTAACAAGGCACTTAGAAAATAATAGGTTTTGGCAGAGTCAACACGGATTTATGAAAGGGAAATCATGCTTGACAAATCTGTTAGAGTTTCTTGAGGTTGTAACTAGTAGAATAGATAAGGGGGGACCAATAGATGTGGTACATTTGGATTTTCAGAAGGCATTCGATAAGTTGCAAAAATGAGGGCTCGCTGGATTGGGAGTAATATACGAGCATGGATTGAAGATTGGTTAATGGACAGAAAACAGAGAGAAGGATTAAACGGATCATTTTCGGGTTGGCAGGATGTAATGAGAGGGGTGACGCATGGATGGACACTTGTGCCCCAGCTATTCACAATCTATATCAATGATTTGGATGAGGGGACCAAATGTAATCATCATCATAATCATAGGCAGTCCGTCGAAATTGAGGAAGACTTGCTTCCACTCTAAAAGTGAGTTCTCAGGTGACTGTACAGTCCAATACGTGAATTACAATCTCTGTTGCAGGTGGGACAGACAGTGGTTGAAAGAAAGGGTGGGTAGGGAGTTTGGTTTGCACACACTCCGTCCGCTGCCTGTGCTTGGTTTCTGCATGCTCTCGGCGACGAGACTGAAGGAACTCAGCGCCCTCCCGGATGCTCTTCCTCCACAGGGCGGTCTTTGGTCAGGAACTCCCAGGTGTCGGTGGGGATGTCGCACTTTATCAAGGAGGCTTTGAGGGTGTCCTTGAAACGTTTCTCTGCACACCTGGGAATCGCTTGCCGTGTAGGAGTTCCACGTAGAGCGCTTGCTTTGGTAGTCTTGTGTCGGACATGGGGACAATGTAGCACGCCCAACGGAGCTGGTCAAGTGTGGTCAGTGCTGTATTGCTGGGGATGTTGGCCTGATCGAGAACACTGACGTTGGTGCATCTGTCCTCGATGTGGCCGACTCTGAAGTCTGGCAAGAACAACCAATAGACCATTGCACCTGAGCATGCGCAACAAATTTATGTCATTGGCAGCAGACGTGTCCAATTATTTGGGACCTAACACTTAGGCCTCTGGGCAGCTTCCGGTAGCTGCGGTTCGTTGGCAGTAGTCACTCCGATCTTAATGTTATGTACGTGTCCATAGAATACTTTACTCTTTATTTTGATATTCCTTGATAATTTCATTTCGTAATTCCTGCTTGACTTCCTAAACATGGTAGGCGAATTACATTTCTGTTGCTCCAGCAATGACATGGGGCGCAGAATCTATGGATTTCCTTCAGCACGTGTAGATATAAAACATTTTAAGAAATTGTAATGTAGCTAGTTTATTTCCAGCCTTACACACTTCTGTAAAGGTGACCATGGAACTACTGGATTGTCGGAAAACCCCATCTGGTTCACTAATGTCTTTTAGGGAAGGAAATCTACCGTCCTTACATGGTCTGGCCGATACGTGACTAAAGACCCACAGCGAAGCGGTTGACTCCTAGCTACCCGGTAAACTGGCCTGGCAAGCCACTTTGCTCTGCCAAACTGCTGTGGCAAAAGCAACACTTTAGGAGTGCCATCACCACATGGACTGCAGCGGATCAGGAAGGCGGCTCACCACCATCTTCTCAAGGGCAATTAGGGATGGACGATAAGTGCCGGTATTGCCAGTGACACCCCAATCCCGAGAACGAATTAAAAAAAACACAGAGGCCGCATTTATTCCGGGTGTTATTCAGCAAGCCTCAACCTCACTCGCGAAGGGAAGTCTTCAAACCTCGAATTTGCTAATTGCCTGTGCAGTCCCAGCCAGAGTACAGAGGATAAGTTCACAAAGCCATCACTCTTAGAGTTACATAGAATATACAGAACAGAACTAGGTCTTTCGGCCCAACTATTCTCTACTGGTATTTATAAACCACACGAGTCTCCTCCATTTCTTCTGCATCATCTCAACACTTTAGCATATCTGTCCATTCTTATGCTTTCATGTACACGGGCTAGTTTCCTTTTGAACGCTATATGTCGCAACTATTTCTTCTTGTAGTGTATTCCACATTCTAAGCAATCTTTGAGTAAATACATATCTCCTTAATTCCCCATTGGATTTATTAATAACTGTGTTTTATTTATGGCCCCTGGTTTTGGATTCTCCCACAAGTTGAAACATAATTTCACATTTACCCTGGATAACCGATTCAGAATTTTACTGACCTCGGCCAGGTCAACTCTAATTCTTCTTTCA
This sequence comes from Pristiophorus japonicus, assembly GCF_044704955.1. Taxonomy (NCBI): domain Eukaryota; kingdom Metazoa; phylum Chordata; class Chondrichthyes; family Pristiophoridae; genus Pristiophorus; species Pristiophorus japonicus. Next base: position 730,864 of record NW_027252450.1, read on the forward strand.
AAAGACTAAAAAGCCCCCAACTTTTCAATCCTTCCAGATTTCTGTAATCCGTCATTTCTGATACCAGCCTTGTAAATAATTTTTGCACTTTCTCCAGTGCTTCTGTGCCTTTTTCATAGTTTGGAGACGAGAACTGTGCACAGTGCTCCATGTGATCTAATCAAGGTGTATGGAGACCACAACTGTGCACAATGCACCAAGTGTGATGTAACCAAGGTATATTGTGACCAGAACTGTGCATAGTGCTCCAAGTCTAGTCTAACCAAGATATATGGGGACCAGAACTGGACAAAATGCTTCGAGTGTGATCGGACCTAGTCATATAGAGACCAGAATTGTGCACATTGATCCACCTGTGGTCTAACCAAGGTATATGGAGACCAGAAATGTACACAGTGCTCCAAGTGTGGTCTAACAAGGTATATGGAGACCAGAACTGTGCACAGTGCACCTAGTACGTTCTAACCAAGTTATATGGAGTTTGGAACTCTACACAATGCTCCAAGTGTGGTCTACCCAACGTGCATGGAGACTAGAACTGTATGCTCTACGTGTGTTCTAAGCAAGCTACATGATTACGAGAAATATGCAGTGCTCTAATTGTGGACTCAGCAAGGTCCTACAAAAGTTCAACATGGCCTCACAAATGTTAAATACTATACAGCTAGACATACATTCCAGTGATTTGTTGGCATTTGTAATTGCTTTGATGGCCTGCGATGCTACCTTTAATGATTTGTTCACCTTAATCCCGAGGTGCCTTTGCTCTTCTACCTCATTTAGTTTCTTATATTCTAATGTGTAGGTGACGTTTCTATAAATGCACCCCATCACATTTATTGATATTAAAGTTGCTTTGCCACATATTTGCCCAGTCTGCAAGTTTTCTACAATAATCAGGTAACCAATTCGACTTGAAAAATAATTTCTTGTACTTCAAAGGTTTTGCACACTTCTTGTGGATGTGGAAATAAACATTGCTTGTAAAGGCAATTTCTTCCTTGAAATGTAAAGCTTCTACAACTGAGAATAATTAAAATAGACTAATTTATTCTCTGTAGATTCTGTGCTGTTTGCCTTCTTCTCTACACTTTGCTCTCGTCACCTGACCTCCAAGCTCCTCTCCCAACTCGTCTCCTATATTCTTCCTTCCTCTGCACTGGTCTGATCTCCTTCAAGACCTCGCAACTCTTATCTGCTCACCACACTTCCCTCTATTCTTTTCTGCTCCTCATCTCCTCTTTATTCCGCTGTGGCTCAGTGGGTTCCACTCTCGCCTCTGAGTCAGATACGTGGTTGGTTCAAGTCCCACTCCATGGGACTTGAGCACAATAATCTACGTTTACACTCCAGTGCAGTGTTGAGGGAGTGCTTCACTATTGGAGCTGCCATCTTTCAGACCTGAAACCGTCTATACTCTCAGGTAGAAGTAAAAGATTCTATGGCACTATTTCGAATAAGGTTAGGGCAGTTATCCCATGTGTACTGGCCAATATTTAGCTCTCAATCATCTTTAAAAAAAAACAGATGATTTCGTTATTATCACGTTGCTGTTTGTGGGAGCTTCCTGTGCGGAAATTGGCTGCCGTTTTCCTACATTACACCAGTGACTGGACTCCAAAAGTTCTTCATCAGCTGCAAAGCGCTTTGAAATGTCTGGTGATCGTGAAAAGCGCTATATAAATTCAAGTCTTTCTTTCTCTTAGCTCACACATCTCCAGCCGTCGATCCCTATCCTCACTCCTGATTTCCTCCTCCTCTTTGAGCTACCTTGTGATCTTCTGCTCTCCTTCTTCCAGTCCCCATCTGCGTCATCCCCCATTTCCAACTTGCTTACAACCGTTCTAGACCTGAAAAGTGCCCTTGATCTTCAACCTTCTCTTGTAATCGCACAAATATCTAACCCATTTTCCTAGTTCTTGGTATAAAGCTTCGAGCTGCAGTTATAGTAAGAATCAGTAACTATAAACGGCAAATGCATTATTGGCCCATAAAGTAGAATGTGCTAATATCCGAAGACTGAATATGTTCTCATTCCCTCGGATACTTGTTCAAATGTATATTCTCCCAACTTCTATTAAATAAACATTTTCAAAGGAAGATATTGTTTATTGTTCCAGCTTCATGCAACTTGACATACAAACTTTGCCTCAAATGTATTTTCAAAAAAATGGTTCTAATAATCAATGCCACATATGATAAAATACACCCACAGCGTTAACTGTGGCTCAATGGGTAACACACTCGTCCCTGAGCTGACCAAAATGTATTACATCACATTTGGCTATATATAATTTGCCAAATACAGACGCATTATGCAAGTTTATCAATTTATTCCTATATTAAGTCACAGTCCTCCTCTGTATTAACTCACTGGGTAGCACACTCGCCTCAGAGTCAGAAGATTGTGGGTTCAAGTCCATTACACAGACTTGAGCACATACATCGAGGCTGACACTGTGAGTGCTGCACTGTCGTCGGTGCTGTCTTTGGGATGATATGTTAAACCGAGGTCCCCTCTGCCCTCTCAGATGGACGTAAAGTATCCCATGGCAGTATTTCGAAGAAGAACAGGGGAGTTTTACCTGGTGTCCTGCCCAATATTTGCCCCTTAATCAACATAACGAAAACAGATTATCTGGTCATTTTGCTGTTTGTGGGAACTTGCTGTGCACGAAGTGGATGCTGCGTTTGCCACATTGCAAGAGTGACTACAATCCAAATGTAGTTCTCGGCTGTAAAGTGCTTTGAAACGTCCGGTGGCCGTGAAAGGTGCTATATAAATGCAAGTCTTTCTTTCTTCCACTCTATGTTATTAGTGAAGCAAACTACTATAAAGTATGTTGATACATGTAACTACAGCGTGTGATAAGCATGCAATGTTATATACTTTCGGAAAAAAACAAGCAAGTCATGCAGCTAAACAAAAAGGCTATATAGATGTAGCTTTCCGTCTTCAGGGAATGAAACATGCTCTCAACGTAACTTCGAATTGAAAATCCGCGAGCCTGGAAGAGTCCCCACACCAATTTCCGTTCTGATATTAACAGAAAGGAATTCTAGCTAATTGTGTTCGAGTTGCGCCAAGTTTTCTATCGGAATTCCAATCCTTAAATTCGTGAAACATAGGACCATAGAAAATAGGCGCAGGAGTAGGCCATTCGGTCCTTCGAGCCTGCACCGCCATTCAATGAGTTCATGGCTGAGCATGCAACTTCAGTACCCCCATTCCTGCTTTATCACCATACCCCTTGATCCCGCTAGTAGTAAGGACTACATCTAACTCCTTTTTGAATATATTTAGTGAATTGGCCTCAACAACTTTCTGTGGTAGAGAATTCCACAGGTTCACCACTCTCTGGGTGAAGAAGTTTCTCCTCATCTCGGTCCTAAATGGCGTACCCCTTCTCCTTAGACTGTGACCCCTGGTTCTGGACATTGGGAACATTCTTCCTGCCTCTAACCTGTCTAAATCCGTCACAATTTTAAACGTTTCTATGAGATCCCCTCTCAATCTTCTGAACTCCAGTGAATACAAGCCCAGTTAATCCAGTCTTTCTTGATATGTCAGTCCCGCCATCCCGGGAATCAGTCTGGTGAACCTTCGCTGCACTCCCTCAATAGCAAGAATGTCCTTCCTCAAGTTAAGAGACCAAAACTGTACACAAAACTCGAGGTGTGGCCTCACGAAGGCACTGTACAACTGTAGTAATACCTCCCTGCCCCTGTACTCAAATCCCCTCGCTATGAAGGCCAACATGCCATTTGCCTTCTTAACCGCCTGCTGTACCTGCATGCCAACCTTCAATGGCTGATGTACCTTGACACCCAGGTCTCGTTGCACCTCCACTTTTCCTAATCTGTCACCATTCAGATAATAGTCTGTCTCTCTGTTTTTACAACCAAAGTGGATAAACTCACATTTATCCACATTATACTTCATCTGCCATGCATTTTGCCCACTCCCCTAACCTATCCAAGTCACTCTGCACTCCTCCTCGAAGCTCACACTGCCACCCAAGTTAGTGTCATCCGCAAATTTGGAGATACTACATTTAATCCCCTGGTCTAAATCATTAATGTACAGTGTAAACAGCTGGGGGCCCAGCACAGAACCCTGCGGTACCCCACTAGTCACTGCCTGCCATTCTACAAAGTACCCATTTACTCCTATTCTTTGCTTCCTGTCTGCCAACCAGTTCTCAATCCACGTCAGCACACTACCCCCAATCCCAGTGTGCTTTAACATTGCACATTAATCTCTTGTGTGGGACCTTGTCGAAAGCCTTCTGAAAGTCCAAATACACCACACTAACTGGTTTTCCCTTGTCCACTCTACTGGAAACATCCTCGAAAAATTCCAGAAGATTTGTCAGGCATGATTTCCCTTTCACAAATCCATGCTGACTTGGACCTATCATGCCACCTCTTTCCAAATGCGCTGCTGTGACATCCTTAATAATTGATTCCATCATTTAACCCACTACCGATGTCAGGCTGACCGGTCGATAATTCCCTGTTTTCTCTCTCCCTCCTTTTTTTAAAAGTGGTGTTACATTGGCTACCCTCCACTCGATAGGAACTGATCCAGAGTCTATGGAATGTTGGAAAATGACTGTCAATGCATCCGCTATTTCCAAGGCCACCTCCTTAAGTACTCTGGGATGCAGACCATCATGCCCTGGGGATTTATCGATGGAAATTACTGTTTAATTTCCAGGTGTTAAAGGTAAATATCGCGACCCTCCTTCCTTCATGCATCCCGAGGTGGCAGTTGTGTGCACGGGCCTTGGTGAAGAACATATATCAAAGCTGCTGAGAAGTGATGGCCAACACAACCAATCATAAATGGTATTCTCATTCTGCTTATGGAGATTTCATGTATGTACAGAATATGCAATAAACTTAACAGGAATCAAGCAAAATATACATGTATGCAAAATTCAAATAAAAAAATTATCTGTTTGAAATTAATTAAAATACAATTTCATTAAACATTCAAAGTGAAAATGTAATTTTCTGAAAAATAAATTGAAACATATTTATCAGGCCAAAAGTAACAGACTTATTTTACGTGTTTTTGAATGATTTAAAACAATTTATTTTAATATTTATTTTCACCGTTACGTTGGTAAAAGAAGGCCTCATATTTTCTTTTACCAGGTGTAAGAGGTTCAATGGGATTCTCAGGAGATGCGTTAGGCAAATAGCCCAACTCTCCACCAGCAGAAGACCATTTTCCGCGGGTGCGGAGGATATGCCCAAAAAATTCTTAACAGATTGCAAGTTTAAGATTTTGCGCAAGCGCAGATGATGCATAGACCCTGAACTTGTGAGGCACTTATGGACATTGAAGTGGGATTTTTAGAAACCCACCATAGCGATATAAGTGTTGCAGTCTTGGAAATGTGTTCAGAAATGGACAAGTAGTAATATAGAATTGCAGGCTGGGTAGAACAGGGGAAAAACATGTCAAGTAGATTTTGCCCAGCAACAACTAAGTAGGTCACATGCAAGAGGATGTGGTGGCAAGCTTAACAAAGATGGACATAGAATAACATGATGCTGCCTTGCGGTTAGGCTAGGTGTTGAATAACAGGAAACCTGTCTTGTTCCATCGTAGCTGAAAAGTGTAAAGCTCCCAATATAAAAGCGCCCAATGTAATTGATGACGGATTTGGGGTTTCGTCTTTATATTCTGTATGGCTGGAAGCCAAAGTTGAGTGGGCTGGTGGAGAGTTGAGGAACTCTAAGCCATGCTCCCTTGGCCAAGCTATAGGTATTTGTAAATAAACATATCTTTGATTCGTTATCACACTTGCGTTGAACCTTAATTTTGGTTCCACAACAGGCCTGCACCTGGTCATAGGCCATGGAAATTCCAGGCCGTTATTTCTTTTTCACATCAGCATACATGCTGGTCTCTGCAGCAGTGACCAAGGCAGCTTCCTTCCGATTCACAACTCCCATATTCAAAGTAGCATAGGTGATCTCCTGATGGTCACTCTCTGGTACTTCGGAATACACTCCCTGCAATGGATAACGTGAAGAAAGTGCAAATGTAGATAATACACGTATAATATGACTCTTACCTTCTCTCAAACCCTTGCACGCTCTCTATATCAATCTCTCTCTCACTCAGTCGCTCTCACCCACATCACATTTTTTAAATTTATTCATGGACTGTGGGTGTCACAAAGCCGGCATTTATTGCCCATCCCGAATTGCCTTTAGGAAGGTGGCGGTGATCTGCCTTCTTGACCCTCTGCAGTCCTTGTGCTGAAGGTGTTCCAAAAGTGTTCACTTTGTGTAGCAGTTTGGTACAACTGAGAGGGCAGTTAAGAACCAACCACATTGCTGTGGGTCTGGAATCACATATCTGTCAGACCGGGTAAGGACGGCAAATTTATTTCTCCTAAAGAACCACTAGTGAACCAGATGGGTTTATTACAATACTCCGGTCACCATTACTGATGTCAACTTTTTATTCCAAATTTATTTAATAAACTGAATTTAAATTCCCCAGCTGCCATGAACTCATACACCTAGATCATTAGCTGCAGCCTCTGTGCATTACTAATCCAATAACATAACCACTATGCCAGAGTCTCAGCGTCGCGTTCTTCCTTGCACTCTCGATCTTTCTCTCCATCGTTATGTCCCTCTCTGGCTCACACACACACATCCCCCCCCCCCTCTCTCTCTCTCTGTTTCTGTGGCTGTCTGTCTGATGGCTGGCTGTCTCTTTCTGTTTCTCTCTCGGAGTGATTCTCGTTCCTTCTCTCTATCAATATATCCCATTATGTCGCTCTTTCTTTCCCTCGGTCTTGCCTGTCTCTCTCCTCACTCATTCTCTCTATCGCGGCCTCTATCACTTTCCCTCACTCAATCTACTTCAGGTCCACCACTTTCTCCACAGGAGGTGTTTGCAGAGCGAGAAGCTTAATGACCAGTTTTTGAAAACAGAAATATGCTTACATTTGTGTCAGGATGTGAGGGATGATTTGCGGTGTCATCTGAAAAATAGAACATGTATCTTGTATTAGTTTCTGCCTGCTTTTCCAGCGAGAGTCAATAGGGTAGAAAGTCAACTTACTGCTCTGTTGTAGGTCATTCATTTGCGATTGCCCGCCCTAATAGTATACACCTAATTGACTAATTCCATTAAAATCAGTTGATGGGCGATCAACACTGGGATCAAGCCCGTGCAGCAAGCTCAACATCATCTCCAATATTATATAAGGGCAATAAGGCCAATTTAAAAGGGCAATCCCAATGCAATATTCTCATTGATAATAATGGTAGCTCCATTTGTACCATCTCTCATTACGATCAATGAGAGTACCCCAAAAACACAGAAACTCAACACAATAATTTAAAAAAACAGCTCACATATTTAAAATTAATTAAAATTGAAATGAAAGTTTTATATATATATCATTTAAAATGTTTTAACCTTGTTTAAATGGGTTAAAAAATAAGCTTACCTTAATAGACAGGGTATATACAATAGAAATTAGTGATACAATTTAATCATTCTATCCTTTAAAACTCAGGAGTAAGAGTTTGAAGGACATTCGCTGAGCAAATGGCCTAAATCTCCATCCGTGAAGGCCCCTTTTCCAGGAGATGATTGCGATGTGCTGAAACCCAAAACTTGCATTTCGACTTCGGGCGCGTGCGCACATCGTACTAACCCGGAGAGGCTGCAGTTTCCGCCCGGAGCATCTTTGGGATTTGGAGCATTTGCAAGCAAATCCGGAAATCTCAAACTTACTGTCTGTTTCTATGGCAAAATCTTGGCCATTTCTTGTTGATTAAAGCCAGCCACTACTGCCAACACTACACTTACACGTGTTATCAGCATCTTCGGCACTTGTAACGCCACCTGCAGAGGCTCTACTTCTGTAACATAAACAAAAATGCTAAATCCTAAATGTGCCCCCAAATTAAGGTGTACCCAATGCAGATGTAATAAATCATAGTTCAATTGAGTGATTAGAGTACAATTGTATATTTTGCATCAAGTTATGAGTATCCAAATAAAGCGTGTCTCATGATATCCTTACGGAGTAATTAACTGCAAGAACATTTCTGTGGCCTTCTGAACATGCGCAAGTCAGCCACGCTCCTTTTGTGCTCATGTGTGATGTCACGGCAGTGTGGCCGCACATGCACAGTACGCCACAGTTGCGGCTGTGGTGTGGCTTTGATCAGCTCTGTGGGAGAAGGTTCTTCACTGGATCTGTGGCGAGAATGGGGGTCTAAAGGGAGATCGGAGAGAGAGGGGTATTGGAGTGAGAAAAGGTTTGGAGAGGGGGTAAGAGAGCGAGGGGAGAAAGAGGGTTTGGAGGTAGAGAGCATGGGGAGAGAGAGGCCGGAGAGAGGGTTTTGGAGAAAGTGGAGAGGAGAGAGAGAAGGGAGAGGTTCGAGAGAGAGGGGTCAGAGAGAGGTGAGCGAGAGGGGTTGGAGAGAGGTGAGAGAAGGGGAGAGAGAGAGAGGTTGGAGAGAGGGTAGAAAGGGAGGATGGAGAGGAAGAGTGGTTGGAGGTAGAAAGGATGGCGGAGAGAGAGGTCGGAGAGAGAGGGGGTCAGAGACAGAGGGTTGGGAGAAAGTGGAGAGAGAAGAGAGAGGGTAGAGAGAGAGGGGTCGCAGCGAGGGGAGAGTGAGAGGGGTCAGAGAGCGAGACAGTTTTTCAAAGAGAGAGAGAAGAGCAATGGGTGGGGAGAGCGAGAGAGGAGTTAGAGAGAAGGGAAGCAGAGAGAGCGAGAGATAGGCGCGTCAGAGACAGAGAGAGGGTGGATTGGAGTGAAGGGGCAATCGGGAGAAGAGGAACTTAGGTACTCGATGGGGGAAGGGGGTAAACCGTATGGAGAGTACAGTGATGATGGTGGAAAAACATGATCCAAGTCTAAATGGGGAGGGGGGCGTGGTTGATAGAATGATCCGAATGGAAGAAATCCAGGTCAGGACAATGTCACTATTCACGATACGCAATGAACATGTTAACATTCCATGACCCACACACAATTCCCCCTCTGTGGTGGGGTGGGGGTGGGGGGTTGGGAGGATGTCTGGATGGCAGAGGACTTGGTCATGAACTTGGGTAAGGAACTTGAGGCAGGAACATGTCTGGGAGTTGAGAGAAGATGTAAACTCGTGAGAGAGCTCTAATCTGTCTGGAGTCAGCAGTCAGAATGGTCCGAATTGCACTTTGCAACGCCACTGATTACCTAGGCAAGGCGGTTCAAATTACACAATCCATAGAAACTGCTGGGTGTGTCTTATTCTGCAATGGGACTAATCAGCAATCAGCCATGTGATCAGGAGGACCCAATCAGAGCGTTAGTGTTACAAATAAGCTCGTCTAAATTCTTACCTCTTATTATTTTGCCTCCTTCTTTGTCCTGGAAGAAAAGAATGGGGATGTATAAAATAATTGTTACATTTCCCAGTAATGTGATCTAAACTATCAAAATTTCCACTGTTCAATACTTATTATAGATCAAGCAGATTCAAAGGTTTCATAGACAGCCTTCCAAAAAGAAAACAAGGAAGGGTGATTTGTACACCCAGAATGTTGCAAGAAAATATAGAATCAGGAAAAAGCTAACATGGAAACAATTTCCTCTCAATGGGATTATAGCAACACTGCTGACTACTTGCAGTTGTAGGTCTACAAATTCGTCTTTTCCTACTCCAAAGTGTCGGTAACAAAATCATAAAATATTGCCACTTTAAAAAGTATTGCGGCGAAATTTGCCGTCAGAAGCCTACATCTGGATTATGCCTCGCACAAAAATATGCTAAAATGCTGCTGGCTCCGGGTTTTTTTAGATTGCGGATCCAGGTCCTGTCGGCCTATCGCAGCGTAAAAGCCCACGGTTCTCAGGGACGCAGGCGGTTCAGAAGCCTCGTGATCACGTGAGCGAGATCCTCCAATTGGAAAGGCGGATTCCTCAGAACCTTATCGGGATTCCATTTAAAAACTGAGTCCCCATAAGTTCATGAGGCATCCCCAAATAAATAAGCTCATGAGAAATCGCCAAATTATTAAATCATTTACATGATTCTAATAAAAATAAATATTCCCACATTCTAAAGTAATTAAAAGTTCCTTTAATGAAGCAATTACAATGAAAATTTAACGTTTTGAAAAAATAATTAAATATATGTTAATCCAAGTCAAAATATACATGACCTAATTTTAAATGTCTTTGTCTGTTTTAATCATGGGACTGCATTTGAGGGTCGATGGAATTTTCTAACCCACCACGGTTGCAGCACAGCCGGGTCGCCAATCGTCTTGGATCCCCTTGCCATTGGACCAAGACCTTGCTCTGTCATGTTTGTGTGGTAACTGGTGTGCAACGGCCACCCGGCATTAAGAGAACTCATGCACAGGCATCTTCCACCCTTTAACATGAAGTTCGGGACCTACGGGTCTGTACGAGGTGCCCATAGGGGCCCCGCAAGTTCTGGATTAATGCATGCACTGTGCATGTGCTGAAACCCGCAACTTGCAATCTGTCAAAAATCCTCTTGAACGATCATAGGAATCTGAAAGAATAGGACATTCGCTGATGGAGAGGTCGGCTATTTGCCAAACTTCTGCCTTTGAATGCATTTTCAATTCATATGCTTTGTAAAAGGACGACTAAGACTTGCATTTTACCAGCGTAAGAAACGAAAACAAATAGTTCCATTAAATTTCATCACTCATTGATACATTAAAGACCCTGTGCAATAAGGTAAGGTTATGGTTAGCCCCATTAAATTGCATTAAACAAATCAAGTAATTAAATTTGAGTTTAAAATATTTAAATAAATGGAATTTTAATTAATTTGAAACATGTAATGTTCTTGTATTTCATGTGTGTGTATTTTTTAAGTGATCCCCATTCATACTTATGTGAGCTCCATGCAAACGGAATCAAGAGATATGAGGACAGTGCAGGAAAGTCGAGTTGAGCTAGAAGATCAGCCATGATCATATTGAATGGCAGAGCAGGCTCGAGGGTCCGAATGGCGTACTCCAGCTCCTAATTCTTATTTTATTATGTTCATATGTCATTGGCCATATGAACCATCACCTTACACAACCTTGATGCTGGATTGGGGTTGCAGGTTTTTATGCACAGTGTGATCATATTTTTTACTACATTAGTTTATATGTAAATTCGTATAGTGTTTCCATGATCACTTACTTCTCTTTATGATCAAGAGGCAGATAATCGCCACAAACAGTAAAACGATGATCACAACACCACATCCCAGGCCGACGTTAAGCAATAATCCATTGTCTGCATCTACACAGTGATTAAAAAAAGAGGACATTTCTAAGAGTTCATCTGCAACGATGAAATGTCAGCATTTTTTCCAGCAGAAAATACGATACATGAAGTGGCCCCAGATGTTCTTTTTGGGTTGTCTGGCTCATTTGCGTCAGTCGCACGTTATACGCCGTGCACAAAATTAAATGCCATTGACTAGAATATGAAGCTATGGGGGTCAGATTGAACATGGGTGGTTGAGAATGAAGAAGAAAGCTGTGGACTGCAGGCAGATATCTATGAACTGGCCAGGTGGACAGAACAGTAGTAAATGGTGTTCAAACCGGAGAAGTGTGAGGTAATTCATTTGAGGAGGGCTAACAAGGGTAGGAAATAAACATTAAATGGTAGGACACTGAGAAGTGTAGAGGAAAAAAGGGACCTTGGAGTGCCGGTCCACAGATCTCTGAAGGTAGAAAAGGTAATTAAAAAAGCATACGACATATATGCCTTTATTAGCCAAGGCATAAAATACAAGAACATGGAAGTTATACTTGAACTATATAAAACACAGCTGGAGTACTGCGTGCAGTTCTGGTCACCACATTACAGGAAAGATGTGATTGCACTGGAGAGGGTACAGAAGATATTACCGAGTATGTTGCCTGGACTGGAGATTTTTAGCTGTGAGGAAAGACTTGGATAGACTGGAGTTGTTTTTTTTTGAAATAGGAGATTAGCAAAACTAATTGAGGAGTATAAAATTATGAGGGGCCTGGATAGAATGGGTAGGATGGAACTGTTTCTCTTAGCCGAGGGGCCAATAACCGGGGGGCTTATATTTAAAGTAATTGCTAGGACGTTTAGAGGGGATTTGAGGAGGTAGTGGATCAACCGTCCCTTATGCACAGTGCCTGATACTCAGAAATGTTGGGGTCATGATTCAGTAGAGAACCAAGCTGAGCACAAAAAGTACAGGGGAGAACTGAAAAAGGAAATTAGAAGGGCAAATAGATTGTAGCAGAAGAGATTAGCAGGAAACATAAAGGGAATTCAAAGATATATTATAAGCATGTTGGGCCGTAAAGTGTGGTGTCTCTGGGTGCCCGAAGAGACCCCGCAAGTTCAGGGTTAAGGTGTGCACTGCACCTGCTCCTAAATCCAGCACTTGTAATTTGTTTTGACAGATCCCACGCAGTCTGGTGAGGACGACATCCAAGGGCAGAAATTGGGGCTATTTTCCCAGCTTCTGCCCAGCGAACGTCCTTAAAACTCTTAGGCCTGTTAAAAATCAAGATATGGGTTTCTTCTCCCAAAATAATTGTTTTCAAAGACAGAAAAAAAATAATGCTATGACTAATTTTAAAATATAAAACCCTGCCCATTAATGTCAGTTCATGTTTTACACCATTAAAACATGTTAAAAAAATGTTCAACAAATATATTTTTCTCTAAAACATTTAAATTAATACCATTTCTATTAATTTTAAACAAGTGAGATTTTTTTTTTATTTCCCTAGAGTGTTTTCTTTGTTTTTGGGGTTATTCCCCTTCATAGTAATGGCAGCTTTGTACAAGAAGACTGCGAAGTTTTTAAAAAATCAGGAGCATAGAGAGGCGGAGAGGTTTAGGGAGGGAGTTCCAGAGTTTGGGGCCCAGGCAACAGAAGGCATGGCCACCGATGGGGGAGCGATTACAATCAGGGATGCTCAAGAGGGCAGAATTAGAGGAGCGCAGACATCACGGGGGGTTGTGGGGCGGGAGGAGATTACAGGAAACCGGAGGGGGTGAGGGTCATGGAGGGATTTGAACAGGTGATGAGAATTGTAGGGGGCAAGGGGCCATGGATGGATTTGAACATAAGAAAAATAATTTTGAAATCGAGAGAAAGGTTTTGACAGGAGATCAATAACAAACCACCAGTTAACTGTTGCAGGGAAACTTGTACACCTCGGTTCAATTTTAAATGGCATTGGCTACCTTTATTAACGATATATGAACGAACGAGTCAGACTTTGAGATACACGAACATACAACCTGTTTTTGATATGTTTTGGTCCCTACCTTTCTCAGTAATCGCCACGTCTTTGCTGAACGGCGAGTCTCTCGAATGTCCAACAACCTCTGTTTGATATCGGCAACTATAATTTCCTCCAGAGCCTTCGCTTCGGGTATTTATGGTGAAGGTCACAATCTGCTCACCGCCGGTCACAGTACGAGACTGTACAGGATTTCCTTTGCGATCTTTGTACAAGTGAAATGTCCCCCCTCCAGAGCGAACGTCACCTTTGCAGGAAATGGCCACATTGTTTCCATTTGAAGCAGTGCCGGAATCTGGGTCCATGTCGATAGTCGGCACCAAGAGACTCTCTGTAACAAAAGTATTGTATGCAATTGTGCTGCAAAACTCGACTGAATAACTTATGAGGATGGTTTTAGAACAATATCTGTCCGATTGCACCTCATGGCATTTCGTTATTACCTACACGTTAAGGATGGCGAGAGAGCAGTATAAACCAGGAAGTACTGATTCTTTCTTTGGTTCCAGCATATTTTGTTCATTCTGTTTTTATCTGCTTTCAATAATGAAAACTGTGTAGCCGCTCACTGCACATCTCCATTCAATCTGCACAAACTGACTTTCCTTTAGCTCAACTCTTCAACTGCCTTCCCATTCTCAGGACGATCTTTCTCTATCGGATTTCAATTGATAGATTTGAAAACTAGGGAAGTTATGCTAAACCTGCATCGATACTTGGAAAGACCACACTTGGAGTACTGCGTACACTCAGGTCTCCATATACCTTGGTTAGATGACACGAGGAGTACTGTGTATAGTTCTGGTCTCCATATACCTTGGAGAGACCACACTTGGAGCACTGCGTACAGTTCTGGTCTACATATACCTTGGAGAGACCACACTTGGAGCACTGCGTACAGTTCTGGTCTACATATACCTTGGAGAGAACACACTTGGAGTGCTGCGTACAGTTCTGGTCTACATATACCTTGGACAGACCACACTTGGGGCACAGAATACAGTTCTGGTCTACATATACCTTGGAGAGACAACACTTGGAGTGCTGCGTACAGTTCTGGTCAACATATACCTTGGACAGACCACACTTGAAGTACTGCGTACACTTCTGGTCTCGTTATACCTTGGTTAGACCACACTTGGAGTACTGCGTACAGTTATGGTCTACATATACAGTTGTTAGACCACACTTCGAGCACTGCGTATAGTTCTGGTTTCCATATACCTTGATTTGACCACGCTTGGAGCATTGCATACAATTCTGCTCTCCATATACCATGGCCAGACCACACTTAGAGCACTGCGTACAGTTCTGGTTGCCAGATTATAAATAGGATACAGAGGCACCGGAGAGGGTGCAGAGAAGATTTACAAGGCTGATACCAGAAATACGAGGGTACAAATATCAGGAAAGGATGAACATGCTGGGACTCTTTTCTCTTGAAAAACGAAGGCTGAGGGTTGACCTAATAGAGTTCTTTAAAATATAAAAAGTTTTGATAGAGTGGATACTGAGTGGATGTTTCCACTTGTGGGGAAGAGCATAACTAGAGGCTATCAACATAAAATAGTCACCAAGAAAACCAATCGGGAATTAACAAGAAAATTATTTTCCAAAGAGTGATGAGAATGTGGAACTCGCTTCCACAAGAAATGATTGAAGCGAATAGAATAGATACATTTAAGGGTAGTCTAGACAAGCATATGAGAAAGAAGTGAATAGAGGGTTATGTGGATAGATTTAGTTGAAGAAAGACGGGAGGAGACTCGAGTGGAGCATAAAGACTGGCACAGACTGGCTATATAATCCTATGATTTTTTTGGCATATGTAACTAAATTTATTAAAAACTAGGCCCATACTCACCCATCCCAAAGTACCATGATAGTTTACTTTCTTAATTGCCTTCGTCATTCGTTTGGAGATAAGGGATATGATGTGACTGTTGCTACAGTAGCTGAGATTGCAGCAACACATATAACGTTAGTTGTAGTCATCAATTAGAGCACAGTGTTAACATCAGTGTAGTGATTACAAAATGAATGAATAACATCCCTGATCTCTCAGCACGTAAATTTACTACACATTCTTTCTGAACATGAATTTGATATGTTACACCATATATATGGTGTAACATATATATATATAAATTTACAGGGAGAAATTACACAAACTAGTCGGGTATTCCCTGGAATTTAAAAGGTTAAGGGGGGATCTGATCGAAGTTTTCAGGATATTAAGGGGAACAGATAGGGTAGATAGAGAGAAACTATGTCCGCTGGTTTGGTATTCTAGGACATGTGGGCATAGTCTAAACAGTAGAGCCAGACCTTTCAGGATGGCAATTCGGAAACACTTCTACACACAAAGGACAGTAGAACTTTGGAATTCTCTTTGGCAAACGGAAATTCATGCTCGATTCATCGTTAATTTTAAAACGGATATTGAGAGCTATTTATTAACCAAAGGTACTAAGGGATATGGGCCAAAGGCAGGTATCTGGAGTTCGGTCGCAGATCAGCGTGATCTCATCGAATGGAGGAACAGGCTCGAGTGGCTGAATAGCCTAGTCGTGTTCCTATGCTCCAAATGTAACTCGGTTAATTCGGTTGCTGAAATGTGTTCATGTTTAGTTATTTCAGTGCGCAGAAAAAATGTGGTTAGCATCAGTCGAGAGAGAAAGAGAGAGCGAGAGATATATATTACACTTTGCAACTGCCAGTGCTCAAGATTGAAGTAAGGCTGACTATAGTTGGCTTACTATAAACATGTAACCACATATTATTGCAGGTGACATGAGAGGTTGTTGATGGACAAACAATGTAAATTTGTGTGGGTATGAATCGGCTGAAGGACTGTGCATTGACGGGAAACTAGCGAATCTTGATGTACGATAAATGTGTGCGTATGAATTGGTGAAGGAAAGTGCACGGCCCGGAAGCTACAAAATAAGGACAGGCCAATTCCAGTTTGATAAAAAAAAGAATACTGTATAAAAAATAATGTATTTTGTTACAGTTTGAGAAAAAGAGAGAAACTTATTTAATGTATGCCTACACTCGGAACTGCTGACAAACTCTGCTTATAAACTGCATTATACTCTGAAGAAATTATACTCTGCGTTCAGGTTATTTGTTATGTAAAAGTAGAAAACAATAAAGTGATTTATAACCATAACCATTGCTACTGAACTGAACAACAGAAAACTGTTTACAACCAGCGGATTCCTGTAACTTTCTGACACGTGAGGCACTCATTTATTCCCCTGATACTCACAGTGTAAACCCTCTCTGTAATCAGTGCATCGATATTAGCACTCACTCACCCTATAAGACCCACCGTTTCACAAACGATTCTGCCTCGTTACAAACCACACTTCCAATTGCATCTGTTGCTGGTTTTCCCTGTTTGGCATACACAGTTAAATATTAAACAGGTTGTAAAAGAGCACCATGCACAATGGTGCTCATAGAAGCAGCCCTTCCCACTCCACATTGATCGGTGGTATCCGGTAGAGGGTGAGAATTTGTACACCAGCCTCTCAAAATACTATTACAATTTGCTCCCACGTAAAGGCAGCATTTAACGTCAAACAGATATGTGGACAATTTGCGGAAACTCGCTGTAAAATTCTCACCCTTACTCCCAAAGAGCATCAAACAGTGGCAGGCTACAATGATTCCCAATGACATAGAATTAAGCAACTGTAATTGATTTCCAAATGCCATAAGGACAGGGGACCTTACAGCATCGGAAATTATACATTTAGTGATATATTTATATAGACTCTCCCAATTCAAATTCATGTCCCGCTTCAGTAGAAGGTTTGGACTCCATGCGATTGGTTTTAACTTGAAAAACACGTTTAACCAATGCTTATATTCCGCTAGACCGATCAATGTGGAGTGGGAAGGGCAGCTTCTCAGACCAGAAGCATATTGAAGGCTTTTGGCGTCGGCCAGAGGCACTCTCTGTCCATGAATGAAAAGCGCTGGATTTTTCTATAGGTTGGAAAAGGCGGGGTGACATGTCTTCGCATAAGAAGAGAAAACTGGGGGAACTTTCGAGGATATGACATGCCTCTGCCACGTACATTAAATGCTAGACTGAACTGGAGCTGGAGTTTAAACTGAACTCCACCCAAATTTACAACATCAATTTCAAATCCATGTACAGGCCTTTGGATAGTAAACCAACCTCCAATGGCCAATATGAATTCAGCCCAAGTGACCTTCACGTCTGCTGGATCGCTCGGAAATCACAAACTGATGGAAGCCCATTGTGGAGAATTGATTTTGCTAACCTACCTCGAACAACTATCTGAACAGGGTCGCTCCTTTTTGAGTGTATCCATTGTCCATTCTCCGAGAGCAGACATTCACATGTGTAACCTCCTTCATAGCCCTTTTCTGCTGTTAAATTAAAAGAGGTCTCACATTGTCCTTTCTGAGGGTCCAGTTCCATCCAAAAATGATCACTGTTGTAATAATTGTTCGTTGTGAGGGGACAGCGACAGTGGCATTTCAAATTTATGTTCTCTCCTTTTAAGAACACTCCATAGTGTGGATTCAAATGCAAGGTTGGCTTTTCTGAATCGTCTGAGGAATACAAAGTCAACTCAGTTTATACAGGGAACGCATTAATCAATCGATGTCATTGGTATCATCAGCCAAGTACTACGTGTACAATGTGGCACCAAACTGGGAGGTGAAGTTAAATAACTAGTTGCCTTTATATAGCGCCTTTCACGACCACCACACGTCTCAAAGCGCTTTACAGCCACTGAAGTTCTTTTGGAGTGTAGTCACTGGTGTAATGTGGGAAACGTGCAGGCAATTTGCGCACAGCAAGCTCCCACACACAGCAACGTGATAATGACCAGATAATCTGTTCTGGTTATGTTGTGTGAGGGACAAATATTGGCCAGGACACCGGGGATAACTGTCCTGCTCTTCTTCCAAGTATTGCCATGGGATCTTTTACGACCACCTGAGAGGGAAGATAGAGCCTCGGTTTAACGTCTCAACCGAAAGACGCCACCTCCAATAGTGCGGCGCTCTATCTGCACTGCACTGGGAGAGTCACCCTATAGTTATGTGCTCAAGTCCCAGGACTGGGATTTTAACCCACAACTGATGACTCTGGGGCGAGTGTGGTCCACATTGAATTAACACAGAGGAGGACTGTGACAAAATACAGGAAGACATTAATAAATTTGCATAATGCGCCTGTAATTGGCAATGAACTTCATTATAGACTAGTGCGATGTGATACATTTTGGTCGGAAGAATAAGGAGGTCACATATATATTGAAAAGTTAATGTATAAATAGATTTGATGAACAGAGGAATCAGTGGGTGCACAGACACACATCACTGAAAGTTGTGACCCAAGCTAATATGACAATAAGATGGCAAACAGAGCACTGGTGTTCAATTCTAGAAGGGAAGAATTGAAAAGCTAAGAAGTTCATTAAACTTGTATACAACAATTATTATACCACACTTGGAGCGCTGTGCACAGTTCTGGTCCCCATGTACCTTGGTTAGACCTCACTTGGAGCACTACGCACAGTCCTGGACTCCTTATACATTGGTTAGACCACACTTGGAGCACTGTGCACATTTCTGGACTCCTTATACCTTGGTTAGACCACATGGAGCACTTGAGCGTCAGCTTAGATATTTTGTGCTCAAGTTCCTAGTGTGGGACTTGAACCCACAACCTTACCTACCAAGTAAATACTGAAGAGCACTGTGACAACATACAGGAAGACATTAACAAACATGCAAATTGCGCCTGTAATTGGCAAACGAAATTCGATCTAAACAAGTGTGATGTAATAGATTTCGGCAAGAAGAATAAGGTCACATATTCCTTGTAAAATAAATGTCCAAATTGAGTTGAAGAACAGAGATATCTGGAGGTGCAGATACACAAATCATTGATAGTAGCGACGCATGTTAATAAAACACGAAGAAAGCAAACATAGCACTGAGGTTCATTTCTAAAGCGATAGAATTGAAAAGCAGGGAAGTTATGTCAAACTTGTATCGAACCATAGCAAGTCCAAAAGTGTGCCACTGAGAACAGTTCTGGTCTATTATTATAAAAAGGACATATGGGTAGTAAAGAGTTATCAAAAACTTAGCTCGAATGATAACATAATGGAGACGTTTTATCTATCAGGATGGATGGAGCAGGCTGGAGATCTTTTATCTAGAAAATGGAAGATTGACGGGCGACCTAATCGAGGTATATAAGATTATGAAAGGGTTTGGTATGGTAAACATAGCGAAAATGTTTTCAGCTGAGGGCAAGACCAGAAGTAAGGACCATAAACATACAATAGGCACTAATAAATCTAAGAAGAAATGAAGGAGAAACAGGTTATTCACATTAATGTCAAATACTCACGAATGTTTTGTCCAGTCAGCACCTGCATATGAACTGAAAGAGAACCAAATGGAGAAAATCAACAATTCCACCCATCAATAACCTATTGATCTGCAGCAAAATCCAGCAATTCTCAGAGCTCGGATTTTACTACTTCCTAAATAGACATCAGAATTTTCTCAGTTTCATTTGTACCATTGTAATTCAGTACAAGTAAAGTGGAATATGAAAATTGAAAGTTATCAAACAACATCAAGCATAAATATATTACTACATAAAGCAACAAATTGTATAACCCTGGAAAAAAGGAACATTTTGAAATGTCCCGTTCTGTTTCGTACTGGATACAAAATGTTCTACATTTTCAAGACTAGCACAAAAACAGATATGCATAATTTGAGACAGACACATGAACAGAAAGAAAGAGATAAAAATAAATAAGGAGAGAAAGGATTGAAAGACAGAAAGAAAGAAAGAGAGAAAGAAAGATAGAAAGAAAGAAAAAATGGAGCAAGAACGAGGGAAAGAGAGAAAGAGAGAATAAAAGAAAGAAATAAAGAGAGACAGAAAGAGGTAAAACAAAAAAGAGAGAGAGAAAGCAAGAAAGACAGAAACAAAGAAAGATATTATGGGCCGGAAATTCCAATCGAGGTCTTCCCGTGGGCAAACTACTGAAAAAAGGGGAAAAAATGCGCACTTACCTGAAGGTGCAGCACCCGTTCGAACTTCCGATCCTGAGGCCTTCACGCCCTGCGCATCGGAGCGCATGTGTTGAGCTGTCCGTATGCTGGAGCTGGAGTCACATGTCTCTGGGCAGCCAATCTAGGTACAGTATTTTCTCATTCAGAATAATGGGAACTCCGTAAGTTGGATTTCCCATTATTATGAATGAGAAACACCTCTCCCCAAACACACAAAGCACTAATAAAAAATAGAAAAATACACTACATATTTAAGATTCATTTAAATTAAATTTCTTATAAAAAAAACTAGTTTCCTGATTTTTTAAAAGTTTATAAAATTATGCCTTTAAATAAACTTACCGTAGTAGGGAGGCTTTCTAACAATAAAATATGTTTTCATATGTGTTTATTTAATTTAATTTTAATGTTTATGTATGTTTTTAAACACTTGCGCCTGTAAAAGTTAGCTGTATACCTGCTTTTTCAGGCGCAAGATTTTTGAGTACATTTGCTGGGCAAGATATGCGTAAATAGCGGAAATATTGCCCTGCAAGTGTCCTCCCTCCCGATATGCGCGAGATCTGTCCAGCCAGAAACTTGACAGATCGGAAAAGCCCGGTTTTCAGCGCATAAGCATTGCGTGCTGAAAACCGGCTTTTCCGATGCCTTCCCGGCTCCATCGAAACTTCGATCGGACCCGGGACACCGGAATTTCAGGGCCATTGATAAGCCGGATAGATAACGGAAAAACTCTATGGATGCAGAAAATCGGACATACAAACAGTAAATGCAGGAAACACTCAGCGGGTCAGGCAGCATCTGCGTGGAGTGAAGCAAACTTGCCATTTTAGTTCGAATATTTAATCAGAACTCGAAGATATTAGAGATGAAGCGCTGTTAAAAATAAGGAGGGAAAGGGGATCCCCTCCCAGAAACCTATTTTTCCACACTTCCGGCATCGCCACCACCCTCCCAGTTCCCATTTCTAACTCTCTGCGGCCCTGGGGGTCTACCTCAGTCTCTTCTGCCACATTCCCGAACCGGGGAAGCCATTCCACTTTATTCAATGTTCCAGGGTGCCTTCCCCTCTGCTGTTCTACTGCAATCATTTAAAAAATACTGGACTCAATATGTGTTTCTACACTTGATCCATTAACCCTCCCATTTTCCTGACAGCATCATCCATTCTGGCATTGAATCAGTCATATCCTTCCCCCTGTCACGAAGCTGCCCCTCGGTCCATGCAGCAGAGATGATCTCCAGTCGTCTTGGGTAATCTTACCACTGGACCAAGGCCTAGCGCTTTCAAGCCCGTGTGGTGTCTGGTGTGCAACGGTCACCACACGTTAAAAAAAAATCCACGCACAGCCATCATCCACCCTTGAGGATGTAGTTCGAGTCCTTCATTGAAACACCTGTGAACTCATCCCTTTTTTGGCGTGGAAGCAAATCATCCTTGTTTCGAGGGACCACCTATGGTCATGATTATCCTGCCACATGTATTTGCTCAAAAGCTGCCCATCGCGAACAACTCCCAGTTCTGAAGAAAGGTCAGCGACCTGAAAGGATAGCTCTGCTCCCTCTCCACAGATGATCCCTGG
Source organism: Pristiophorus japonicus (assembly GCF_044704955.1). NCBI lineage: Eukaryota > Metazoa > Chordata > Chondrichthyes > Pristiophoridae > Pristiophorus > Pristiophorus japonicus. The sequence continues at coordinate 752,854 of NW_027252450.1, forward strand.
CCTGTTGAGTGTCACCAGCACTTTCCGTTTGACGTCACTTAGATAAATAATTTGTATTTGGATTCGTTTCTTGGCAGCCACATATTCCTGGTTCATTCTTCCTTTAATAAGCTTTTTGTAAACTCTGCGAAAAGAGTCTGCAGATCATGAGAAACATCCGTGTGGTTTCTTTAAGCGAGCAGAGCACAGTTTGTACCCTGTGAATTGCTATTTCACGTTTCCACTTCAAAATATAGTTGGAATATAATCGAATCTGCTCATTCGTTTGCGGAACTCTCTATTTGAACCTTTCCTTGACATAGAGATCTTCGAGTACAGAAATATACCAGACACTAGACCCATACTCACCCATCCCACGAATAACCGAGAGAGGAATCATGTTGTAATTAGCTTGGCACACACTATTCAGATCTTTCAATGAACCGAGATAGTTTACTCTCTCAATAGTCTTGGTACTGCGTTTGCAGATAACGGATATGACGTGGTTGTTGCCATAGCAACCAAGATTGCAAACCAGATATCACGTCAGCTGTCGTCACCAATTCGTGCACTGCATTAACATTAGTCAAGGTGTCACTAAATGAATTAATAACATCCCTTAGTTGTAATGAAGGATTGTGGTATGCATTTGTGAGGACATAGTTTCCGAGGCAGGAGAGATGAAAGGAGGAATGATGATAGGGAGAACAGTCAGGGAAGGATAGAGAGAAATCAAAAGGTGACGTCACAGCCAAGAGGGTAAGTGATTGGCTGGTGATTGGTGAGTAGTTTTTCTTTTTTCTCTTCTATATCAGTGAGTAACTTTTAACACTGTTGTTGCCAATTTAAGTGTATATAAGGGTTAAGTCATGGCAGGAGAGCTCGGTCGGGTGTTATGCTCCTCCTGTACCATGTGGGAACTCGGGGACACTTCCGGTGTCCCTGACGATTACATGTGCGGGAAGTGTATCCGCCTCCAGCTCCTGACAGACCGCGTTGCGGAGTTGGAGCTGAGGGTGGATTCACTCTGGAGCATCCACGATGCTGAGAATGACGTGAGTATCACGTGTAGCGAGTTGGTCGTACCACAGGGAAAGGGTCCACAGCCAGATAGGGAATGGAAGACCAACAGGAAGAGCAGTGCAAGGAAGGTAGTGCAGGAGTCCCCTGTGGTCATCCCCCTGCAAAACAGATACACTGCTTTGGGTACTGTTGAGGGGGATGACTCATCAGGGGAGGGCAGCAGCAGCCAAGTTCATGGCACCGTGGCTGGCTCTGCTGCACAGGAGGGCAGGAAAAAGAGTGGGAGAGCAATAGTGATTGGGGATTCAATGGTGAGGGGAATAGATAGGCGTTTCTGCGGCCGCAACCGAGACTCCAGGATGGTATGTTGCCTCCCTGGTGCAAGGGTCAAGGATGTCTCGGAGCGGGTGCAGGACATTCTAAAAAGGGAGGGAGAACAGCCAGTTGTCGTGGTGCACATTGGTACCAACGACATAGGTAAAAAGAGGGATGAGGTCCTACGAAACGAATTTAAGGAGCGAGGAGCTAAATTAAAAAGTAGGACCTCAAAAGTAGTAATCTCGGGATTGCTACCAGTGCCACGTGATAGTCAGAGTAGGAATCGCAGGATAGCGCAGATGAATACGTGGCTTGAGCAGTGGTGCAACAGGGAGGGATTCAAATTCCTGGGGCATTGGAACCGGTTCTGGGGGAGGTGGGACCAGTACAAACCGGACGGTCTGCACCTGGGCAGGACCGGAACCAATGTCCTAGGGGGAGTGTTTGCTAGTGCTGTTGGGGAGGATTTAAACTGATATGGCAGGGGGATGGGAACCAATGCAGGGAGACAGAGGGAAACAAAAAGGAGGCAAAAGCAAAAGACAGAAAGGAGATGAGGAAAAGTGGAGGGCAGAGAAACCCAAGGCAAAGAACAAAAAGGGCCACTGTACAGCAAAATTCTAAAAGGACAAAGGGTGTTAAAAGAACAAGCCTGAAGGCTTTGTGTCTTAATGCAAGGAGTATCCGCAATAAAGTGGATGAATTAACTGTGCAAATAGATGTTAAGAAATATGATGTGATTGGGATTACGGAGACGTGGCTCCAGGATGATCAGGGCTGGGAACTCAACATCCAGGGGTATTCAACATTCAGGAAAGATAGAATGAAAGGAAAAGGAGGTGGGGTAGCATTGCTGGTTAAGGAGCAAATTAAGGCAATAGTTCGGAAGGATATTAGCTTGGATGATGTGGAATCTATATGGGTAGAGCTGCAGAATACCAAAGGACAAAATACGTTAGTGGGTGTTGTGTACAGACCTCCAAACAGTAGTAGTGATGTTGGGGAGGGCATCAAACATGAAATTAGGGGTGCGTGCAATAAAGGTGCAGCAGTTATAATGGGTGACTTTAATATGCACATAGATTGGGTTAACCAAACTGGAAGCAATACGGTAGAGGAGGATTTCCTGGAGTGCATAAGGGATGGTTGTTTAGACCAATATGTCGAGGAACCAACTAGGGGGGAGGCCATCTTAGACTGGGTGTTGTGTAATGAGAGAGGATTAATTAGCAATCTCGTTGTGTGAGGCCCCTTGGGGAAGAGTGACCATAATATGGTGGAATTCTGCATTAGGATGGAGAAGGAAACAGTTAATTCAGAGACCATGGTCCAGAACTTAAAGAAGGGTAACTTTGAAGGTATGAGGCGTGAATTGGCTAGGATAGATTGGCGAATGATACTGAAGGGGTTGACTGTGGATGGGCAATGGCAGACATTTAGAGACCGCATGGATGAACTACAACAATTGTACATTCCTGTCTGTCGTAAAAATAAAAAAGGGAAGGTGGCTCAACCGTGGCTATCAAGGGAAATCAGGGATAGCATTAAAGCCAAGGAAGTGGCATACAAATTGGCCAGAAATAGCAGAGAACCCGGGGACTGGGAGAAATTTAGAACTCAGCAGAGGAGGACAAAGGGTTTGATTAGGGCAGGGAAAATGGAGTACGAGAAGAAGCTTGCAGGGAACATTAAGACGGATTGCAAAAGTTTCTATAGATATGTAAAGAGAAAAAGGTTAGTAAAGACAAACGTAGGTCCCCTGCAGTCAGAACCAGGGGAAGTCATAACGGGGAACAAAGAAATGGCGGACCAATTGAACAAGTACTTTGGTTCGGTATTCACTGAGGAGGACACAAACAACCTTCCGGATATAAAAGGGGTCGGAGGGTCTAGTAAGGAGGAGGAACAGAGGGAAATCCTTATTAGTCGGGAAATTGTGTTGGGGAAATTGATGGGATTGAAGGCCGATAAATCCCCATGGCCTGATGGACTGCATCCCAGAGTACTTAAAAAGGTGGCCTTGGAAATAGTGGATGCATTGACAGTCATTTTCCAACATTCCATTGACTCTGGATCAGTTCCTATGGAGTGGAGGGTAGCCAATGTAACCCCACTTTTTAAAAAAGGAGGGAGAGAGAAAACAGGGAATTACAGACCGGTCAGCCTGACATCGGTAGTGGGTAAAATGATGGAATCAATTATTAAGGATGTCATAGCAGTGCATTTGGAAAGAGGTAATATGATAGGTCCAAGTCAGCATGGATTTGTGAAAGGGAAATCATGCTTGACAAATCTTCTGGAATTGTTTGAGGATGTTTCCAGTAGAGTGGACAAGGGAGAACCAGTCGATGTGGTATATTTCGACTTTCAGAAGGCTTTCGACAAGGTCCCACACAAGAGATTAATGTGCAAAGTTAAAGCACATGGGATTGGGGGTAGTGTGCTGACATGGATTGAGAACTGGTTGTCAGACAGGAAGCAAAGAGTAGGAGTAAATGGGGACTTTTCAGAATGGCAGGCAATGACTAGTGGGGTACCGCAAGGTTCTGTGCTGGGGCCCCAGCTGTTTACACTGTACATTAATGATTTAGACGAGGGGATTAAATGTAGTATCTCCAAATTTGCGGATGACACTAAGTTGGGTGGCAGTGTGAGCTGCAAGGAGGATTCTATGAGGCTGCAGAGCGACTTGGATAGGTTAGGTGAGTGGGCAAATGCATGGCAGATGAAGTATAATGTGGATAAATGTGAGGTTATCCACTTTGGTGGTTAAAAACAGAGAGACAGACTATTATCTGAATGGTGACAGATTAGGAAAAGGAGAGCTGCAACGAGACCTGGGTGTCATGGTACATCAGTCATTGAAGGTTGGCATGCAGGTACAGCAGGCGGTTAAGAAAGCAAATGGCATGTTGGCCTTCATAGCGAGGGGATTTGAGTACAAGGGCAGGGAGGTGTTGCTACAATTGTACAGGGCCTTGGTGAGGCCACACCTGGAGTATTGTGTATAGTTTTGGTCTCCTAACCTGAGGAAGGACATTCTTGCTATTGAGGGAGTGCAGCGAAGGTTCACCAGACTGATTCCCGGGATGGCGGGACTGACCTATCAAGAAAGACTGGATCAACTGGGCTTGTATTCACTGGAGTTCAGAAGAATGAGAGGGGATCTCATAGAAACGTTTAAAATTCTGACGGGGTTAGACAGGTTAGATGCAGGAAGAATGTTCCCAATGTTGGGGAAGTCCAGAACCAGGGGACACAGTCTAAGGATAAGGGGGAAGCCATTTAGGACTGAGATGAGGAGGAATTTCTTCACCCAGAGAGTGCTGAACCTGTGGAATTCTCTACCACAGAACGTTGTTGAGGCCAATTCACTAAATATATTCAAAAAGGAGTTAGATGAAGTCCTTACTACTCGGGGAATCAAGGGGTATGGTGAGAAAGCAGGAATGGGGTACTGAAGTTGCATGTTCAGCCATGAACTCATTGAATGGTGGTGCAGGCTAGAAGGGCCGAATGGCCTACTCCTGCACCTATTTTCTATGTTTCTATGTTTCTAAAAGGAAAAGGAGGGAACATAAATGGAAAGAGAGATGGCCGGCTCTGGTCCGGAGCAGTAGGCAAATGGCCCATGCTCTTGGACGCAGGGAAACAGTGATGGGCTCGTGCGAATTGTATTAGATGCAAATATTAAACTAGACACATAAATGAACCGAAAGAAAGAAAGAACGAAGAAAAGAAAGAAAGAGAGAATGAAAGAAATAAAGAGAGACAGAAAGAGAAAAAGCGAAAAAGAGAGAGAGAAAGCAAGAAAGACAGAAACAAAGAAAGAAAGAAAGAAAGAAAGATATTATGTGCCTGAAATTCCGATCGAGGTCTTCCCGTGGGCAAACGACTGGTAAATAGAAAAAAAATGTGCACTTACCGGAAGGTGCTGCACCCGCTCGAACTTCCGATCCTGAGGCCTTCGTTCCCTGCGCATCGGAGCGCGTGCGCGCTGGGATATCCGTCTGCTGGAGCTGGGGTCACATGGCTCTGGGCAGCCAATCCAGGTAGAGTATTTTGTCATTCATAAGAATGGAAACTCCGTAAGTTGGAGTTCCTATTATTATGAATGAACCCCACCCCACCCCCCCTCCCCCCGCAAACGCACAAAACGCTAATATAAAATAGAAAAATACACTACATACTTAAGATTCATTTAAATTAAAGTTCTGCTATTTCATCTTTTGCTTCTCTTAACAGCCTGGGATAATTTTCATTCGTATCTGGAGAATTATTCGCTTTCAAAGCTGTTAAGTCCCTTAATACTTCCTCTCTCGCTATGTTCATCTTGCCATTATTTCACACTCCTCCTCCCTCATTGCATTGTCTGCATCACTCTCTCTTTTGTGAAAACAGATGCAAAGTATTCACAAGACTCTTCTGCCTCCACAAACATATTTACATTATGGTCCCGCTCTTTCTTTAGTTATCCTCATGCTCTTAATGTATTTATAATACATCTTTGGGGTTTCCATGATTTTACTTGCCAAAATTTTTTCCTGCTCTCTCCGCTTTCCTGATATAGTTTTTAATTGCACCACTGCACTTCTTATATTCTTGTAGAGTTTCAGCAGTGTTGAGTTCTCGGTATCTGCATAAGCTTCATTTTTATTCTTTATCTTACACTGTATGTCCCTTGACATCCAGGGGGTTCTAGATTCGTTAGCCCCACCCTTTTTATTTAATGGAACAGACTTGACCTGTACCCTGAGCATCTCCTCCTTCAATGCCTCCCACTGCTCTGACACTGATTTACCATCAAGTAGCCGATTCCAGTCCACTTTGGCCAAATCGCATCTCAGCTCAGCAAAATTGGCTTTATCGCAATTGAGAACTTTTTTTCATGGAACACCTTTGTCCTTTTCCATAAATCCTACTGAATTACGATCATTCGCACTAAAATATGTTCCCACCGATATCCCTTCCACCTGCCCATCTTCAGTCCTCAAAACCAAGTCCAGAACTGCCCTCTCCCTTGCTGGGCGTGTTACATACTGGCTAAGGAAGTTCTCCTCAATGCATTTTAGGAATTCCGCACCCTTTGTACCATTCACAGTTCTTTTCCCAGTTAATATTCGGGTAGTTCAAATCTCCCACTATTGCAGCTCTACAGTTTTGGTAATTCGCAGCAATTTGCCAACATATTTGTTCTTCTATCTTACTCTGACAGTTTCGGAGTCTATTCTTCCAATATTATGATCGCCCCTTTTCTAATCTTCAATTCGACCCAAATGGCCTCGTTTGATAACCCATCTAACATTTCAACCCATCTAACATTTCATCCCTCCTCACAGCTGTAATAATTTATTGAATCAATCGTGCGGACACGTCCTTTTTTTAACCACCTCTCTTTCCCGTCTGATAACCTGTAAACAGGAATGTTCAGCTGCCCTTCTTTCAGCCATGCCTCAGTGATAGGTATAATATCATACTCCCAAGTGTCAATCTGTGATCTCTACTCATCTGCCTTATTCCCTATACTCCTTGCATTGAAGTATATACCATTTAGTGGTGCCAAACTCCCTTGTCTATTTTCCAGCCCTTCTTTCCTCTGTCTTCCAAATTTACTTTCTACTTTTTTACTGCCCAATTCCAGCTTTGCTTCTCTCGCCACTGAATTTACTCTCCGGTTCCCATCCCCCTGCCAAGCTATTTGAAACCCTCTTCTTTTAATACACTTTTTAAAATTCTACGAAAAGGGTGTCCAGATGATCAGAAACATTTTATCTTTGTGTTCTACGTTTCAACTACCAGCGCACATCATCCAGTTTTTAAATTGCTATTTCACGTTTTTACAATTTCAAATTATACATCAAATTTGAGTGACGTTGCTCATTAGAAAAAAAGATTTGCGAGCTACGCCCTGTGCAGGCACTTCCCCAATCGCAAACAGTTTGTGGAACTCTCTATTTGAACATTTTCATAACATAATGATCATCGTATAGTGAAAGGTACCAGACACTAGACTAATACTCACCCATCCCAAGAACAACTGAGAGAGTAAACATGCTCTAAGTTTGTCACACACTGTTCCGATCCACTAAAGTACTGAGATAGTTTACTTTCTTAATTGTCTCAGTCTTTGTTCTGCAGATAACGGATATGATGTGGCAATTGCTGTAGCAACCGAGTTTGCAAACTAGATATCACGTTATCTTGAATCATTCATTGGAGCACTGTACTATCACGAGTCAAGATGTTCTTAAAGGAACGAATAACATCACTTATTCAGAAACAGAGTTAGCATTTTAGTTCGATAAATTTCAAGGGAACTGAAAGACATTAGAGAAAAAGAGATTCTAAAATAAGCACTGGAAATGGGATCCTCTCACAGACACTTCTCTTTCCGCACATCCGGCGTTACTGCTTCCCTCCCAGAACACATTTCGAACCAATATCCATACCTTGTGTGTCTACCACCCTTTCTTCCACCAAATTCACAACCAGCTCAAGCCTCTGCGCTTGGTTTGTTTTCCATTATTCCTTTCCCTGTTCTAGTGCAACCATTTATAAATATCTGGACCCAAATATGTGTCTCTAGACTTGGCCCATTATCACCCCCATTTCCCTTACACCATTATCTATTTGGTCATTGCATCAGTCAAATCCTCTCCCCTATCACAACGCTATCTATGTTTGTTGTTTCCCTATCCCGTATATCCAGCCAGATGTATTTGCTCAAAAGCTGTCCATCACTAACAACTCCCAGTTCCGATGAAAGGCCATCGACCTGAAAGTTAACTCTGCTCCCTCTCCACAGATAATGCCTGGCCTATTGAGTGTTTACAACACTTTCCATTTGAAGTAATTTAGAGAGAATGTCTTTGGATTAGTCTTATAGCAACCAAAATTTCCTTGTTCTTTCTTCCTTTAATACGCTTATTAAAACTTGATGAAAATAGTGTCCAGATCATGAGAGACATCTGTGTGATTTATTTTTTAAGCCACCAGAGCACATCATCCAGTTTCTACCCAGTGAATTGCTATTTCACACTTTCACTATTTCAAAATACAGGTCGAATTTGATCGACTATGCTCATTCGAAAAAAATGCCACACCCTGTGTTGGAAGTTCGTCAATCGCAAGCAGTTTCTGAATCACTCATTTAAACTTTCCCTGACATAAAGATTTTCGAGGAGTGAAAGGTACCAGACATTAGACCCATACTCACCCATCCCAAGGACAACTGAGAGAGTAAACATGTTTTAATTAGATTGGCGCACACTGTTCAGATACTCCGAAAAAGCGAGATAGTTTACTTCCTTAATTAGCTTAGTCCTCGGTTTGAAGAAGACGGATATGATGTGGTTGTTGTTGTCGTAACTGCGATTGCAACACAGATATCATGAAATCTGAAATAATCCGTTAGGGCAATGTTAACATTAGTGAAGTTGTCACTAAATAACACCCCTGATCTGTCAGCACATATAATTACATATAAGAACATGAGTTTGAAAAGTGTGCACTAGTGACAGCTGTGGCTCAGTGGGTACCACACACGCCTCAGAGTCACAAGGTTAAGGATTCATATCTCACTTTTAAGCACAAATATCCAGTGAAGCGTTGATGGAGTGCTGCTCTGTCGGAGGGACAGTACGGAGGAATTTCTGCACTGATGGAGGGATAGTACTGAGGGAGTGCTGCTATTTTGGAGGGGCGGAACTGAGGGAGTGCTGCTCTGTCGGAGGGACAGTACGGAGGGAGTGCTGCACTGATGGAGGGGCGGTACTGAGGGAGTGTTGCTCTGTCGGAGGTGCCGTCTTTCAGATGAGATGTTAAACCGAGGTACCTTCTGCTGATTCAAGTTCCCGTATATGATCCCCTGGCCATTATTTAGAAGAAGATTTGGGGAGTTATCCTCGTGTCCTGGGCCAATGCTTATCGCGCAACAAAAACCAATTAACTGGTTATCACATTGCTGTTGGTGTGACTCCCTGTGTGAAAATTGCTTGCCGTGTTTCTCACATTACAACAGTGACTACACTTGAAAAGTACTTCCTTGGCTGTAAAGTGCTTTGAGACGTCCGGTGATCGTACAATGCACAATATAAATGCAAGTCCTTTATTTATTTATTTGTTGGTTTGTTTGTTTATTTATTTATTATTGTTTTATTATCTATCCATCTCTCCATCTATCTATCTATCTGTCTAATATCCCTTCAGCATATAGTAAGCAGTGCCTTGAAGCAATCACATACAATAGCAGTGCAGTCTAGTGAATTACACACAAGCACAACAATAAGACTTATTGCTACATTATTCACAGGGCAGTTGATTCCAACAAATGCCGCCAACAACGCAATTAATTGGAAGCTCTTTGGCTCCTTCGCAGAGACATAATGCATTTGGTAGACGCCCCCCGCCCCGCCCCCCCCCCCCCCCCCACACACAAAAACACAACCCTCTCTCTATATATATATATATATATTATTTATATATAAGATATATATATATATATATATTTATTTATTTTACTATTTATAGAGAGAGAAGGATCTACCAAATGCATTATGTCTCTGAGACGGAGCCAAAGAGCTATGCATATAGAGATGAAAGATTTATGTGTATATATATATATATATATATATTTATAAATAGTGAGAGCAGGGAGAGATGGAGAGAGACATTCATATATGATCTACAGAGAGACGGTATGGACACGATGGGCAGAATGGGCTCCGTCTGTGCCATTGTTACTCTATGCCTATGGTGGTGTTGCTGAGGAATTGCAAGCAACAGCTTTTAGCAGAGCTTTCAATTGTCACAGGAAACAGATTAAATTTAGCAATGACGGAATCAAGCTTGCACTAACTGCACGCAGCAGATGGGTCAGCCCAGAGAAGACTTTGAGTAATTATTCTGTTGCTGTATCTAGAGGACCACGATTGCTCAGTTAATTATCTCATTCACAAATTAATCTAAGGCCTCTATCCAAAATATGTCTATTGATCAGTTATCCTCCAATCTCATAATTATTTATCCTCAAATTTGAAATTCCTTTCCAAAGGATGGTTTTCAAAAAGCTTTGTATTTAGTACTTAAAGCCTAAAGTTTCACTTCTTTTCCCAAGGACAGACATTGATTAACAACTTAACAACATTAAAGTTAGGAGCAGAAGTAGGCCATTCAGCACTTCGTATAAGCTCACGGCTGATCTTCTACCTTAACCCCACTTTCCTGCACTGTCCCCTCATCCCTTGATTCCCTTAATATCCAAAAATCGATCCATCCCTGTCTTGAATATACTGAAATACTGAGCATCCACAGCTCTCTGGGGTAGATAATTCCAAATGATTCACCATCCTCTCAGTGGAGAAATTACTCGTCATCTCTGTTTCTTATTCTGAGAGTGCGACCCTGGTTCTCCCTGTATCTACCCTGTTAAGCCTGCTCAGAATTTGGCATGTTTCAATGATATCACCTCTCATTCTCCTAAACTCTAGAATATATAGGCATAACCTGTCCAATCTCTCCTCATAGGACAATTTCCACCCGCCCCCCATCCCATAAATCAGTCTGGTGAACCTTTGTTGAATTGCCTCCTAAGGGAAGGAGAACAAAACTGTACACAATACACCAGGTGCGGTCTCACCAGGGCCTTACATAAGTGCAGTAAGATGCATTACTCTTATACTCAAATCCTCTTGCAATAAATGTCACATTAATACCTAGATGTTCTGGTTCCACGGATGCTGGAAGTCTCGCCAATCTGTAGGACCAGATGGTGAGTGTCAGCAAGATCCTGGTTAGGTTGAGGGCTAAATAGTGAGCAGCACTCTAATGGAAATCCCCTGCTCTTCTTTGAATAACTCTGTGGGATAATTTGCATCCACCTTACAGGACGGAAGGGGCCTAGGTTTAACATCTCACATTAAAGGCGGCACCTCAGATCGTGTGATCCCTCAGGAACTGCACTGAAGTGTCAGCATAAATTTCACGATTAAGTCTGTTGTGCAGGAATTCTCACATTGGGCCTCTACTCAATGGAGTTTAGAAGATTGCGAGGTGATCTTATTGAAATATATGCGATCCTGAGAGAGCTTGCCAGGGTAGAGGCTGACGTTTCTCCTCATGGGGGAAACTCAATCTCGGGGACATAGCTTCAGAATGAGGGATCGCCCAGTTAAGACGGAAATAAGGAGGAATTTCTTCTCTCAGAGGGTCATTAATCTGTGGAATTATCTGCCACTGTGGAATCTGGGTAATTGAATATATTCAAAGCTGCGACAGACAGATTGTTGACTTACAAGGAAGTCAAAAGGGAGCAGGCACAGATGTGGCATTGAGGCCAAGATCATATTGGATGGCAGAACGATCTTGAGGGGCCGCATGGCCTACTCCTGCTCTTATTTCTTAGGTTCCCATGTTCTTATATTCTAATTCACCCCACAAGTTTATGGTTAAGATACAAGAGTGCTAAGATCTAGCCAAAGCTGACACCGAGGATAGACCTAAGTTCTTCTCTTGCCTACAACTATTACGGTGTTAATATATTACTAAAGCAAAGTAAAGATGACATCCCAGGGCATAATTCTACATGAATGAAATTGGAATATGAGAATATAAAGGAGCCAATATATTATTATTATGCACAAGATTGAATGAAAACGAGAGCACAGTGTGAACAACAAAGCTACTTTATTCGGGAAAAACCAACTTGAATGAAATAAAAGGGATGGTGAAAAACGGGAAGAGAGATTGGCAGTTAAGTCGGTGAACGAACAATGGGGGATATTTGGGAGAACAAAGAGACACATTCTCAATTATGTAAAGCAAATGAAGTAAAGATTGAGCATTTTGGATTAATAGGGAAAATCAAGGACATCATGTTAAAGCTTTAGAACAATAACAAGGAAGTTATATTCATGGTGAACGTTCATAAATGACGTAAGCCTCAGCGAGGGTATTGTGTCCAATTCGGGCACCGCATTTGAGGAAGCGAGCCAAGGCCTCAGAGAATGGTTCCAGGGATGAGGGACTTCTGTTATGTGGGGAGACTGGAGAAGCTGGCATTGTTCTCCTGAGAGCAGTGAAGGTTAAGGGGAGAGTGACCAGAATGGTACCAGGGATGGGGGACTTCAGTTATATAGGGAGACTGGAGAAGTTGGGATTGTTCTCCTTAGAGCAGAGAAGGTTAAGGGGTGAGTGACCAGAATGGTACCAGGGATGGGGGACTTCAGTTACATGGGGAGACTGGAGAAGCTGGGGTTGTTCTCCTTAGAGCAGAGAAGATTAAGGGGTGACGGGGGGGCGGGGGGGGTTGGTGGTTGCTGAAGGCATTACAAATTATGAGTGGTTTTGATAGAGTAAATTAATAGAAATTGTTTCCACTGATAGTAAGGTTGATAACCAAAGCACACGGATAGACGATAATTGAGAGAAGGACCGGCAGCAGATCAGAGGAAGTTACTCGCACAAAGAGATTTAGAAACCTCGAGCCATCCCACACAAAACGCTATGGATGCTAAGTTAGTTAGGGATGTCAAGTGTATGATAGAATCATTTTTGTTGTGTAAGTGTGCTAAAAGCTGTACAGCAAAGATGGGTAAAAGGAACTGAGCTTGAGATCATCCAATGGATTGGATGTCGAAACTGTCTCGTGGGGCTGACTGGCCCCATGTTCCAAGTGTTGCAATGTTTCATTTCTTCATTTCTGTTCTATGTTTGGCACATGAACAGATCAGAGACATAACCAACGGTATTATCAGGCCCACCCAGTAATTAGCTGTAAATTTCCCTGCACCTATACATTCCTTAAGTCTTTTTTAAAGAAATAGTACTGTTTCAAGTAATAGTTTTTTGGGGATCAGCAGAAATAGTTTTCATTTTATGAAATCATATACGTGAATAAATCAACAGAGGCCATTTTATATATATATATATTTATGTATATATATATATATATCTGCCTACTCTCTCTCTCTCTCTCTCTCTCTGTCTCTCTCTCTCCCTCCCTCTCTCACTCTCTCTGTCTCCCTCTGTATATATATATATATATATATATATACAGAGAGAAAGAGAAAGAAAGAGAGAGATTCATAAAAATTTACATATATACAGAACAAGTAAAAAATTAACCCGAGAATGAATACATTGTTTAAAAGGTATCGATTGATATCGAGAATAGATTCAATGGCATTTTCTCTCAGCAACTACTTGAGTTTCTACCGCTAATTTATTAGAGGGGTGTTATTTTACAAATTACAGCTTCTGTGAAGCTGATCTATCTACAAAGAAGACAGCGGGGGAAAAGATGAGTCAATAATCTTAGCTGTTAGTTTAGGCCATGTGGGTACAGAAATTTCACGTCTCTATCTGCACTGCCCTGCACAGCGCCATTTGTATTAAAAGGAACTAGAGGTGTTTCTGAGACACTGCGAGGCAGCAGTTCCAGCAGAGCTGTCAATTACCAAGGAACCCGCCAGAATTAGCAATGACTGACTCACGCTTGCTCTCACTGCAGGCATCTGGTGAGTCAACCCAGTGAAGAGTTTGATTAATTATTCTGCCTCTGTAATTCCAGGATCACTCAGTCAATTATGTCACTTCAAGCTTTAATCTCAGACCTCTACCCAAGATATACATGTTGATAAATAATTCCCCAATGTGTTTTATCTGATAGTCATTGACAATCCCTCACCAAACAGATGGATTTTCAAAATGCTTTTATTTGTTTTGGCTGAGGGCGGAATAATGACCTGGTCATCGGTGCAACTCCCCTGCTCTTCTTCCAATAATTATGTGGAATAATTTACATCCACCTGAGGGGGAAGACAGTACCTCGGTTAAACATCTCATACTAAAGATGGAACCTCTGACAGTGCAGCGCTCCCTCTGGTGCTTTTTGCCAATTGCACTAAGTGTGGAGCCTCTTTTTATACAGGCAGACTGCCTTCTGTGGGGCAATCGAGTAATTGTCCCCAAGAAGGGCAGAGAGACCTTCATCAATGACCTCCAGATCCCACGTGTGGTGGCCCGGTATCGATGCGGACTTAAAGTCCTGCATTCACAGATGTAATACATGCTCGCAGTTAAGCAATGTACCCAGGGAAGTGCCGCTAAGTTTATGGTCTTGGCTCTCCAAACCATGGTCTAGGGTACATGTCGACTATGCAGGCCCATTCTTGGGTAAAATGTTCCTTGTGGTTGTAGACGCGTACTCCAAGTAGATGCAGAGGATATTTCCGCTCATGGGGGAAATTAAAACTAGGGACATAGTCTCAGAATAAGGGGCCGCCCATTTAAAACTGAAATGAGGAGGAATTTCTTCTCTCAGGGGGTTGTAAATCTGTGGAATTCTCTGCCCCAGAGAGCTGTGGAGGCTGGGTCATTGAATATATTTAAGGCGGAGATAGACAGATTTTTGAGCAATAAGGGAGTAAAGGGTTATGGGGAGCGGGCAGGGAAGTGGAGCTGAGTCCATGATCAGATCAGCCAAGATCCTATTAAATGGCGGAGCAGGCTCGAGGGGCCAGGTGGCCTACTCCTGTTCCTATTTCTTATGTTCTTATGTTCTTATGTTGTAGACCTCTAGCCAGTGGAAACAGTTTCTCCTGATTCACTCTATCAAACCAATTTATAATGAAGAACACTTCTATTTAAACACTTTGCCCTTCTCTGCTCCAAGGAGAATCGTTCTTGCCTGTCTAGTATGTCCACATAATTGAAGTACCTCATCTCTGTTTGCATTCTTTTAAATTTCCACTGTATCCGGCCTAAGCCCTTATAAAATCATAGAATCATAGACAATTACGACACAGAAGGAGGCCACTCGGCCCATCGTGTCCTTGACCCTGTCGAAAAAGAGCTACCCAGCTTAATCCTACCTCTTAGCACTAGGTCCGTAGCCCTGTAGGTCACAGCTCTTGAAGTGCACATCCAAGTACTTTTTAAAAGTGATGAGGGTTTCTGCATCTACCACCCTTTCAGGCAGTGAGTTCCAGACCCCCACCATCCTCTGGGTGATTTTCCCCCCACATCTCGCCTCTAATCCTTCTACCAACTACTTTAAATCTATGCACCCTGGTTATTGACCCGTCTGCTAAGGGAAATATGCCCAGTTTATCCACTCTATCGAGGCCGCTCATAATTGTATACAACTCAATTAAATCTCCCCTCTGCCTCCTCTGTTCGAAAGAAAACAAATCCAGTCTATCCAATCTTTCCTCATAGGTAATATTCTCCAGACCAGGCAACATCCTCGTAAATCTCCTCTGTACCCTCTCCACTGCAATCACATATTTCCTGTGACAAGAAATGCACGCAGTACTCCTGCTGTGGCCTAACTAGTGTTGTATACATTTCGAGCAGAACCCCACTGCTCTTACATTCTATGCCTCGACTAATAAAGAATTAAAGCATTCAATATGCCATTTTAACTTACTTGTCGACCTGTCCTGCTACCTTTAAGTATCTGTGTACATACACTCCAAAGTCCCTCTGTCACAACACACCTCGCAGGGTACTCCCATTGATTGTGTATTCTCTGCATTGTTCCCTTTCCACAAATGCATATCCTTACACTTCCTTTGCATCCTTGGTAAATTGTGTTGTCCAGACTTGGATAAAGTGCACCAGCTGAGCCCCAAACGGTGATTTGTAAAGGTTTCACATTACTTCAATATTTATGTACACTACTAATGCCACTATTTAGAATCTCTGTTATCCCGAATGCTTTTTACCTGCCTTATAAACTTATCCTGCCAACTACAAAGATGTGTGTATGTGAACCTTCAGGTCTCTCTGTTCCTCCGACCCCTTTATATTGTAGCAATTAATGTCTATCACCTCTTCTCATTGTGACTACCAACATACGTCACTTCATGGCATTAAATTTCAGCAGCCATGTGTCTGCCCATTAGAAATCATACCCAGTAATCCTGGTCGTTAATATATAATACAAAGAGCAGTGGTCTCAATAACAGACCCATGGAGAACATCACAACACACATCCCTCCAGTGTGCAACAATAAGCCTTCATCTCTTCTATTTGACCCTGAGACATTGTATCCACTCTGCCATTGCCTCCTTAGCAATATGTGAGACATGAATGATTAGCTCCCAGAACTGTGCAAGTAACATGCAATAAATAGCAACTGAATGTCGTGGGTGAAAAGGAGTGACCCGGATACAGTAACAGGATCAACATCACCCCCAAGCAATTTATATGTCTTGTTTTATGGGGTAAGCGAATACATGTTTTAAGGAGAGGTAGATACAGGGTTATGGGGAATGGGCAAGATATAGCGATCCCGTATTGCTGCAGTAAACAACCAGCAGAGAGACGGAGAGTGAGAGCGAGACAGTGAAAGAGTTAATGAGAGAGAGAGAGAGAGAGAGAGAGAGTGAATGAGAGTGAGTGAAGAGAGACAGAGTGACAGAGAGAGAGATGGGGAGAGAGTCAGAGATGGAGAAACCGAGAAAGTGAGAGACAGAGAGGCAGACAGACAGAAAGAGAGTGAGACAAAGAGGGAGTGAGAGTGAGATAGAGAAAATGAGAGAGAGAGACAGAGACAGTGTCAGAGTCAGACACCGAGAGAGATACAGAGACAGAGAGAGATAGAGACAGAAAGTGACAGAGAGACAGAAAGAAATAGATACAGAGAGGTAGACAGCGAGGGAGAGACTGAGAAACAGAGACAGAGACATATCTGAATGGCGTGCTTGAGAGCTGCACACTTCGAAATGTGCAGAAAAGACAAAAGAAGCAATATCAAACGAAATAGAAAACACCTTAAACAGATTCAATGGTGACTGTGCTCAAGAATACACTGGGGCAGTGTCACACTGGTACAGTGTGGGGGCTGTATCCTGGCAGGAGGGGAAATGCGGCAGTATCAAGCACTGAGAGACGCAGACTGTATAAACGCACTGTCAGTAAGATGTTCAGATTATTCAAACAAAACGCAATCGGATTCCATGCATGAGTATTTTTTTTTAATGCCCGTGAGTCGATTTTGTAATACAACGAACTTAAAATAAGAATATGAGTGACTGATATGATATTGGAGCACTGTATAATATCTGCTTCACTATAAAAGCCACGTTGGGCTGCTAAAGATGACAGAAATGTTCAGGCTGGGTTTCTTTCCTCTTGAACAACGAAGGCTGAGGGGGGACCTAATAAAGGTCTTTAAAATTATTAAAGGTTTTGTTAGAGTGGACACAGAGAGAATGTTTCCACTTGCGGGGAAGAGCATAACTCGAGGCCATCATTCGAGGATAGTTACCAAGAAACCTAAAAGTTCTTTACCCAGAGAGTGGGAAAAACGTGGAACTCGCTACCACAGGGAGTGGTTGAAGCGAATGGTATAGATGCATAGAAGGGGAGGCTGGACAAGTATATGAGAGAGAAGGGAATAGAGGGTTATGCTGATAGAGTTATAAGAGGAAAATCGGGAGGAGGCTCGAGTGAAGCATTAACTCCTGCATTGACTGGTTGGGCCCAATGGTCAGTTACTGTGCCGCATCTCCGATGTAATCTTATGTAATACTATACAAGTTACAGTTTACCATTCCTGTCCTTCAATGTCCTTCTCCTCCCTCCAGGCCGCTGCCCCTCGATAAATGATTCTCTCGCCTCCGATTTCTGTAGCTTTTCTGTTCCTTTCCCCTTAAAACACATCCTGGAACCGCAATGTTGCCAGTAGACTGAACTGAGGCTGAGCAAACTGCTGGAAAGCTCACGGTTAATGAGCAGGGATCATGATTAAGCTGAGGTTACATTGCGACTCACATCAGGCAGTGGTGACACTGCAGTTCGAGTGCCACCTTCTGCGTGCAGAGTGCATTAACTGTCAATATTCACAATGTTAGGTGGCATGGTCAATGGAAGGGTCACATCTCCAGGCACAAGGCGCAGGGAAACGTCAAGGTCACAGTATGATCAATTCCCTCCTGGGTAACGGCCTCTTACCACTTCCCCAGTTGCGGTTTCCAACCTTAGCACGCTTCTGTTTAACATCCTGCTATGGGTGGAGTTATCTGGCCGGTGAGGCAACAGACATGCACTCAGTCATTCCAGAAAGGACATATTGTGGTCAATGCGGTCAAACAGTTTGGATAATTCTACTGCAGACTTGCCACCTTTTGAAAAAAAACTTTCAGCAATTTAACTGTTCCACTCCCGAATTACACTTGGATTGTCCTTCTCAGTATACAGAATTAATCCAGCTGCGTCTACCCGTGATCTTACCAAAATAAAGGTGCATGCAATTCAAAAGAGTCAACTGATATACCATCCATAGCAGTTCGAACAAGTGGTCTCCTTAGAATTTATTCCAGTCACTTTAACATCCGAGTTGCCAACGAGATGGGAGCGGGTACTGTACTGTTATTGCACTGACTTAGCAACCTGAATATCATGGCAGTGGGATAAAGTCACGTTATTCGTTGCTACAGCCGGGATATTGACCAATCTGGAGCCTTTTATGTGTCGAGTGCAATCAGCGTTTCCTTGCTCACCCTTGGAGTGAATCGAATTGGCTGAGGACTGAAAAGTGTAATGGTGGGGGACCTCAGAAGGAGATCAACAATGTTCATTCACTCGGCATTTCCGGATGAAGATCATTGTGGACACTTCAGCCTTATCTTCTCTGTTCACGTGCTGACCTCCACCTTTATTGTGTTGGATGTTCATGGAGCCTTCTCTTCCCTCAGTCCCTCAATGGTCCCTCACCATTGAGAACTGGATGTTGGAGGGCTACAAATCTCCGTTGGATGTGGAATCCCTCCCCTTGTGTTCTTTCTCTCACTGCCCGTTGTGAACAGACTGGGCCTGCTCGGTCGGCGATGTAACAAGGAGCCACTCTTGCTAATGGACAATCAACCCCCGCCCCCCCAGCCAGAGTACTTTCTTTGTCCTTGCTCTCCCCAGATCTTGCTCTAAGTGGGATTAACATGGAGCAGTATTGATCCATCAGCTGATGGAGGGCAGTCGGGGGCAATCAACAGATTATTTCCTTTCGTATGTTTGACCTGAAGTGACTTCGTTGAGCTGAAGACACTGTTGATGACTCCCAGGAACACTCTCTACGACTGTATTCCGTTTTGTCCCCCTCTCTGGTTGATCCCCCCTGTTGGTGGGACAGATCATAATCAACAATAAAAAGAGCAAAGTACCATGGATGCTGGAATCTGAAATAAAGAACAGAAAATTCTGGTAATACTCAGCAGGTCATGCAGCATCTATGGAGCGAGAAACAGAGTTAATGTTGCAGGTCGATGACACCGTCAGAACTGGAAAAAATTAGAGGTGTAACAGATTTTAAGCAAATGTAGGAGCAGGGAAAGGGGGGGATGCAGGAAAGAAGAAAAGGGAAGGACTGTGATAAGGTGGAAGGCAGGAGAGTTTAAATGACAAAAGGGAATGATGGTGGGAGGCAAAGGGAGATGGTAATGGGATAAGTTAAGAAACAAAAGATGTGTCTAGTTGGGGTAAAAATGTAGATGGCAGAATCATCAACAGCTGCTGTGGGAAAAAGAGAAAAACAGAAAAATATAGTGGCAGAAGTTATGTTTTGAAATTGTTGAACTCGATATTGAGTACAGAGGCTGCCTGGTGCCTAAATGATGCATGAGGCGTGGTTACTCGTAACCAAGAATGGTGAGGGAGGAATCTAGAAAGTGTGATTCTGACGATATGACTGTGTCGGACTGATAAAGAACTATATTTTGGGAGAGTTCTTTGGTATCAGGTAGTGAGGAGGCCTTTGCGGGATCCGACTGGGCTGGGTGTGCCCTGTGTCATGTCTTGCTTCGATGCGTGTCCCAGCTGTATGTTCCATCATGCACACTTATCTGTTTGCCTTTGCTGCGCTTTTATTACGCTGTGATTTTCTCTGCCACTTCAGAGGGAAGGTCAGAGTCGATGTGGGACAGGATTTACATGTAACCCAAACCGGTGAAGGAGGCAGGTTCCCCTCCCTAATGGACACTGGGCAATCTTGCTCACGTTAGCAAACAGTTACCCGTGTCAGGATAAGGGAACATCATTTGATGTTCACCTCAGACAACAATTACATAAAATTACATGAAATTAACAGAATGAAACTGGCCCATTCGGCTCCAACAGGTTTATGCCAGAGTTTATGACCCGCACGAACCTCCTCCCACCCTACTCCATCTAACTCTGTCAGCATATCCCTCGAATCCTTTCTCTCTCATGTTCTACTCCCGCCTCCATGTCAATGCAACTTTGCTATTCGCCTCAACTGCTGCACGTGGCAGGAAGTTGAAAGTCTACAGGAAAAGATTCACGTGATGTAATTCACTCTTACTCCTAAGGGAGATGTGTTCAACTCTAGCAAACATGAGTTCATCATTTAAATTTACAACAAAGACTTAACATAGTAAAACTTTTCAAAGTACTTCACAGGAGCGTTGTCAAACGACATTTGACACCGAGCCACATAAGGAGATCTTAAAGCAGATGACCAAAAGCTTGGTCAAAGAGGTAGGTTTTAAGAACCGTCTTCAAGGGGAAAGTGAAGTAGAGAGGCGCCGATTGCTAGACAGGGAAATCCAGAGTTTTAGGGCCTAGGAAGAGCTATCAATGGTGGAGCAATTAAATTCAGGGATGCTAAAGAAGGCAGAATTAAAGGAGCACAGATATCTTGTTGGGCTTTAGGGCTGGGGGAGATTCCAGAGATAGGGAGGGGTGAGACCATGGAGGGACTTGTGAAAAAGGATGAGAATTTTAAAATCGAGGCGTTGCTTAACCAGGAGCCAATGGAGGTCAGCGAGCAGAGGGGGTGATGCGTGAGCGGGACTTGGTGCAAGTTACGACACAGCAGCCGAGTTTTGGATGAACTACGTTTACAGAGCGTAGGCCAGCCAGGAGTGCGTTGGGATAGTCAATTCTAGATGTTACAGAGTTTACCACTTCTTCCTGTTATTCAGTGATCAGCCTCCCCATGCATATTAACACTAAAATCTGTTCTTAGTGCTGACGTTTAGAAGCCGGAAACAGTTCCTGCTTTGCATATCTTACCTTAGAAAGATTGAACCGGATACAGAAATCACTCGGTGAGCAAAGGTAATTTATTTGTGAAATGTTGAGACATGACACACAGCGGAGATTATATACGTCACATGTATCATATATATCAATGCAGATTCTATTTTCATTCCATAGAAACAATTTGAAACAAATTATATTTATTTAGCAACTATCACGGCCCCATGGAGCTGCCGTGTACTACCAATTACAACGATTCTGAAATATGGTCCCGAGAGCACTGTAGAGAAACGCGACACCCCATTTGCTCACTGCAATGTCCCACAAATAGCAAAGAGATAAATGATAAGACAATCGTTTTCAGGGATGTTTGTTAAGAGATCAATGTGCACCAGAATAGCCGGGGAGAACTACCCAGCTTTTAATCGACTAGCGTGATGGCATTTATTCCCTCCAACTGAGAGAGCGACCAAGACTTTGGTTAACCGAATTCTGAAATATGCAATTATATAGGGCCCTGGTAAGACCGCACGTGGAGTATTGTGTACAGTTTTGTTCTCTTTAGCTAAAGAGGGATAGTCCTGCCATAGAGGGAGTGCGAGGAAGGCTCACCAGACTGATTCCTGGGATAGGGGGATTGTCCTATGAAGAGAGATTGAGCAGACTAGGCCTATATCCTCCAGAGTTTAAAAAAATTAAAGGTGATCTCATTGAAACAGACAACATTATTACAGGGCTTGACATGTAGATGCAGGAAGGATGTTTCCCCTGGCTGGGGAGTCTGTAGCCAGGGATCACAGTCCCAGAATAAGTGGGCCGCCATTTAGGACGGAGATGAGAATACATTTCTGCACTCACTGAGTGGTGATCCTTTGGAACGATCTACCCCAGAGGGCTGTGGTGTGGAGGCTCAGTCGTTAAATATAATCAAGAGAGAGATCGATAAATGTTTGGATATTAAGTGAATGAATGGCTATGGGGATAGTACAGGAAGGTGAAGATCAGCCATGATCTCGTTGAATGGTGGAGCAGGTTCGACCGGCCGAATGGCGTACACCTGCTCCTATTCCTTCCGTTCCTCTGTTCTCACCTCTCATTTGAAACACTGCGTCTCCAAAAGAGCATCCCCCAAGTGTCAGCCTGCATTATGTGCTGACGTCTGTGCAAGTGTTCTACCAATGAGCCCAGGCTGACACTTCAGCTCAAAGTTGATGTTCCCAAGCATCAGAATAATAAGCTCAGGGCAGGATCAAGGCAGTCCTGCAAACTATTCAGCTCAACTGCAGGAAGACACGTTAGATTTACTCCGATTATAATGTGCAAACCAACACGAATTGCTTAAGAGATGAGATAGCAATGATCATCTGAAAGGCAGTTCCAAGAAATGAAATCATTCAATGAACCTTAACCCTGCACATTTCCAGTGCTAAGATTGTTGTTCAGTATAAGCCTGTGTTAATGGTAGAATTTCTCAGAAAACTCATCAACGAAATTGCGGCAATAAGGCACATCATCAGCACTGTATCATCAGCATCAGACCGCCCTGAGAGTCCGGGTACACTCGGATCTTCTGGGCTTCTGGTAAAGTCAGTGTAAGGTGCTCAGTCAGGAATTGTCGCTGTAGCCAATATATTAGAGAGAGAACATCACCAAAGCAGACATGGCTGTCCTTTAAAAGAAACAAATACGTATTCTGCAGGCAAGTAATCTCTTCTGCGAAATTTAAAAAAAAACACCTTTGAAACAGCGAATCAACCCATGGACATAGCCACCATGCTTTGTCTGCTGCGGCGGTCTGGCGAACACATTTTATCCAATGTCTCCTTTCCTGTATACGAAGCAAACATAACATTGCATTAGTAGAATGGAGGATAATTGTTGCAGGGTTTCTTAATAGCTTGGGAAGTCCTGTAATATTGACGAAAGGGACATCTGGGGTCAGGGACACGTCAGGAACATTCCCGATCTGGTTCCTGCCCACCTGCTCCTCTATAGAAGTACAACTTCAAACTTCTCATGTAACACAACATTGGTGATTGTAGATAATACAGAGGAGGACTGCAATATATACAGGAAGATATTAATAAACTTCCACATCTGGTGTGTAATTATACACTATATATGTGTGTGGTGGTAAATAGTGTTAGAAAGCAGAAAGAGGGTACACACTCCTTGAAAAATAAGTGTCTAAATGCTGCAGAGGAGGAATAGGACATGGGGGAAATAGACAAATCATAATATGGTGGAATTCTGCATTAGGATGGAGAATGAAATAGTTAATTCAGAGACCATGGTCCAGAACTTAAAGAAGGGTAACTTTGAAGGTATGAGGCGTGAATTGGCTAGGATAGATTGGTGAATGATACTGAAGGGGTTGACTGTGGATGGGCAATGGCAGACATTTAGAGACCGCATGGATGAACTACAACAATTGTACATTCCTGTCTGTCGTAAAAATAAAAAAGGGAAGGTGGCTCAACCGTGGCTATCTAGGGAAATCAGGGATAGCATTAAAGCCAAGGAAGTGGCATACAAATTGGCCAGAAATAGCAGAGAACCCGGGGACTGGGAGAAATTTAGAACTCAGCAGAGGAGGACAAAGGGTTTGATTAGGGCAGGGAAAATGGAGTACGAGAAGAAGCTTGCAGGGAACATTAAGATGGATTGCAAAAGTTTCTATAGATATGTAAAGAGAAAAAGGTTAGTAAAGACAAACGTAAGTCACCTGCAGTCAGAATCAGGGGAAGTCATAACGGGGAACAAAGAAATGGCGGACCAATTGAACAAGTACTTTGGTTCGGTATTCACTGAGGAGGACACAAACAACCTTCCGGATATAAAAGGGGTCACAGGGTCTAGTAAGGAGGAGGAACTGAGGGAAATCCTTATTAGTCGGGAAATTGTGTTGGGGAAATTGATGGGATTGAAGGCCGATAAATCCCCAGGGCCTGATGGACTGCATCCCAGAGTACTTAAGGAGGTGGCCTTGGAAATAGTGGATGCATTGACAGTCATTTTCCAACATTCCATTGACTCTGGATCAGTTCCTATGGAGTGGAGGGTAGCCAATGTAACCCCACTTTTTAAAAAAGGAGGGAGAGAGAAAACAGGGAATTACAGACCGGTCAGCCTGACATCGGTAGTGGGTAAAATGATGGAATCAATTATTAAGGATGTCATCGCAGTGCATTTGGAAAGAGGTAATATGATAGGTCCAAGTCAGCATGGATTTGTGAAAGGGAAATCATGCTTGACAAATCTTCTGGAATTTTTTGAGTATGTTTCCAGTAGAGTGGACAAGGGAGAACCAGTTGATGTGGTATATTTGGACTTTCAGAAGGCTTTCGACAAGGTCCCACACAAGAGATTAATGTGCAAAGTTAAAGCACATGGGATTGGGGGTAGTGTGCTGACATGGATTGAGAACTGGTTGTCAGACAGGAAGCAAAGAGTAGGAGTAAATGGGGACTTTTCAGAATGGCAGGCAGTGACTAGTGGGGTACCGCAAGGTTCTGTGCTGGGGCCCCAGCTGTTTACACTGTACATTAAAGATTTAGACGAGGGGATTAAATGTATTATCTCCAAATTTGCGGATGACACTAAGTTGGGTGGCAGTGTGAGCTGCAAGGAGGATTCTATGAGGCTGCAGAGCGACTTGGATAGGTTAGGTGAGTGGGCAAATGCATGGCAGATGAAGTATAATGTGGATAAATGTGAGGTTATCCACTTTGGTGGTAAAAACAGAGAGACAGACTATTATCTGAATGGTGACAGATTAGGAAAAGGGCAGGTGCAAAGAGACCTGGGTGTCATGGTACATCAGTCATTGAAGGTTGGCATGCAGGTACAGCAGGCGGTTAAGAAAGCAAATGGCATGTTGGCCTTCATAGCGAGGGGATTTGAGTACAAGGGCAGGGAGGTGTTGCTACAATTGTACAGGGCCTTGGTGAGGCCACACCTGGAGTATTGTGTACAGTTTTGGTCTCCTAACCTGAGGAAGGACATTCTTGCTATTGAGGGAGTGCAGCGAGGGTTCACCAGACTGATTCCCGGGATGGCGGGACTGACCTATCAAGAAAGACTGGATCAACTGGGCTTGTATTCACTGGAGTTCAGAAGAATGAGAGGGGACCTCATAGAAACGTTTAAAATTCTGACGGGGTTAGACAGGTTAGATGCAGGAAGAATGTTCCCAATGTTGGGGAAGTCCAGAACCAGGGGACACAGTCTAAGGATAAGGGGGAAGCCATTTAGGACCGAGATGAGGAGGAATTTCTTCACCCAGAGAGTGGTGAACCTGTGGAATTCTCTACCACAGAAAGTTGTTGAGGCCAATTCACTAAATATATTCAAAAAGGAGTTAGATGAAGTCCTTACTACTAGGAATCAAGGGGTATGGTGAGAAAGCAGGAATGGGGTACTGAAGTTGCATGTTCAGCCATGAACTCATTGAATGGTGGTGCAGGCTAGAAGGGCCGAATGGCCTACTCCTGCACCTATTTTCTATGTTTCTATGTCTATGTTTCTAAATAGCATGACAGGTAAACAAGCGAATAAAAAGCAAACAAACAACGGCGATGTTCTTTTCCGGGGGAATAGAGTTCTGTTAAAATGGCATTGGACCTTGTTTAGAGCACACTTGGAGGACTGTGCACAGTTGTGGTCTCCATTTTATAATATTGATATAGAGGCATGCAATAGGTATTAGAATGATACCAGAACCGAGAGGTTATCAAGAATGATTGATCAGGAGATGTTTTGTCTAGAAAAGTAAAGAC
Organism: Pristiophorus japonicus; assembly: GCF_044704955.1. Classification (NCBI taxonomy): domain Eukaryota; kingdom Metazoa; phylum Chordata; class Chondrichthyes; family Pristiophoridae; genus Pristiophorus; species Pristiophorus japonicus. The sequence continues at coordinate 778,954 of NW_027252450.1, forward strand.
TGAGGGTTTACCTGATAGAGGCCTTTAAATTTATGGAATGGTTCGATAGGTTAGATGTAGACTTTGCACTTATGGATCAGAACATTATTTTGGGCATGAATATAAGATAGTCACGAATAAATCCTATAAGGAATTAAGAAGGAACTTCTTACACAAAAGAATGGTTCGAATATGGGACTCGCTATCACAGGGAGAGGTTCAGGCAAATAGCACAGTTACATTTAATGGAAGGCTAGATATAAGCAATAGGGAGAAAGGAATATAAGAATATGGTTATGGGCTGAGCTGAAGATGGGTGGGAGGAGGCTGGTGTGGATATAAACACCGGCACGGATCTGATGTACCGAATGGCCTGTTTCTGTGCTGTAAATGCCATGCAATACTACGTGACTGGGTGTGTGCTTTTATCGAGCAGGCTCTGTATTAAGGATAACGATGTGGGCATGTCCTTTCCACAGAGTTCTACACAATAAGTCAAAACACAGGTGAGAAATCTAACACCAGCAACTGTATGTAATGTCTTACCTTGGGGAGACCTTGCACTAACAAGATGTTGAACAATGAATATCACCATCACAATTACCACTAAGGCACCGAGGCAGAGCCGGATTGCGGTCACCATGAGATATTGTTCTGTGGGAGAAGCCAAGATCATTGTAGCTCGTTGTGAGCACGTCTTAACTTAGTAATTAACGCTTCCAAAGTCAACTCAAAATGGAGGTGCATCGTAACTTTAATATTTATGCCATAACATTGTTAACACCCGCTGGCAGTTTCTCTATTGTAACATGAAAATAACCCCAGTAATAACAATTTAAGTTCAGGTAATCATTGTGGGAGTTTAACAGTTTTTCCTTCAAAGTGTTTAACCCATTCCTTTCGAACATATTGATGAATGGTGGGAATCTTTATTAATGCATTTATGATGAACTTAAACATGGTCATTGAAGCAATTGCTGGTATTGTTTGTGTGTAGTAAATTTTGACGAATTTTACAGCTTGCTCAATGCTAATTAGGTTTGATTCTGTTCTCACTTATTTATAGTCTTGTTGTAACTTTGCACACGTGTGTCACCGTGGCAGTACTGGGGACACAAAGGTAAGATTTAAGGCCGTTAACTGTGCACAGATTAGGCCTGAACTCGCTCTCCACATGGGTGAGGACGAGCTGCACACATGTCCGGTTTAAGTATGTGAAGCATGTTAAGAATTCTCTTGACAGATGCACCACATCCTACACTAAAGGGCGCTTATGAACGGAGAGATGAACTTTATGCCCAGCAAATGTCATTCAATTCTTACGCTGGTAACAGCAGGTGTAAGTCCTGCTCTTATCAGTCGTAAGACTTTTAAACTACAGAAAAATACTTTAAAAAAATAATTTAAATATTCCAAATCCTGTTGAATAAGGTAAGTCTACTTTTAGACTTTAAAATAAGTACATTTATTTTTCAAAACATCCATTTTTTGTTTTAAATAATTAATTAAATTCTATTTTTATTAATTTGAAACATGTGATGGTTTTTTGAAAAGTTATTCTCAGTGTTTCTGTAATTTGGGAGGATATTCCCATTCAAACTTATGCTGGTTCGAAACGTACGGAACTCACATAAATTTGAATGGGGATTCTCACAACCCTGAGAGGTTGGTCTGGCCCACGTGATCACATCGATGACGTATTGCGACCCAGCGTGAGATATTGTTCTGTACGAAGCCCGTACACTTCTGGGCCAATAACAATATTGGTCACAAATGGAAGAGCTTCAGTCCATCCATTTAACCGCATTGACAGTTTGCAGCCAGCCGCTCCCTGGTATGTGTGCTGTCTTCGTGGACCAACGCAGAGAGGGTGGACAATGAAATCGGAAGGTACCTGGAATTTCTACACCTGTAAAGCGAGTTAAATAACCCACACAGCGCTGATAGCGTGACATGTGTCTGTGGATAACGAGCAGAGGGTTTAGCTTCTGCAGGCTATGCAACACGAAGGTAAAGATTAAGACAGGAGATCAAGAACCGGCCCCAGTTAACCATTTCAGGGAAATTCGTGAATCTCGATTGCATGTTAAATGGAATTGGCCACCTATATTAACTATATATGAGCGAAACTGTCAGACATTGAGATAGAAGAACATACAACCTGTTTTTGATATGTTTTGGTCCCTACCTTTCTCAGTAATCGCCACGTCTTTGCTGAACGGCGAGTCTGTCGAACGTCCAACAACCTCTGTTTGATATCGGCAACTATAATTTCCTCCAGAGCCTTCGCTTCGGGTATTTATGGTGAAGGTCACAATCTGCTCACCGCCGGTCACAGTACGAGACTGTACAGGGTTTCCTTTGCCATCTTTGTACAAGTGAAATGTCCCCCCTCCAGAGCGAATGTCACCTTTGCAGGAAATGGCCACATTGTTTCCATTTGAAGCAGTGCCGGAATCTGGGTCCATGTAGATAGTCGGCACCAAGAGACTCTCTGTAACAAAAGTATTGTATGCAATTGTGCTGCAAATCTCGACTGATTAACTTAATAGGATGCTTTTAGAACAAAATCTGTCCGATTGCACCTCATGTACACATGGAATTTCGTTATTACCCAAAAGTTAAGGATGGCGGGAGAGCGGTTTAAACCAGGAAGTACTGATTCTTTCTTTGGTTCCAGGATATTCCGTTCATTCTGTTTTTATCTGCTTTCAATAATGAAAATTGTGTAGCCACTTACCGCACGTCTCCATTCAATCTGCACAAACTGACCTTCCTTTAGCTCAACTCTTCAATTGCCTTCCCATTCTCAGGACGATATTTTTCTATCGGATTTCAATTGATAGATTTGAAAACTACGGAAGTTATGCTAAACCTGCATCGGTACTTGGAAAGACCACACTTGGAGTACTGCGTACACTTCAGGTCTTCATATACCTTGGTTAGACGACACGTGGAGTATTGTGTATAGTTCTGGTCTCCATATACTTTGGAGAGATCACACTTGGAGTACTGCTTACAGTTCTGGTCTACATATATCTTAGACAGACCACACTTGAAGTACTGCGTACACTTCTGGTCCCGTTATACCTTGGTTAGACCAAACTTGGAGTACTGCGTACAGTTATGGTCTACATATAGAGTTGTTAGACCACACTTAGAGCACTGCGCATAGTTCTGGATTCCGTATACCTTGGTTTGACCACACTTGGAGCACTGCGTACAGTTCTGGTTGCCAGATTATAAAAAGGATACAGAGGCACTGGAGAGGGTGCAGAGAAGAATTACAAGGTTGATACCAGAAATACAAGGGTACAAATATCAGGAAAGGATGAACAGGCTGGGACTCTTTTCTCTTGAAAAAAGAAGGCTGAGGGTTGACCTAATAGAGTTCTTTAAAATATAAGAAGTTTTGATAGAGTGGATACTGAGTGGATGTTTCCACTTGTGTGGAAGAGCATAACTAGAGGCTATCAACATAAAATAGTCACCAAGAAAACCAATCGGGAATTAACAAGAAAATTATTTTCCAAAGAGTGATGAGAATGTGGAACTCGCTTCCACAAGAAATGATTGAAGCGAATAGAATAGATACATTTAAGGGTAGTCTAGACAAGCATATGAGAAAGAAGTGAATAGAGGGTTATGTGGATAGATTTAGTTGAAGAAAGACGAGAGGAGACTCGAGTGGAGCATAAAGACTGGCACAGACTGGCTATGTAATCCTATGATTTTTTTGGCATATGTAACTAAATTTATTAAAAACTAGGCCCATACTCACCCATCCCAAAGTACCATGATAGTTTACTTTCTTAATTGCCTTAGTCATTCGTTTGGAGATAAGGGATCTGATGTGACTGTTGCTACAGTAGCTGAGATTGCAGCAACACATATAACGTTAGTTGTAGTCACCAATTAGAGCACAGTATTAACATCAGTGTAGTGATTACAAAATGAATGAATAACATCCCTGATCTCTCAGCACGTAAATTTACTACACATTCTTTCTGAACATGAATTTGATATGTTACACCATATATATGGTGTAACATATATATATATAAATTTACAGGGAGAAATTACACAAACTAGTCGGGTATTCCCTGGAATTTAAAAGGTTAAGGGGGGATCTGATCGAAGTTTTCAGGATATTAAGGGGAACAGATAGGGTAGATAGAGAGAAACTATGTCCGCTGGTTTGGTATTCTAGGACATGTGGGCATAGTCTAAACAGTAGAGCCAGACCTTTCAAGATGGCAATTCGGAAACACTTCTACACACAAAGGACAGTAGAACTTTGGAATTCTCTTTGGCAAACGGAAATTCATGCTCGATTCATCGTTAATTTTAAAACGGATATTGAGAGCTATTTATTAACCAAAGGTACTAAGGGATATGGGCCAAAGGCAGGTATCTGGAGTTCGGTCGCAGATCAGCGTGATCTCATCGAATGGAGGAACAGGCTCGAGTGGCTGAATAGCCTAGTCGTGTTCCTATGCTCCAAATGTAACTCAGTTAATTCGGTTGCTGAAATGTGTTCATGTTTAGTTATTTCAGTGCGCAGAAAAAATGTGGTTAGCATCAGTCGAGAGAGAAAGAGAGAGCGAGAGATATATATTACACTTTGCAACTGCCAGTGCTCAAGATTGAAGTAAGGCTGACTATAGTTGGCCTACTATAAACATGTAACCACATATTATTGCAGGCGACATGAGAGGTTGTTGATGGACAAACAATGTAAATTTGTGTGGGTATGAATCGGCTGAAGGACTGTGCATTGACGGGAAACTAGCGAATCTTGATGTACGATAAATGTGTGCGTATGAATTGGTGAAGGAAAGTGCACGGCCCGGAAGCTACAAAATAAGGACAGGCCAATTCCAGTTTGATAAAAAAAAGAATACTGTATAAAAAATAATGTATTTTGTTACAGTTTGAGAAAAAGAGAGAAACTTATTTAATGTATGCCTACACTCGGAACTGCTGACAAACTCTGCTTATAAACTGCATTATACTCTGAAGAAATTATACTCTGCGTTCAGGTTATTTGTTATGTAAAAGTAGAAAACAATAAAGTGATTTATAACCATAACCATTGCTACTGAACTGAACAACAGAAAACTGTTTACAACCAGCGGATTCCTGTAACTTTCTGACACGTGAGGCACTCATTTATTCCCCTGATACTCACAGTGTAAACCCTCTCTGTAATCAGTGCATCGATATTAGCACTCACTCACCCTATAAGACCCACCGTTTCACAAACGATTCTGCCTCGTTACAAACCACACTTCCAATTGCATCTGTTGCTGGTTTTCCCTGTTTGGCATACACAGTTAAATATTAAACAGGTTGTAAAAGAGCACCATGCACAATGGTGCTCATAGAAGCAGCCCTTCCCACTCCACATTGATCGGTGGTATCCGGTAGAGGGTGAGAATTTGTACACCAGCCTCTCAAAATACTATTACAATTTGCTCCCACGTAAAGGCAGCATTTAACGTCAAACAGATATGTGGACAATTTGCGGAAACTCGCTGTAAAATTCTCACCCTTACTCCCAAAGAGCATCAAACAGTGGCAGGCTACAATGATTCCCAATGACATAGAATTAAGCAACTGTAATTGATTTCCAAATGCCATAAGGACAGGGGACCTTACAGCATCGGAAATTATACATTTAGTGATATATTTATATAGACTCTCCCAATTCAAATTCATGTCCCGCTTCAGTAGAAGGTTTGGACTCCATGCGATTGGTTTTAACTTGAAAAACACGTTTAACCAATGCTTATATTCCGCTAGACCGATCAATGTGGAGTGGGAAGGGCAGCTTCTCAGACCAGAAGCATATTGAAGGCTTTTGGCGTCGGCCAGAGGCGCTCTCTGTCCATGAATGAAAAGCGCTGGATTTTTCTATAGGTTGGAAAAGGCGGGGTGACATGTCTTCGCATAAGAAGAGAAAACTGGGGGAACTTTCGAGGATATGACATGCCTCTGCCACGTACATTAAATGCTAGACTGAACTGGAGCTGGAGTTTAAACTGAACTCCACCCAAATTTACAACATCAATTTCAAATCCATGTACAGGCCTTTGGATAGTAAACCAACCTCCAATGGCCAATATGAATTCAGCCCAAGTGACCTTCGCGTCTGCTGGATCGCTCGGAAATCACAAACTGATGGAAGCCCATTGTGGAGAATTGATTTTGCTAACCTACCTCGAACAACTATCTGAACAGGGTCGCTCCTTTTTGAGTGTATCCATTGTCCATTCTCCGAGAGCAGACATTCACATGTGTAACCTCCTTCATAGCCCTTTTCTGCTGTTAAATTAAAAGAGGTCTCACATTGTCCTTTCTGAGGGTCCAGTTCCATCCAAAAATGATCACTGTTGTAATAATGGTTCATTGTGATGGGACAGCGACAGCGGCAATTCAAATTTATGTTCTCTCCTTTTAAGAACACTCCATAGTGTGGATTCAAATGCAAGATTGACTTTTCTGAATCGTCTGAGGAATATAAAGTCAACTCAGTTTATACAGGGAACACATTAATCAATCAATGTCATCAGTATCATCAGCCAAGTACTATGTGCACAATGTGGCACCAAACTGGGAGGTGAAGTTAAATAACTAGTTGCCTTTATATAGCGCCTTTCATGACCACCACACGTCTCAAAGCGCTTTACAGCCACTGAAGTTCTTTTGGAGTGTAGTCACTGGTGTAATTTGGGAAACGTGCCAGGCAATTTGCGCAAAGCCAGCTCCCACAAACAGCAACGTGATAATGACCAGATAATCTGTTCTGGTTATGTTGTGTGAGGGACAAATATTGGCCAGGATACCGGGGATAACTCCCCTGCTCTTCTTCCAAGTATTGCAATGGGATCTTTTACGACCACCTGAGAGGGAAGATAGAGCCTCGGTTTAACGTCTCAACCGAAAGACGCCACCTCCAATACTGCGGTGCTCCATCTGCACTGCACTGGGAGAGTCACCCTATAGTTATGTGCTGAAGTCCCAGGACTGGGATTTTAACCCACAACTGATGACTCTGGGGCGAGTGTGGTCCACATTGAATTAACACAGAGGAGGACTGTGACAAAATACAGGAAGACATTAATAAATTTGCATAATGCGCCTGTAATTGGCAATGAACTTCATTATAGACTAGTGCGATGTGATACATTTTGGTCGGAAGAATAAGGACGTCACATATATATTGAAAATGTAATGTATAAATAGGGTTGATGATCAGAGGAATCAGTGGGTGCACAGACACACATCACTGAAAGTTGCGACCCAAGCTAATATGACAATAAGATGGCAAACAGAGCACTGGTGTTCAATTCTAGAAGGGAAGAATTGAAAAGCTAAGAAGTTCATTAAACTTGTATACAACAATTATTATACCACACTTGGAGCGCTGTGCACAGTTCTGGTCCCCATGTACCATGGTTAGACCACACTTGGAGCACTACGCACAGTCCTGGACTCCTTATACATTGGTTAGACCACACTTGGAGCACTGTGCACATTTCTGGACTCCTTATACCTTGGTTAGACCACATGGAGCATTTGAGCGTCAGCCTAGATATTTTGTGCTCAAGTTCCTAGTGTGGGACTTGAACCCAGAACCTTACCTACCAAGTAAATACCGAAGAGCACTGTGACAACATACAGGAAGACATTAACAAACATGCAAATTGCGCCTGTAATTGGCAAACGAAATTCGATCTAAACAAGTGTGATGTAATAGATTTCGGCAAGAAGAATAAGGTCACATATTCCTTGTAAAATAAATGTCCAAATTGAGTTGAAGAACAGAGATATCTGGAGGTGCAGATACACAAATCATTGATAGTAGCGACGCACGTTAATAAAACACGAAGAAAGCAAACATAGCACTGAGGTTCATTTCTAAAGCGATAGAATTGAAAAGCAGGGAAGTTATGTCAAACTTGTATCGAACCATAGTAAGTCCAAAAGTGTGCCACTGAGAACAGTTCTGGTCTATTATTATAAAAAGGACATATGGGTAGTAAAGAGTTATCAAAAACTTAGCTCGAATGATAACATAATGGAGACGTTTTATCTATCAGGATCGATGGAGCAGGCTGGAGATCTTTTATCTAGAAAATGGAAGATTGACGGGCGACCTAATCGAGGTATATAAGATTATGAAAGGGTTTGGTATGGTAAACATAGCGGAAATGTTTTCAGCTGAGGGCAAGACCAGAAGTAAGGACCATAAACATACAATAGGCACTCATAAATCTAAGAAGAAATGAAGGAGAAACAGGTTATTCACATTAATGTCAAATACTCACGAATGTTTTGTCCAGTCAGCACCTGCATATGAACTGAAAGAGAACCAAATGGAGAAAATCAACAATTCCACCCATCAATAACCTATTGATCTGCAGCAAAATCCAGCAATTCTCAGAGCTCGGATTTTACTACTTCCTAAATAGACATCAGAATTTTCTCAGTTTCATTTGTACCATTGTAATTCAGTACAAGTAAAGTGGAATATGAAAATTGAAAGTTATCAAACAACATCAAGCATAAATATATTACTACATAAAGCAACAAATTGTATAACCCTGGAAAAAAGTAACATTTTGAAATGTCCCGTTCTGTTTCGTACTGGATACAAAATGTTCTACATTTTCAAGACTAGCACAAAAACAGATATGCATAATTTGAGACAGACACATGAACAGAAAGAAAGAGATAAAAATAAATAAGGAGAGAAAGGATTGAAAGACAGAAAGAAAGAAAGAGAGAAAGAAAGATAGAAAGAAAGAAAAAATGGAGCAAGAACGAGGGAAAGAGAGAAATAGATAATAAAGGAAAGAAATAAAGAGAGACAGAAAGAGGTAAAACGAAAAAGAGAGAGAGAAAGCAAGAAAGACAGAAACAAAGAAAGATATTATGGGCCGGAAATTCCAATCGAGGTCTTCCCGTGGGCAAACTACTGAAAAAAGGAAAAAAAAATGCGCACTTACCTGAAGGTGCTGCACCCGCTCGAACTTCCGATCCTGAGGCCTTCACGCCCTGCGCATCGGAGCGCATGTGTTGAGCTGTCCGTATGCTGGAGCTGGAATCACATGTCTCTGGGCAGCCAATCTAGGTACAGTATTTTCTCATTCAGAATAATGGGAACTCCGTAAGTTGGATTTCCCATTATCATGAATGAGAAACACCTCTCCCCAAACACATAAAGCACTAATAAAAAAAATAGAAAAATACACTACATATTTAAGATTCATTTAAATTAAAGTTCTTATATAAAAAACTAGTTTCCTGATTTTTTAAAAGTTTTTAAAATTATGCCTTTAAATAAACTTACCGTAGTAGGGAGGCTTTCTAACAATAAAATATGTTTTCATATGTGTTTCTTTAATTTAATTTTAATGTTTATGTATGTTTTTAAACACTTGCGCCTGTAAAAGTTGGCTGTATACCTGCTTTTTCAGGCGCAAGATTTTTGAGTACATTTGCTGGGCAAGATATGCGTAAATAGCGGAAAACTTGCCCTGCAAGTGTCCTCGCTCCCGATATGCGCGAGATCTGTCCAGCCAGAAACTTGACAGATCGGAAGAGCCCGGTTTTCAGTGAATACGCATTGCATTGCCGAAAACCGGCTTTTCCGATGCCTTCCCGACTCCATCGAAACTTCGATCGGACCAGGGACACCGGAATTTCAGGGCCATTGATAAGCCGGATAGATAACGGAAAAACTCTATGGATGCAGAAAATCGGACATACAAACAGTAAATGCACGAAACACTCAGCGGGTCAGGCAGCATCTGCGTGGAGAGAAGCAAACTTGCCATTTTAGTTCGAATATTTAATCAGAACTCGAAGATATTAGAGATGAAGCGCTGTTAAAAATAAGGAGGGAAAGGGGATCCCCTCCCAGAAACCTATTTTTCCACACTTCCGGCATCGCCACCACCCTCCCAGTTCCCATTTCTGACTCTCTGCGGCCCTGGGGGTCTACCTCAGTCTCTTCTGCCACATTCCCGAACCGGGGAAGCCATTCCACTTTATTCAATGTTCCATGGTGCCTTCCCCTCTGCTGTTCTACTGCAATCATTTAAAAAATACTGGACTCAATATGTGTTTCTACACTTGATCCATTATCACTCCCATTTTCCTGACAGCATCATCCATTCTGGCATTGAATCAGTCATATCCTTCCCCCTGTCACGAAGCTGCCCCTCGGTCCATGCAGCAGAGAGGATCTCCAGTCGTCTTGGGTAAACTTACCACTGGACCAAGGCCTAGCTCTTTCAAACCCGTGTGGTGTCTGGTGTGCAACGGTCACCACACGTTAAAAAAAAATCCACGCACAGCCATCATCCACCCTTGAGGATGTAGTTCAGGTCCTTCATTGAAACACCTGTGAACTCATCCTTTTTTGGCGTGGAAGCAAGTCATCCTTGTTTCGAGGGACCACCTATGGTCATGATTATCCTGCCATATGTATTTGCTCAAAAGCTGCCCATCGCTAACAACTCCCAGTTCTGAAGAAAGGTCAGCGACCTGAAAGGATAGCTCTGCTCCCTCTCCACAGATGATCCCTGGCCTGTTGAGTGTCACCAGCACTTTCCGTTTGACGTCACTTAGATAAATAATTTGTATTTGGATTCGTTTCTTGGCAGCCACATATTCCTGGTTCATTCTTCCTTTAATAAGCTTTTTGTAAATTCTGCGAAAAGAGTCTGCAGATCATGAGAAACATCCGTGTGGTTTCTTTAAGCTAGCAGAGCACAGTTTGTACCCTGTGAATTGCTATTTCACGTTTCCACTTCAAAATATAGTTGGAATATAATCGAATCTGCTCATTCGTTTGCGGAACTCTCTATTTGAACCTTTCCTTGACATAAAGATCTTCGAGTACAGAAATATACCAGACACTAGACCCATACTCACCCATCCCACGAATAACCGAGAGAGGAATCATGTTGTAATTAGCTTGGCACACACTATTCAGATCCTTCAATGAACCGAGATAGTTTACTCTCTCAATAGTCTTGGTACTGCGTTTGCAGATAACGGATATGACGTGGCTGTTGCCATAGCAACCAAGATTGCAAACCAGATATCACATCAGCTGTAGTCACCAATTCGTGCACTGCATTAACATTAGTCAAGGTGTCACTAAATGAATGAATAACATCCCTTAGTTGTAATGAAGGATTGTGGTATGCATTTGTGAGGACATAGTTTCCGAGGCAGGAGAGATGAAAGGAGGAATGATGATAGGGAGAACAGTCAGGGAAGGATAGAGAGAAAAGGAAAAGGAGGGAACAATAAATGGAAAGAGAGATGGCCGGCTCTGGTCCAGAGCAGTAGGCAAATGGCCCATGCTCTTGGACGCAGGGAAACAGTGATGGGCTCGTGCCAATTGTGTTAGATGCAAATATTAAACTAGACACATAAATGAACCGAAAGAAAGAAAGAACGAAGAAAAGAAAGAAAGAGTGAATGAAAGAAATAAAGAGAGACAGAAAGAGAAAAGGCGAAAAAGAGAGAGAGAAAGGAAGAAAGACAGAAACAAAGAAAGAAAGAAAGAAAGATATTATGTGCCTGAAATTCCGATCGAGGTCTTCCCGTGGGCAAACGACTGGAAAATAGAAAAAAAATGTGCACTTACCGGAAGGTGCTGCACCCGCTCGAACTTCCGATCCTGAGGCCTTCGTTCCCTGCGCATCGGAGCGCGTGCGCGCTGGGATATCCGTCTGCTGGAGCTGGGGTCACATGGCTCTGGGCAGCCAATCCAGGTAGAGTATTTTGTCACTCATAAGAATGGAAACTCCGTAAGTTGGAGTTCCTATTATTATGAATGAACCCCACCCCACCGCCCCCCCTCCCCCCGCAAACGCACAAAACGCTAATATAAAATAGAAAAATACACTACATACTTAAGATTCATTTAAATTAAAGTTGTGCTATTTCATCTTTTGCTTCTCTTAACAGCCTGGGATAATTTTCATTCGTATCTGGAGAATTATTCGCTTTCAAAGCTGTTAAGTCCCTTAATACTTCCTCTCTCGCTATGTTCATCTTGCCATTATTTCACACTCCTCCTCCCTCATTGCATTGTCTGCATCACTCTCTCTTTTGTGAAAACAGATGCAAAGTATTCATAAGACTCTTCTGCCTCCACAAACATATTTACATTATGGTCCCACTCTTTCTTTAGTTATCCTCATGCTCTTAATGTATTTATAAAACATCTTTGGGGTTTCCATGATTTTACTTGCCAAAATGTTTTCCTGCTCTCTCCGCTTTCCTGATATAGTTTTTAATTGCACCACTGCACTTCTTATATTCTTGTAGAGTTTCAGCAGTGTTGAGTTCTCGGTATCTGCATAAGCTTCACTTTTATTCTTTATCTTACACTGTATGTCCCTTGACATCCAGGGGGTTCTAGATTCGTTAGCCCCACCCTTTTTATTTAATGGAACAGACTTGACCTGTACCCTGAGCATCTCCTCCTTCAATGCCTCCCACTGCTCTGACACTGATTTACCATCAAGTAGCCGATTCCAGTCCACTTTGGCCAAATCGCATCTCAGCTCAGCAAAATTGGCTTTATCGCAATTGAGAACTTTTTTTCATGGAACACCTTTGTCCTTTTCCATAAATCCTACTGAATTACGATCATTCGCACTAAAATATGTTCCCACCGATATCCCTTCCACCTGCCCATCTTCAGTCCTCAAAACCAAGTCCAGAACTGCCCTCTCCCTTGCTGGGCGTGTTACATACTGGCTAAGGAAGTTCTCCTCAATGCATTTTAGGAATTCCGCACCCTTTGTACCATTCACAGTTCTTTTCCCAGTTAATATTCGGGTAGTTCAAATCTCCCACTATTGCAGCTCTACAGTTTTGGTAATTCGCAGCAATTTGCCAACATATTTGTTCTTCTATCTTACTCTGACAGTTTCGGAGTCTATTCTTCCAATATTATGATCGCCCCTTTTCTAATCTTCAATTCGACCCAAATGGCCTCGTTTGATAACCCATCTAACATTTCATCCCTCCTCACAGCTGTAATAATTTATTGAATCAATAGTGCGGACACGTCCTTTTTTTAACCACCTCTCTTTCCCGTCTGATAACCTGTAAACAGGAATGTTCAGCTGCCCTTCTTTCAGCCATGCCTCAGTGATAGGTATAATATCATACTCCCAAGTGTCAATCTGTGATCTCTACTCATCTGCCTTATTCCCTATACTCCTTGCATTGAAGTATATACCATTTAGTGGTGCCAAACTCCCTTGTCTATTTTCCAGCCCTTCTTTCCTCTGTCTTCCAAATTTACTTTCTACTTTTTTACTGCCCAATTCCAGCTTTGCTTCTCTCGCCACTGAATTTACTCTCCGGTTCCCATCCCCCTGCCAAGCTATTTGAAACTCTCTTCTTTTAATACACTTTTTAAAATTCTACGAAAAGGGTGTCCAGATGATCAGAAACATTTTATCTTTGTGTTCTACGTTTCAACTACCAGCGCACATCATCCAGTTTTTAAATTGCTATTTCACGTTTTTACAATTTCAAATTATACATCAAATTTGAGTGACGTTGCTCATTAGAAAAAAAGATTTGCGAGCTACGCCCTGTGCAGGCACTTCCCCAATCGCAAACAGTTTGTGGAACTCTCTATTTGAACATTTTCATAACATAATGATCATCGTATAGTGAAAGGTACCAGACACTAGACTAATACTCACCCATCCCAAGAACAACTGAGAGAGTAAACATGCTCTAAGTTTGTCACACACTGTTCCGATCCACTAAAGTACTGAGATAGTTTACTTTCTTAATTGTCTCAGTCTTTGTTCTGCAGATAACGGATATGATGTGGCAATTGCTGTAGCAACCGAGTTTGCAAACTAGATATCACCTTATCTTGAATCATTCATTAGAGCACTGTACTATCACGAGTCAAGATGTTCTTAAAGGAACGAATAACATCACTTATTCAGAAACAGAGTTAGCATTTTAGTTCGATAAATTTCAAGGGAACTGAAAGACATTAGAGAAAAAGAGATTCTAAAATAAGCACTGGAAATGGGATCCTCTCACAGACACTTCTCTTTCCGCACATCCGGCGTCACTGCTTCCCTCCCAGAACACATTTCGAACCAATATCCATACCTTGTGTGTCTACCACCCTTTCTTCCACCACATTCACAACCAGCTCAAGCCTCTGCGCTTGGTTTGTTTTCCATTATTCCTTTCCCTGTTCTAGTGCAACCATTTATAAATATCTGGACCCAAATATGTGTCTCTAGACTTGGCCCATTATCACCCCCATTTCCCTTACACCATTATCCATTTGGTCATTGCATCAGTCAAATCCTCTCCCCTATCACAACGCTATCTATGTTTGTTGTTTCCCTATCCCGTATATCCAGCCAGATGTATTTGCTCAAAAGCTGTCCATCACTAACAACTCCCAGTTCCGATGAAAGGCCATCGACCTGAAAGTTAACTCTGCTCCCTCTCCACAGATAATGCCTGGCCTATTGAGTGTTTACAACACTTTCCATTTGAAGTAATTTAGAGAGAATGTCTTTAGATTAGTCTTATAGCAGCCACAATTTCCTTGTTCTTTCCTCCTTTAATACGCTTATTAAAACTTGATGAAAATAGTGTCCAGATCATGAGAGACACCTGTGTGATTTATTTTTTAAGCCACCAGAGCCCATCATCCAGTTTCTACCCAGTGAATTGCTATTTCACACTTTCACTATTTCAAAATACAGGTCGAATTTGATCGACTATGCTCATTCGAAAAAAATGCCACACCCTGTGTTGGTAGTTCCTCAATCGCAAGCAGTTTCTGAATCATTCATTTAAACTTTCCCTGACATAAAGATTTTCGAGGAGTGAAAGGTACCAGACATTAGACCCATACTCACCCATCCCAAGGACAACTGAGAGAGCAAACATGTTTTAATTAGATTGGCGCACACTGTTCAGATACTCCGAAAAAGCGAGATAGTTTACTTCCTTAATTAGCTTAGTCCTCGCTTTGAAGAAGACGGATATGATGTGGTTGTTGCTGTCGTAACTGCGATTGCAACACAGAAATCATGAAAGCTGAAATAATCCGTTAGGGCAGTGTTAACATTAGTGAAGTTGTCACTAAATAACACCCCTGATCTGTCAGCACGTATAATTACATATAAGAACATGAGTTTGAAAAGTGTGCACTAGTGACAGCTGTGGCTCAGTGGGTACCACACACGCCTCAGAGTCACAAGGTTAAGGATTCATATCTCACTTTTAAGCACAAATATCCAGTGAAGCGTTGATGGAGTGCTGCTCTGTCGGAGGGGCAGTACGGAGGAATTTCTGCACTGATGGAGGGATAGTACTGAGGGAGTGCTGCTATTTTGGAGGGGCGGTACTGAGGGAGTGCTGCTCTGTCGGAGGGACAGTACGGAGGGAGTGCTGCACTGATGGAGGGGCGGTACTGAGGGAGTGTTGCTCTGTCGGAGGTGCCGTCTTTCAGATGAGATGTTAAACCGAGGTACCTTCTGCTGATTCAGGTTGCCTTATATGATCCCCTGGCCATTATTTAGAAGAAGATTTGGGGAGTTATCCTCGTGTCCTGGGCCAATGCTTATCGCGCAACAAAAACTAATTAACTGGTTATCACATTGCTGTTGGTGTGACACCCTGTGCGAAAATTGCTTGCCGTGTTTCTCACATTACAACAGTGACTACACTTGAAAAGTACTTCCTTGGCTGTAAAGTGCTTTGAGACGTCTGGTGATCGTACAATGCACAATATAAATGCAAGTCCTTTATTTATTTATTTGTTGGTTTGTTTGTTTATTTATTTATTATTGTTTTATTATCTATCCATCTCTCCATCTATCTATCTATCTGTCTAACATCCCTTCAGCATATAGTAAGCAGTGCCTTGAAGCAATCACATACAATAGCAGTGCAGTCTAGTGAATTACACACAAGCACAACAATAAGACTTATTGCTACATTATTCACAGGGCAGTTGATTCCAACAAATGCCGCCAACAACGCAATTAATTGGAAGCTCGTTGGCTCCTTCTCAGAGACATAATGATTTGGTAGACGCCCCCCGCCCCGCCCCACCCCTCCCCCCCCCCCACACACACACAAAAACACACACCCTCTCTCTCTCTATATATATATATTTATTTATTTTATTATTTATAGAGAGAGAAGGATCTACCAAATGCATTATGTCTCTGAGAAGGTGCCAAAGAGCTATGCATATAGAGATAAAAGATTTATGTGTATATATATATATATATATATATATTTATAAATATTGAGAGCAGGGAGAGATAGAGAGAGACATTCATATATGATCTACAGAGAGATGGTATGGACACGATGGGCAGAATGGGCTCCGTCTGTGCCATTGTTACTCTATGCCTATGGTGGTGTTGCTGAGGAATTGCAAGCAACAGCTTTTAGCAGAGATTTCAATTGTTACAGGAAACAGATTAAATTTAGCAATGACGGAATCAAGCTTGCACTAACTTCACGCAGCAGATGGGTCAGCCCAGAGAAGACTTTGAGTAATTATTCTGTTGCTGTATCTAGAGAACCACGATTGCTCAGTTAATTATCTCATTCACAAATTAATCTAAGGCCTCTATCCAAAATATGTCTATTGATCAGTTATCCTCCAATCTCATAATTATTTATCCTCAAATTTGAAATTCCTTTCCAAAGGATGGTTTTCAAAAAGCTTTGTATTTAGTACTTAAAGCCTAAAGTTTCACTTCTTTTCCCAAGGACAGACATTGATTAACAACTTAACAACATTAAAGTTAGGAGCAGAAGTAGGCCATTCAGCACTTCATATAAGCTCACGGCTGATCTTCTACCTTAACCCCACTTTCCTGTACTGTCCCCTCATCCCTTGATTCCCTTAATATCCAAAAATCGATCCATCCCTGTCTTGAATATACTGAAATACTGAGCATCCACAGCTCTCTGGTGTAGATAATTCAAAAAGATTCACCACCCTCTCAGTGGAGAAATTACTCGTCATCTCTGTTCCTTATTCTGAGAGTGCGACCCTGGTTCTCCCTGCATCTACCCTGTTAAGCCTGCTCAGAATTTGGCATGTTTCAATGATATCACCTCTCATTCTCCTAAACTCTAGAAAATATAGGCATAACCTGTCCAATCTCTCCTCATAGGACAATTTCCCCCCGCCCCCCATCCCATAAATCAGTCTGGTGAACCTTTGTTGAATTGCCTCTGTGGCAATTATATCCTTCTTAAGGGAAGGAGAACAAAACTGTACACAATACACCAGGTGCGGTCTCACCAGGGCCTTACATAAGTGCAGTAAAATGCATTACTCTTATACTCGAATCCTCTTGCAATAAATGTCACATTAATACCTAGATGTTCTGGTTCCACGGATGCTGGAAGTCTCGCCAATCTGTAGGACCAGATGGCGAGTGTCAGCAGGATCCTGGTTAGGTTGAGGGCTAAATAGTGAGCAGCACTCTAATGGAAATCCCCTGCTCTTCTTTGAATAACTCTGTGGGATAATTTACATCCACCTTACAGGACGGAAGGGGCGTAGGTTTAACATCTCACATTAAAGACGGCACCTCAGATCGTGTGATCCCTCAGGAACTGCACTGAAGTGTCAGCATAAATTGCACGATTAAGTCTGTTGTGCAGGAATTCTCACATTGGGCCTCTACTCAATGGAGTTTAGAAGATTGCGAGGTGATCTTATTGAAATATATGCGATCCTGAGAGAGCTTGCCAGGGTAGAGGCTGACGTTTCTCCTCGTGGGGGAAACTCAATCTCGGGGACATAGCTTCAGAATGAGGGATCGCCCAGTTAAGACGGAAATAAGGAGGAATTTCTTCTCTCAGAGGGTCATTAATCTGTGGAATTATCTGCCACTGTGGAATCTGGGTAATTGATATATTCAAAGCTGCGACAGACAGATTGTTGAATTACAAGGAAGTCAAAGGGGCGCAGGCACAGATGTGGCATTGAGGCCAAGATCATATTGGATGGCAGAACGATCTTGAGGGGCCGCATGGCCTACTCCTGCTCTTATTTCTTATGTTCCCATGTTCTTATATTCTAATTCACCCCACGAGTTTCTGGTTAAGATACAAGAGTGCTAAGATCTAGCCAAAGCTGACACCGGGGATAGACCTAAGTTCTTCTCTTGCCTGCAACTATTACGGTGTTAATATATTACTAAAGCAAAGTAAAGATGACATCCCAGGGCATAATTCTACATGAATGAAATTGGAATATGAGAATATAAAGGAGCCAATATATTATTATTATGCACAAGATTGAATGAAAACGAGAGCAGAGTGTGAACAACAAAGCTACTTTATTCGGGAAAAACCAACTTGAATGAAATAAAAGGGATGGTGAAAAACGGGAAGAGAGATTGGCAGATAAGTCGCTGAACGAACAATGGGAGATATTTGGGAGAACAAAGAGACACATTCTCAATAATGTAAAGCAAATGAAGTAAAGATTGAGCATTTTGGATTAATAGGGAAAATCAAGGACATCATGTTAAAGCTTTAGAACAATAACAAGGAAGTTATATTCATGGTAAACGTTCATAAATGACGTAAGCCTCAGCGAGGGTATTGTGTCCAATTCGGGCACCGCACTTGAGGAGGCGAGCCAAGGTCTCAGAGAATGGTTCCAGGGATGAGGGACTTCTGTTATGTGGGGAGACTGGAGAAGCTGGCATTGTTCTCCTGAGAGCAGTGAAGGTTAAGGGGAGAGTGACCAGAATGGTACCAGGGATGAGGGACTTCAGTTATATCGGGAGACTGGAGAAGTTGGGATTGTTCTCCTTAGAGCAGAGAAGATTAAGGGGTGACGGGGGAGGGGGGGGGGTTGGTGGTTGCTGAAGGCATTACAAATAATGAGTGATTTTGATAGAGTAAATTAATAGAAATTGTTTCCACTGATAGTAAGGTTGATAACCAAAGGACACGGATAGACGATAATTGAGAGAAGGACCGGCAGCAGATCAGAGGAAGTTACTCGCACAAAGAGATTTAGAAACCTCGAGCCATCCCACACAAAACGCTATGGATGCTAAGTTAGTTAGGGATGTCAAGTGTATGATAGAATCATTTTTGTTGTGTAAGTGTGCTAAAAGCTGTACAGCAAAGACGGGTAAAAGGAACTGAGCTTGAGATCATCCAATGGATTGGATGTCGAAACTGTCTCGTGGGGCTGACTGGCCCCATGTTCCAAGTGTTGCAATGTTTCATTTCTTCATTTCTGTTCTATGTTTGGCACATGAACAGATCAGAGACATAACCAACGGTATTATCAGGCCCACCCGGTAATTAGCTGTAAATTTCCCTGCACCTATACATTCCTTAAGTCTTTTTTAAAGAAATAGTACTGTTTCAAGTAATAGTTTTTTGGGGATCAGCAGAAATAGTTTTCATTTTATGAAATCATATACGTGAATAAATCAACAGAGGCCATTTTATATATATATATATTTATGTATATATATATATATCTGCCTACTCTCTCTCTCTCTCTCTCTGTCTCTCTCTCTCCCTCCCTCTCTCTCTCTCTCTGTCTCCATCTGTATATATATATATATATATATACAGAGAGAAAGAGAAAGAAAGAGAGAGATTCATAAAAATTTACATATATACAGAACAAGTAAAAAATTAACCCGAGAATGAATACATTGTTTAAAAGGTATCGATTGATATCGAGAATAGATTCAATGGCATTTTCTCTCAGCAACTACTTGAGTTTCTACCGCTAATTTATTAGAGGGGTGTTATTTTACAAATTACAGCTTCTGTGAAGCTGATCTATCTACAAAGAAGACAGCGGGGGAAAAGATGAGTCAATAATCTTAGCTGTTAGTTTAGGCCATGTGGGTACAGAAATTTCACGTCTCTATCTGCACTGCCCTGCACAGCGCCATTTGTATTAAAAGGAACTAGAGGTGTTTCTGAGACACTGCGAGGCAGCAGTTCCAGCAGAGCTGTCAATTACCAAGGAACCCGCCAGAATTAGCAATGACTGACTCACGCTTGCTCTCACTGCAGGCATCTGGTGAGTCAACCCAGTGAAGAGTTTGATTAATTATTCTGCCTCTGTAATTCCAGGATCACTCAGTCAATTATGTCACTTCAAGCTTTAATCTCAGACCTCTACCCAAGATATACATGTTGATAAATAATTTTCCAATGTGTTTTATCTGATAGTCATTGACAATCCCTCACCAAACAGATGGATTTTCAAAATGCTTTTATTTGTTTTGGCTGAGGGCGGAATAATGACCTGGTCATCGGTGCAACTCCCCTGCTCTTCTTCCAATAATTATGTGGAATAATTTACATCCACCTGAGGGGGAAGACAGTACCTCGGTTAAACATCTCATACTAAAGACGGAACCTCTGACAGTGCAGCGCTCCCTCTGGTGCTTTTTGCCAATTGCACTAAGTGTGGAGCCTCTTTTTATACAGGCAGACTGCCTTCTGTGGGGCAATCGAGTAATTGTCCCCAAGAAGGGCAGAGAGACCTTCATCAATGACCTCCAGATCCCACGTGTGGTGGCCCGGTATCGATGCGGAATTAAAGTCCTGCATTCACAGATGTAATACATGCTCGCAGTTAAGCAATGTACCCAGGGAAGTGCCGCTAAGTTTATGGTCTTGGCCCTCCAAACCATGGTCGAGGGTACATGTCGACTATGCAGGCCCATTCTTGGGTAAAATGTTCCTTGTGGTTGTAGACGCGTACTCCAAGTAGATGCAGAGGATATTTCCACTAATGGGGGAAATTAAAACTAGGGACATAGTCTCAGAATAAGGGGCCGCCCATTTAAAACTGAAATGAGGAGGAATTTCTTCTCTCACGGGGTTGTAAATCTGTGGAATTCTCTGCCCCAGAGAGCTGTGGAGGCTGGGTCATTGAATATATTTAAGGCGGAGATAGACAGATGTTTGAGCAATAAGGGAGTAAAGGGTTATGGGGAGCGGGCAGGGAAGTGGAGCTGAGTCCATAATCAGATCAGCCAAGATCCTATTAAATGGCGGAGCAGGCTCGAGGGGCCAGGTGGCCTACTCCTGTTCCTATTTCTTATGTTCTTATGTTCTTATGTTGTAGACCTCTAGCCAGTGGAAACAGTTTCTCCTGATTCACTCTATCAAACCAATTTATAATGAAGAACACTTCTATTTAAACACTTTGCCCTTCTCTGCTCCAAGGAGAATCGTTCTTGCCTGTCTAGTATGTCCACATAACTGAAGTACCTCATCTCTGTTTGCATTCTTTTAAATTTCCACTGTATCCGGCCTAAGCCCTTATAAAATCATAGAATCATAGACAATTACGACACAGAAGGAGGCCACGCGGCCCATCGTGTCCTTGACCCTGTCGAAAAAGAGCTACCCAGCTTAATCTTACCTCTTAGCACTAGGTCCGTAGCCCTGTAGGTCACAGTAAGCCTTCATCTCTTCTATTTGACCCTGAGACATTGTATCCACTCTGCCATTGCCTCCTTAGCAATATGTGAGAAATGAATGATTAGCTCCCAGAATAATATCTGCTTCACTATAAAAGCCACGTTGGGTTGCTATTTATTGCAAGTAACATGCAATAAATAGCAACTGAATGTCGTGGGTGAAAAGGAGTGACCCGGATACAGTAACAGGATCAACATCACCCCCAAGCAATTTATATGTCTTGTTTTATGGTGTAAGCGAATACATGTTTTAAGGAGAGGTAGATACAGGGTTATGGGGAATGGGCAAGATATAGCGATCCCGTATTGCTGCAGTAAACAACCAGCAGAGAGACGGAGAGTGAGAGCGAGACAGTGAAAGAGTTAATGAGAGAGAGAGAGAGAGAGAGAGAGAGAGTGAATGAGAGTGAGTGAAGAGAGACAGAGAGACAGAGAGAGAGATGGGGAGAGAGTCAGAGATGGAGAAACCGAGAAAGTGAGAGACAGAGAGGCAGACAGACAGAAAGAGAGTGAGACAAAGAGGGAGTGAGAGTGAGATAGAGAAAATGAGAGAGAGAGACAGAGACAGCGTCAGAGTCAGACACCGAGAGAGATACAGAGACAGAGAGAGATAGAGACAGAAAGTGACAGAGAGACAGAAAGAAATAGATACAGAGAGATAGACAGCGAGGGAGAGACTGAGAAACAGAGACAGAGACATATCTGAATGGCGTGCTTGGCAGCTGCACACTTCGAAATGTGCAGAAAAGACAAAAGAAGCAATATCAAACGAAATAGAAAACACCTTAAACAGATTCAATGGTGACTGTGCTCAAGAATACACTGGGCAGTGTCACACTGGTACAGTGTGGGGGCTGTATCCTGGTAGGAGGGGATATGCGGCAGTATCAAGCACTGAGAGACGCAGACTGTATAAACGCACTGTCTGTAAGATGTTCAGATTATTCAAACAAAACGCAATCGGATTCCATGCATGAGTATTTTTTTTTAATGCCCGTGAGTCGATTTTGTAATACAACGAACTTAAAATAAGAATATGAGTGACTGATATGATATTGGAGCACTGTATAATATCTGCTTCACTATAAAAGCCACGTTGGGCTGCTAAAGATGACAGAAATGTTCAGGCTGGGTTTCTTTCCTCTTGAACAACGAAGGCTGAGGAGGGACCTAATAAAGGTCTTTAAAATTATTAAAGGTTTTGTTAGAGTGGACACAGAGAGAATGTTTCCACTTGCGGGGAAGAGCATAACTCGAGGCCATCATTCGAGGATAGTTACCAAGAAACCTAAAAGTTCTTTACCCAGAGAGTGGGAAAAACGTGGAACTCGCTACCACAGGGAGTGGTTGAAGCGAATGGTATAGCTGCATAGAAGGGGAGGCTGGACAAGTATATGAGAGAGAAGGGAATAGAGGGTTATGCTGATAGAGTTATAAGAGGAAAATCGGGAGGAGGCTCGAGTGAAGCATTAACTCCTGCATTGACTGGTTGGGCCCAATGGTCAGTTACTGTGCCGTATCTCCGATGTAATCTTATGTAATACTATACAAGTTACAGTTTACCATTCCTGTCCTTCAATGTCCTTCTCCTCCCTCCAGGCCGCTGCCCCTCGATAAATGATTCTCTCGCCTCTGATTTCTGTAGCTTTTCTGGTCCTTTCCCCTTGAAACACATCCTGGAACCGCAATGTTGCCAGTAGACTGAACTGAGGCTGAGTAACCTGCTGGAAAGCTCACGGTTAATGAGCAGGGATCATGATTAAGCTGAGGTTACATTGCGACTCACATCAGGCAGTGGTGACACTGCAGTTCGAGTGCCACCTTCTGCGTGCAGAGTGCATTAACTGTCAATATTCACAATGTTAGGTGGCATGGTCAATGGAAGGGTCACATCTCCAGGCACAAGGCGCAGGGAAAGGTCAAGATCACAGTATGATAAATTCCCTCCTGGGTAACGGCCTCTTACTACTTCCCCAGTTGTGGTTTCCAACCTTAGCACGCTTCTGTTTAACATCCTGCTATGGGTGGAGTTATCTGCCGGTGAGGCAACAGACATGCACTCAGTCATTCCAGAAAGGACATATTGTGGTCAATGCGGTCAAACAGTTTGGATGATTCTACTGCAGACTTGCCACCTTTTGAAAAAAAACTTTCAGCAATTTAACTGTTCCACTCCCGAATTACACTTGGATTGTCCTTCTGAGTATACAGAATTAATCCAGCTGCGTCTACCCGTGATCTTACCAAAATAAAGGTGCATGCAATTCAAAAGAGTCAACTGATATACCATCCATAGCAGTTCGAACAAGTGGTCTCCTTAGAAGTTATTCCAGTCACTTTAACATCCGAGTTGCCAACGAGATGGGAGCGGGTACTGTACTGTTATTGCACTGACTTAGCAACCTGGATGTCATAGCAGTGGGATAAAGTCACGTTATTCGATGCTACAGCCGGGATATTGACCAATCTGGAGCCTTTTATGTGTCGAGTGCAATCAGCGTTTCCTTGCTCACCCTTGGAGTGAATCGAATTGGCTGAGGACTGGAAAGTGGGGGACCTCAGAAGGAGATCAACAATGTTCATTCACTCGGCATTTCCGGATAAAGATCATTGTGGACACTTCAGCCTTATCTTCTCTGTTCACATGCTGACCACCTTTATTTTGTTGGATGTTCATGGAGCCTCCACTTCCCTCAATCCCTCAATGGTCCCTCACCATTGAGAACTGGATGTTGGAGGGCTACAAATCTCCGTTGGATGTGGAATCCCTCCCCTTGTGTTCTTTCTCTCACTGCCCGTTGTGAACAGACTGGGCCTGCTCGGTCGGCGATGTAACAAGGAGCCACTCTTGCTAATGGACAATCAACCCCCGCCCCCCCAGCCAGAGTACTTTCTTTGTCCTTGCTCTCCCCAGATCTTGCTCTAAGTGGGATTAACATGGAGCAGTATTGATCCATCAGCTGATGGAGGGCAGTCGGGGGCAATCAACAGATTATTTCCTTTCGTATGTTTGACCTGAAGTGACTTCGTTGAGCTGAAGACACTGTTGATGACTCCCAGGAACACTCTCTACGACTGTATTCCGTTTTGACCCCCTCTCTGGTTGATCCCCCCTGTTGGTGGGACAGATCATAATCAACAATAAAAAAAGCAAAGTACCATGGATGCTGGAATCTGAAATAAAGAACAGAAAATTCTGGTAATACTCAGCAGGTCAGGCAGCATCTATGGAGCGAGAAACAGAGTTAATGTTGCAGGTCGATGACACCGTCAGAACTGGAAAAAATTAGAGGTGTAACAGATTTTAAGCAAATGTAGGAGCAGGGAAAGGGGGGGATGCAGGAAAGAAGAAAAGGGAAGGACTGTGATAAGGTGGAAGGCAGGAGAGTTTAAATGACAAAAGGGAATGATGGTGGGAGGCAAAGGTAGATGGGAATGGGATAAGTTAAGAAACAAAAGATGTGTCTAGTTGGGGTAAAAATGTAGATGGCAGAATCATCAACAGCTGGTGTGGGAAAAAGAGAAAAACAGAAAAATATAGTGGCAGAAGTTATGTTTTGAAATTGTTGAACTCGATATTGAGTACAGAGGCTGCCTGGTGCCTAAATGATGCATGAGGCGCGGTTACTCGTAACCAAGAATGGTGAAGGAGGAATCTAGAAAGTGTGATTCTGACGATATGACTGTGTCGGACTGATAAAGAACTATATTTTGGGAGAGTTCTTTGGTATCAGGTAGTGAGGAGGCCTTTGCGGGATCCGACTGGGCTGGGTGTGCCCTGTGTCATGTCTTGCTTCGATGCGTGTCCCAGCTGTATGTTCCATCATGCACACTTATCTGTTTGCCTTTGCTGCGCTTTTATTACGCTGTGATTTTCTCTGCCACTTCAGAGTGAAGGTCAGAGTCGATGTGGGACAGGATTTACATGTAACCCAAACCGGTGAAGGAGGCAGGTTCCCCTCCCTAATGAACACTGGGCAATCTTGCTCACGTTAGCAAACAGTTACCCGTGTCAGGATAAGGGAACATCATTTGATGTTCACCTCAGACAACAATTACATAAAATTACATGAAATTAACAGAATGAAACTGGCCCATTCGGCTCCAACAGGTTTATGCCAGAGTTTATGACCCGCACGAACCTCCTCCCACCCTACTCCATCTAACTCTGTCAGCATGTCCCTCGAATCCTTTCTCTCTCATGTTCTACTCCCGCCTCCATGTCAATGCAACTTTGCTATTCGCCTCAACTGCTGCACGTGGCAGGAAGTTGAAAGTCTACAGGAAAAGATTCACGTGATGTAATTCACTCTTACTCCTAAGGGAGATGTGTTCAACTCTAGCAAACATGAGTTCATCATTTAAATTTACAACAAAGACTTAACATAGTAAAACTTTTCAAAGTACTTCACAGGAGCGTTGTCAAACGACATTTGACACCGAGCCACATAAGGAGATCTTAAAGCAGATGACCAAAAGCTTGGTCAAAGAGGTAGGTTTTAAGAACCGTCTTCAAGGGGAAAGTGAAGTAGAGAGGCGCCGATTGCTAGACAGGGAAATCCAGAGGTTTAGGGCCTAGGAAGAGCTATCAATGGTGGAGCAATTAAATTCAGGGATGCTAAAGAAGGCAGAATTAAAGGAGCACAGATATCTTGGTGGGCTTTAGGGCTGGGGGAGATTCCAGAGATAGGGAGGGGTGAGACCATGGAGGGACTTGTAAAAAAGGATGAGAATTTTAAAATCGAGGCGTTGCTTAACCAGGAGCCAATGGAGGTCAGCGAGCAGAGGGGGTGATGCGTGAGCGGGACTTGGTGCAAGTTACGACACAGCAGCCGAGTTTTGGATGAACTACGTTTACAGAGCGTAGGCCAGCCAGGAGTGCGTTGGGATAGTCAATTCTAGATGTTACAGAGTTTACCACTTCTTCCTGTTATTCAGTGATCAGCCTCCCCATGCATATTAACACTAAAATCTGTTCTTAGTGCTGACGTTTAGAAGCCGGAAACAGTTCCTGCTTTGCATATCTTACCTTAGAAAGATTGAACCGGATACAGAAATCACTCGGTGAGCAAAGGTAATTTATTTGTGAAATGTTGAGACATGACACACAGCGGAGATTATATACGTCACATGTATCATATATATCAATGCAGATTCTATTTTCATTCCATAGAAACAATTTGAAACAAATTCAATTTATTTAGCAACTATCACGGCCCCATGGAGCTGCCGTGTACTACCAATTACAACGATTCTGAAATATGGTCCCGAGAGCACTGTAGAGAAACGCGACACCCCATTTGCTCACTGCAATGTCCCACAAATAGCAAAGAGATAAATGATAAGACAATCGTTTTCAGGGATGTTTGTTAAGAGATCAATGTGCACCAGAATAGCCGGGGAGAACTACCCAGCTTTTAATCGACTAGCGTGATGGCATTTATTCCCTCCAACTGAGAGAGCGACCAAGACTTTGGTTAACCGAATTCTGAAATATGCAATTATATAGGGCCCTGGTAAGACCGCACGTGGAGTATTGTGTACAGTTTTGTTCTCTTTAGCTAAAGAGGGATAGTCCTGCCATAGAGGGAGTGCGAGGAAGGCTCACCAGACTGATTCCTGGGATAGGGGGATTGTCCTATGAAGAGAGATTGAGCAGACTAGGCCTATATCCTCCAGAGTTTAAAAAAATTAAAGGTGATCTCATTGAAACAGACAACATTATTACAGGGCTTGACATGTAGATGCAGGAAGGATGTTTCCCCTGGCTGGGGAGTCTGTAGCCAGGGATCACAGTCTCAGAATAAGTGGGCCGCCATTTAGGACGGAGATGAGAATACATTTCTGCACTCACTGAGTGGTGATCCTTTGGAACGATCTACCCCAGAGGGCTGTGGTGTGGAGGCTCAGTCGTTAAATATAATCAAGAGAGAGATCGATAAATGTTTGGATATTAAGTGAATGAATGGCTATGGGGATAGTACAGGAAGGTGAAGATCAGCCATGATCTCGTTGAATGGTGGAGCAGGTTCGACCGGCCGAATGGCGTACACCTGCTCCTATTCCTTCCGTTCCTCTGTTCTCACCTCTCATTTGAAACACTGCGTCTCCAAAAGAGCATCCCCCAAGTGTCAGCCTGCATTATGTGCTGACGTCTGTGCAAGTGTTCTACCAATGAGCCCAGGCTGACACTTCAGCTCAAAGTTGATGTTCCCAAGCATCAGAATAATAAGCTCAGGGCAGGATCAAGGCAGTCCTGCAAACTATTCAGCTCAACTGCAGGAAGACACGTTAGATTTACTCCGATTATAATGTGCAAACCAACACGAATTGCTTAAGAGATGAGATAGCAATGATCATCTGAAAGGCAGTTCCAAGAAATGAAATCATTCAATGAACCTTAACCCTGCACATTTCCAATGCTAAGATTGTTGTTCAGTATAAGCCTGTGTTAATGGTAGAATTTCTCAGAAAACTCATCAACGAAATTGCGGCAATAAGGCACATCATCAGCACTGTATCATCAGCATCAGACCGCCCTGAGAGTCCGGGTACACTCGGATCTTCTGGGCTTCTGGTAAAGTCAGTGTAAGGTGCTCAGTCAGGAATTGTCGCTGTAACCAATATATTAGAGAGAGAACATCACCAAAGCAGACATGGCTGTCCTTTAAAAGAAACAAATACGTATTCTGCAGGCAAGTAATCTCTTCTGCGAAATTTTAAAAAAAACACCTTTGAAACAGCGAATCAACCCATGGACATAGCCACCATGCTTTGTCTGCTGCGGCGGTCTGGCGAACACATTTTATCCAATGTCTCCTTTCCTGTATACGAAGCAAACATAACATTGCATTAGTAGAATGGAGGATAATTGTTGCAGGGTTTCTTAATAGCTTGGGAAGTCCTGTAATATTGACGAAAGGGACATCTGGGGTCAGGGACACGTCAGGAACATTCCCGATCTGGTTCCTGCCCACCTGCTCCTCTATAGAAGTACAACTTCAAACTTCTCATGTAACACAACATTGGTGATTGTAGATAATACAGAGGAGGACTGCAATATATACAGGAAGATATTAATAAACTTCCACATCTGGTGTGTAATTATACACTATATATGTGTGTGGTGGTAAATAGTGTTAGAAAGCAGAAAGAGGGTACACACTCCTTGAAAAATAAGTGTCTAAATGCTGCAGAGGAGGAATAGGACATGGGGGAAATAGACAAATCATAATATGGTGGAATTCTGCATTAGGATGGAGAATGAAATAGTTAATTCAGAGACCATGGTCCAGAACTTAAAGAAGGGTAACTTTGAAGGTATGAGGCGTGAATTGGCTAGGATAGATTGGTGAATGATACTGAAGGGGTTGACTGTGGATGGGCAATGGCAGACATTTAGAGACCGCATGGATGAACTACAACAATTGTACATTCCTGTCTGTCGTAAAAATAAAAAAGGGAAGGTGGCTCAACCGTGGCTATCTAGGGAAATCAGGGATAGCATTAAAGCCAAGGAAGTGGCATACAAATTGGCCAGAAATAGCAGAGAACCCGGGGACTGGGAGAAATTTAGAACTCAGCAGAGGAGGACAAAGGGTTTGATTAGGGCAGGGAAAATGGAGTACGAGAAGAAGCTTGCAGGGAACATTAAGATGGATTGCAAAAGTTTCTATAGATATGTAAAGAGAAAAAGGTTAGTAAAGACAAACGTAAGTCCCCTGCAGTCAGAATCAGGGGAAGTCATAACGGGGAACAAAGAAATGGCGGACCAATTGAACAAGTACTTTGGTTCGGTATTCACTGAGGAGGACACAAACAACCTTCCGGATATAAAAGGGGTCACAGGGTCTAGTAAGGAGGAGGAACTGAGGGAAATCCTTATTAGTCGGGAAATTGTGTTGGGGAAATTGATGGGATTGAAGGCCGATAAATCCCCAGGGCCTGATGGACTGCATCCCAGAGTACTTAAGGAGGTGGCCTTGGAAATAGTGGATGCATTGACAGTCATTTTCCAACATTCCATTGACTCTGGATCAGTTCCTATGGAGTGGAGGGTAGCCAATGTAACCCCACTTTTTAAAAAAGGAGGGAGAGAGAAAACAGGGAATTACAGACCGGTCAGCCTGACATCGGTAGTGGGTAAAATGATGGAATCAATTATTAAGGATGTCATCGCAGTGCATTTGGAAAGAGGTAATATGATAGGTCCAAGTCAGCATGGATTTGTGAAAGGGAAATCATGCTTGACAAATCTTCTGGAATTTTTTGAGGATGTTTCCAGCAGAGTGGACAAGGGAGAACCAGTTGATGTGGTATATTTGGACTTTCAGAAGGCTTTCGACAAGGTCCCACACAAGAGATTAATGTGCAAAGTTAAAGCACATGGGATTGGGGGTAGTGTGCTGACATGGATTGAGAACTGGTTGTCAGACAGGAAGCAAAGAGTAGGAGTAAATGGGGACTTTTCAGAATGGCAGGCAGTGACTAGTGGGGTACCGCAAGGTTCTGTGCTGGGGCCCCAGCTGTTTACACTGTACATTAAAGATTTAGACGAGGGGATTAAATGTAGTATCTCCAAATTTGCGGATGACACTAAGTTGGGTGGCAGTGTGAGCTGCAAGGAGGATTCTATGAGGCTGCAGAGCGACTTGGATAGGTTAGGTGAGTGGGCAAATGCATGGCAGATGAAGTATAATGTGGATAAATGTGAGGTTATCCACTTTGGTGGTAAAAACAGAGAGACAGACTATTATCTGAATGGTGACAGATTAGGAAAAGGGCAGGTGCAAAGAGACCTGGGTGTCATGGTACATCAGTCATTGAAGGTTGGCATGCAGGTACAGCAGGCGGTTAAGAAAGCAAATGGCATGTTGGCCTTCATAGCGAGGGGATTTGAGTACAAGGGCAGGGAGGTGTTGCTACAATTGTACAGGGCCTTGGTGAGGCCACACCTGGAGTATTGTGTACAGTTTTGGTCTCCTAACCTGAGGAAGGACATTCTTGCTATTGAGGGAGTGCAGCGAGGGTTCACCAGACTGATTCCCGGGATGGCGGGACTGACCTATCAAGAAAGACTGGATCAACTGGGCTTGTATTCACTGGAGTTCAGAAGAATGAGAGGGGACCTCATAGAAACGTTTAAAATTCTGACGGGGTTAGACAGGTTAGATGCAGGAAGAATGTTCCCAATGTTGGGGAAGTCCAGAACCAGGGGACACAGTCTAAGGATAAGGGGGAAGCCATTTAGGACCGAGATGAGGAGGAATTTCTTCACCCAGAGAGTGGTGAACCTGTGGAATTCTCTACCACAGAAAGTTGTTGAGGCCAATTCACTAAATATATTCAAAAAGGAGTTAGATGAAGTCCTTACTACTAGGAATCAAGGGGTATGGTGAGAAAGCAGGAATGGGGTACTGAAGTTGCATGTTCAGCCATGAACTCATTGAATGGCGGTGCAGGCTACAACGGCCGAATGGCCTACTCCTGCACCTATTTTCTATGTTTCTATGTTTATGTTTCTAAATAGCATGACAGGTAAACAAGCGAATAAAAAGCAAACAAACAACGGCGATGTTCTTTTCCGGGGGAATAGAGTTCTGTTAAAATGGCATTGGACCTTGTTTAGAGCACACTTGGAGGACTGTGCACAGTTGTGGTCTCCATTTTATAATATTGATATAGAGGCATGCAATAGGTACTAGAATGATACCAGAACCGAGAGGTTATCAAGAATGATTGATCAGGAGATGTTTTGTCTAGAAAAGTAAAGACTGAGGGTTTACCTGATAGAGGCCTTTAAATTTATGGAATGGTTCGATAGGTTAGATGTAGACTTTGCACTTATGGATCAGAACATTATTTTGGGCATGAATATAAGATAGTCACGAATAAATCCTGTAAGGAATTAAGAAGGAACTTCTTACACAAAAGAATGGTTCGAATATGGGACTCGCTATCACAGGGAGAGGTTCAGGCAAATAGCACAGTTACATTTAATGGAAGGCTAGATATAAGCAATAAGGAGAAAGAATATAAGAATATGGTTATGGGCTGAGCTGAAGATGGGTGGGAGGAGGCTGGTGTGGATATAAACACCGGCACGGATCTGATGTACCGAATGGCCTGTTTCTGTGCTGTAAATGCCATGCAATACTACGTGACTGGGTGTGTGCTTTTATCGAGCAGGCTCTGTATTAAGGATAACGATGTGGGCATGTCCTTTCCACAGAGTTCTACACAATAAGTCAAAACACAGGTGAGAAATCTAACACCAGCAACTGTATGTAATGTCTTACCTTGGGGAGACCTTGCACTAACAAGATGTTGAACAATGAATATCACCATCACAATTACCACTAAGGCACCGAGGCAGAGCCGGATTGCGGTCACCATGAGATATTGTTCTGTGGGAGAAGCCAAGATCATTGTAGCTCGTTGTGAGCACGTCTTAACTTAGTAATTAACGCTTCCAAAGTCAACTCAAAATGGAGGTGCATCGTAACTTTAATATTTATGCCATAACATTGTTAACACCCGCTGGCAGTTTCTCTATTGTAACATGAAAATAACCCCAGTAATAACAATTTAAGTTCAGGTAATCATTGTGGGAGTTTAACAGTTTTTCCTTCAAAGTGTTTAACCCATTCCTTTCGAACATATTGATGAATGGTGGGAATCTTTATTAATGCATTTATGATGAACTTAAACATGGTCATTGAAGCAATTGCTGGTATTGTTTGTGTGTAGTAAATTTTGACGAATTTTACAGCTTGCTCAATGCTAATTAGGTTTGATTCTGTTCTCACTTATTTATAGTCTTGTTGTAACTTTGCACACGTGTGTCACCGTGGCAGTACTGGGGACACAAAGGTAAGATTTAAGGCCGTTAACTGTGCACAGATTAGGCCTGAACTCGCTCTCCACATGGGTGAGGATGAGCTGCACACATGTCCGGTTTAAGTATGTGAAGCATGTTAAGAATTCTCTTGACAGATGCACCACATCCTACACTAAAGGGCGCTTATGAACGGAGAGATGAACTTTATGCCCAGCAAATGTCATTCAATTCTTACGCTGGTAACAGCAGGTGTAAGTCCTGCTCTTATCAGTAGTAAGACTTTTAAACTACAGAAAAATACTTTAAAAAAATAATTTAAATATTCCAAATCCTGTTGAATAAGGTAAGTCTACTTTTAGACTTTAAAATAAGTACATTTATTTTTCAAAACATCCATTTTTTGTTTTAAATAATTAATTAAATTCTATTTTTATTAATTTGAAACATGTGATGGTTTTTTGAAAAGTTATTCTCAGTGTTTCTGTAATTTGGGAGGATATTCCCATTCAAACTTATGCTGGTTCGAAACGTACGGAACTCACATAAATTTGAATGGGGATTCTCACAACCCTGAGAGGTTGGTCTGGCCCACGTGATCACATCGATGACGTATTGCGACCCAGCGTGAGATATTGTTCTGTACGAAGCCCGTACACTTCTGGGCCAATAACAATATTGGTCACAAATGGAAGAGCTTCAGTCCATCCATTTAACCGCATTGACAGTTTGCAGCCAGCCGCTCCCTGGTATGTGTGCTGTCTTCGTGGACCAACGCAGAGAGGGTGGACAATGAAATCGGAAGGTACCTGGAATTTCTACACCTGTAAAGCGAGTTAAATAACCCACCCAGCGCTGATAGCGTGACATGTGTCTATGGATAACGAGCAGAGGGTTTAGCTTCTGCAGGCTATGCAACACGAAGGTAAAGATTAAGACAGGAGATCAAGAACCGGCCCCAGTTAACCATTTCAGGGAAATTCGTGAATCTCGATTGCATGTTAAATGGAATTGGCCACCTATATTAACTATATATGAGCGAAACTGTCAGACATTGAGATAGAAGAACATACAACCTGTTTTTGATATGTTTTGGTCCCTACCTTTCTCAGTAATCGCCACGTCTTTGCTGAACGGCGAGTCTGTCGAACGTCCAACAACCTCTGTTTGATATCGGCAACTATAATTTCCTCCAGAGCCTTCGCTTCGGGTATTTATGGTGAAGGTCACAATCTGCTCACCGCCGGTCACAGTACGAGACTGTACAGGGTTTCCTTTGCCATCTTTGTACAAGTGAAATGTCCCCCCTCCAGAGCGAATGTCACCTTTGCAGGAAATGGCCACATTGTCTCCATTTGAAGCAGCGCCAGAATCTGGATCCATGTAGATAGTTGGCTCCAAGAGTCTATCTGTAACAAAAGTATTGTATGCAATTGTGCTGCAAATCTCGACTGATTAACTTAATAGGATGCTTTTAGAACAAAATCTGTCCGATTGCACCTCATGTACACATGGAATTTCGTTATTACCCAAAAGTTAAGGATGGCGGGAGAGCGGTTTAAACCAGGAAGTACTGATTCTTTCTTTGGTTCCAGGATATTCCGTTCATTCTGTTTTTATCTGCTTTCAATAATGAAAATTGTGTAGCCACTTACCGCACGTCTCCATTCAATCTGCACAAACTGACCTTCCTTTAGCTCAACTCTTCAATTGCCTTCCCATTCTCAGGACGATATTTTTCTATCGGATTTCAATTGATAGATTTGAAAACTACGGAAGTTATGCTAAACCTGCATCGGTACTTGGAAAGACCACACTTGGAGTACTGCGTACACTTCAGGTCTTCATATACCTTGGTTAGACGACACGTGGAGTATTGTGTATAGTTCTGGTCTCCATATACTTTGGAGAGATCACACTTGGAGTACTGCTTACAGTTCTGGTCTACATATATCTTGGACAGACCACAGTTGGAGTGCTGCGTACAGTTCTGGTCCACATGTACCTTAGACAGACCACACTTGAAGTACTGCGTACACTTCTGGTCCCGTTATACCTTGGTTAGACCAAACTTGGAGTACTGCGTACAGTTATGGTCTACATATAGAGTTGTTAGACCACACTTAGAGCACTGCGCATAGTTCTGGATTCCGTATACCTTGGTTTGACCACACTTGGAGCACTGCGTACAGTTCTGGTTGCCAGATTATAAAAAGGATACAGAGGCACTGGAGAGGGTGCAGAGAAGAATTACAAGGTTGATACCAGAAATACAAGGGTACAAATATCAGGAAAGGATGAACAGGCTGGGACTCTTTTCTCTTGAAAAAAGAAGGCTGAGGGTTGACCTAATAGAGTTCTTTAAAATATAAAAAGTTTTGATAGAGTGGATACTGAGTGGATGTTTCCACTTGTGTGGAAGAGCATAACTAGAGGCTATCAACATAAAATAGTCACCAAGAAAACCAATCGGGAATTAACAAGAAAATTATTTTCCAAAGAGTGATGAGAATGTGGAACTCGCTTCCACAAGAAATGATTGAAGCGAATAGAATAGATACATTTAAGGGTAGTCTAGACAAGCATATGAGAAAGAAGTGAATAGAGGGTTATGTGGATAGATTTAGTTGAAGAAAGACGAGAGGAGACTCGAGTGGAGCATAAAGACTGGCACAGACTGGCTATGTAATCCTATGATTTTTTTGGCATATGTAACTAAATTTATTAAAAACTAGGCCCATACTCACCCATCCCAAAGTACCATGATAGTTTACTTTCTTAATTGCCTTAGTCATTCGTTTGGAGATAAGGGATCTGATGTGACTGTTGCTACAGTAGCTGAGATTGCAGCAACACATATAACGTTAGTTGTAGTCACCAATTAGAGCACAGTGTTAACATCAGTGTAGTGATTACAAAATGAATGAATAACATCCCTGATCTCTCAGCACGTAAATTTACTACACATTCTTTCTGAACATGAATTTGATATGTTACACCATATATATGGTGTAACATATATATATATAAATTTACAGGGAGAAATTACACAAACTAGTCGGGTATTCCCTGGAATTTAAAAGGTTAAGGGGGGATCTGATCGAAGTTTTCAGGATATTAAGGGGAACAGATAGGGTAGATAGAGAGAAACTATGTCCGCTGGTTTGGTATTCTAGGACATGTGGGCATAGTCTAAACAGTAGAGCCAGACCTTTCAAGATGGCAATTCGGAAACACTTCTACACACAAAGGACAGTAGAACTTTGGAATTCTCTTTGGCAAACGGAAATTCATGCTCGATTCATCGTTAATTTTAAAACGGATATTGAGAGCTATTTATTAACCAAAGGTACTAAGGGATATGGGCCAAAGGCAGGTATCTGGAGTTCGGTCGCAGATCAGCGTGATCTCATCGAATGGAGGAACAGGCTCGAGTGGCTGAATAGCCTAGTCGTGTTCCTATGCTCCAAATGTAACTCAGTTAATTCGGTTGCTGAAATGTGTTCATGTTTAGTTATTTCAGTGCGCAGAAAAAATGTGGTTAGCATCAGTCGAGAGAGAAAGAGAGAGCGAGAGATATATATTACACTTTGCAACTGCCAGTGCTCAAGATTGAAGTAAGGCTGACTATAGTTGGCCTACTATAAACATGTAACCACATATTATTGCAGGCGACATGAGAGGTTGTTGATGGACAAACAATGTAAATTTGTGTGGGTAAGAATCGGCTGAAGGACTGTGCATTGACGGGAAACTAGCGAATCTTGATGTACGATAAATGTGTGCGTATGAATTGGTGAAGGAAAGTGCACGGCCCGGAAGCTACAAAATAAGGACAGGCCAATTCCAGTTTGATAAAAAAAAGAATACTGTATAAAAAATAATGTATTTTGTTACAGTTTGAGAAAAAGAGAGAAACTTATTTAATGTATGCCTACACTCGGAACTGCTGACAAACTCTGCTTATAAACTGCATTATACTCTGAAGAAATTATACTCTGCGTTCAGGTTATTTGTTATGTAAAAGTAGAAAACAATAAAGTGATTTATAACCATAACCATTGCTACTGAACTGAACAACAGAAAACTGTTTACAACCAGCGGATTCCTGTAACTTTCTGACACGTGAGGCACTCATTTATTCCCCTGATACTCACAGTGTAAACCCTCTCTGTAATCAGTGCATCGATATTAGCACTCACTCACCCTATAAGACCCACCGTTTCACAAACGATTCTGCCTCGTTACAAACCACACTTCCAATTGCATCTGTTGCTGGTTTTCCCTGTTTGGCATACACAGTTAAATATTAAACAGGTTGTAAAAGAGCACCATGCACAATGGTGCTCATAGAAGCAGCCCTTCCCACTCCACATTGATCGGTGGTATCCGGTAGAGGGTGAGAATTTGTACACCAGCCTCTCAAAATACTATTACAATTTGCTCCCACGTAAAGGCAGCATTTAACGTCAAACAGATATGTGGACAATTTGCGGAAACACGCTGTAAAATTTTCACCCTTACTCCCAAAGAGCATCAAACAGTGGCAGGATACAATGATTCCGAATGACATAGAATTAAGCAACTGTAATTGATTTCCAAATGCCATAAGAACAGGGGACCCTACAGCATCGGAAATTATACATTTAGTGATATATTTATATAGACTCTCCCAATTCAAATTCATGTCCCGCTTCAGTAGAAGGTTTGGACTCCATGCGATTGGTTTTAACTTGAAAAACACGTTTAACCAATGCTTATATTCCGCTGGACCGATCAATGTGGAGTGGGAAGGGCAGCTTCTCAGACCAGAAGCATATTGAAGGCTTTTGGCGTCGGCCAGAGGCACTCTCTGTCCATGAATGAAAAGCGCTGGATTTTTCTATAGGTTGGAAAAGGCGGGGTGACATGTCTTCGCACAATAAGAGAAAACTGGGAGAATTTTCGAGGATATGACATGCCTCTGCCACGTACATTAAATGCTAGACTGAACTGGAACTGGAGTTTAAACTAAACTCCACCCAGATTAACAACATCAATTTCAAATCCATGTACAGGCCTTTGGATAGTAAACCAACCTCCAATGGCCAATATGAATTCAGCCCAACTGACCTTCGCGTCTGTTGGATCGCTCGAAAATCACAAACTGATGTAAGCCCATTGTGGAGAATGGATTTTGCTAACGTACCTTGAACAACTATCTGAACAGGGTCGCTCCTTTTTGAGTATATCCATTGTCCATTCTCCGAGAGCAGACATTCACATGTGTAACCTCCTTCATAGCCCTTTTCTGCTGTTAAATTAAAAGAGGTCTCACATTGTCCTTTCTGAGGGTCCAGTTTCATCCAAAACTGATCACTGTTGTAATAACGGTTCATTGTGAGGGGACAGCGACAGCGGCAATTCAAATTTATGTTCTCTCCTTTTAAGAAAACTCCATAGTGTGGATTCAAATGCAAGATTGACTTTTCTGAATCGTCTGAGGAATACAAAGTCAACTCAGTTTATACAGGGAACACATTAATCAATCGATGTCATCAGTATCATCAGCCAAGTACTATGTGCACAATGTGGCACCAAACTGGGAGGTGAAGTTAAATAACTAGTTGCCTTTATATAGCGCCTTTCATGACCACCACACGTCTCAAAGCGCTTTACAGCCACTGAAGTTCTTTTGGAGTGTAGTCACTGGTGTAATGTGGGAAACGTGCCAGGCAATTTGCGCAAAGCCAGCTCCCACAAACAGCAACGTGATAATGACCAGATAATCTGTTCTGGTTATGTTGTGTGAGGGACAAATATTGGCCAGGACACTGGGGATAACTCCCCTGCTCTTCTTCCAAGTATTGCAATGGGATCTTTTACGACCACCTGAGAGGGAAGATAGAGCCTCGGTTTAACGTCTCAACCGAAAGACGCCACCTCCAATAGTGCGGTGCTCCATCTGCACTGCACTGGGAGAGTCACCCTATAGTTATGTGCTCAAGTCCCAGGACTGGGATTTTAACCCACAACTGATGACTCTGGGGCGAGTGTGGTCCACATTGAATTAACACAGAGGAGGACTGTGACAAAATAAAGGAAGACATTAATAAATTTGCATAATGCGCCTGTAATTGGCAATGACTTCATTATAGACTAGTGCGATGTGATACATTTTGGTCGGAAGAATAAGGAGGTCACATATATATTGAAAATGTAATGTATAAATAGGGTTGATGAACAGAGGAATCAGTGGGTGCACAGACACACATCGCTGAAAGTTGCGACCCAAGCTAATACGACAATAAGATGGCAAACAGAGCACTGGTGTTCAATTCTAGAAGGGAAGAATTGAAAAGCTAAAAAGTTCATTAAACTTGCATACAACAATTATTATACCACACTTGGAGCGCTGTGCACAGTTCTGGTCCCCATGTACCTTGGTTAGACCACACTTGGAGCACTACGCACAGTCCTGGACTCCTTATACATTGGTTAGACCACACTTGGAGCACTGTGCACATTTCTGGACTCCTTATACCTTGGTTAGACCACATGGAGCACTTGAGCGTCAGCCTAGATATTTTGTGCTCAAGTTCCTAGTGTGGGACTTGAACCCACAACCTTACCTACCAAGTAAATACTGAAGAGCACTGTGACAACATACAGGAAGACATTAACAAACATTCAAATTGCGCCTGTAATTGGCAAACGAAATTCGATCTAAACAAGTGTGATGTAATAGATTTCGGCAAGAAGAATAAGGTCACATATTCCTTGTAAAATAAATGTCCAAATTGAGTTGAAGAACAGAGATATCTGGAGGTGCAGATACACAAATCGTTGATAGTAGCGACGCATGTTAATAAAACACGAAGAAAGCAAACATAGCACTGAGGTTCATTTCTAAAGCGGTAGAATTGAAAAGCAGGGAAGTTATGTCAAACTTGTATAGAACCATAGTAAGTCCAAAAGTGTGCCACTGAGAACAGTTCTGGTCTATTATTATAAAAAGGACATAAGGGTAGTAAAGAGTTATCAAAAACTTAGCTAGAATGATAACATAATGGAGACGTTTTATCTATCAGGATCGATGGAGCAGGCTGGAGATCTTTTATCTAGAAAATGGAAGATTGACGGGCGACCTAATTGAGGTATATAAGATTATGAAAGGGTTTGGTATGGTAAACATAGCGAAAATGTTTTCAGTTAAGGGCAAGACCAGAAGTAAGGACCATAAACATACAATAGTCACTAATAAATCTAAGAAGAAATGAAGAGAAACAGGTTATTCACATTAATGTCAAATACTCACGAATGATTTGTCCAGTCAGCACCTGCATTTGAACTGAAAGAGAACCAAATGGAGAAAATCAACAATTCCACCCATCAATAACCTATTGATCTGCAGCAAAATCCAGCAATTCTCAGAGCTCGGATTTTACTACTTCCTAAATAGACATCAGAATTTTCTCAGTTTCATTTGTACCATTGTAATTCAGTACAAGTAAAGTGGAATATGAAAATTGAAAGTTATCAAACAACATCAAGCATAAATATATTACTACATAAAGCAACAAATTGTATAACCCTGGAAAAAAGGAACATTTTGAAATGTCCCGTTCTGTTTTGTACTGGATACAAAATGTTCTACATTTTCAAGACTAGCACAAAAACAGATATGCATAATTTGAGACAGACACATGAACAGAAAGAAAGAGATAAAAATAAATAAGGAGAGAAAGCATTGAAAGACAGAAAGAAAGAAAGAGAGAAAGAAAGATAGAAAGAAAGAAAAAATGGAGCAAGAACGAGGGAAAGAGAGAAAGAGAGAATAAAAGAAAGAAATAAAGAGAGACAGAAAGAGGTAAAACGAAAAAGAGAGAGAAAAAGCAAGAAAGACAGAAACAAAGAAAGATATTATGGGCCGGAAATTCCAATCGAGGTCTTCCCGTGGGCAAACTACTGAAAAAAGGGGAAAAAATGCGCACTTACCTGAAGGTGCAGCACCCGTTCGAACTTCCGATCCTGAGGCCTTCACGCCCTGCTCAACGGAGCGCATGTGTTGAGCTGTCCGTATGCTGGAGCTGGAGTCACATGTCTCTGGGCAGCCAATCTAGGTACAGTATTTTCTCATTCAGAATAATGGGAACTCCGTAAGTTGGATTTCCCATTATCATGAATGAGAAACACCTCTCCCCAAACACACAAAGCACTAATAAAAAATAGAAAAATACACTAGATATTTAAGATTCATTTAAATTAAAGTTCTTATAAAAAAAAACTAGTTTCCTGATTTTTTAAAAGTTTTTAAAATTATGCCTTTAAATAAACTTACCGTAGTAGGGAGGCTTTCTAACAATAAAATATGTTTTCATATGTGTTTCTTTAATTTAATTTTAATGTTTATGTATGTTTTTAAACACTTGCGCCTGTAAAAGTTGGCTGTATACCTGCTTTTTCAGGCGCAAGATTTTTGAGTACATTTGCTGGGCAAGATATGCGTAAATAGCGGAAATATTGCCCTGCAAGTGTCCTCCCTCCCGATATGCGCGAGATCTGTCCAGCCAGAAACTTGACAGATCGGAAAAGCCCGGTTTTCAGCGCATAAGCATTGCGTGCTGAAAACCGGCTTTTCCGATGCCTTCCCGGCTCCATCGAAACTTCGATCGGACCCGGGACACCGGAATTTCAGGGCCATTGATAAGTCGGATAGATAACGGAAAAACTCTATGGATGCAGAAAATCGGACATACAAACAGTAAATGCAGGAAACACTCAGCGGGTCAGGCAGCATCTGCGTGGAGAGAAGCAAACTTGCCATTTTAGTTCGAATATTTAATCAGAACTCGAAGATATTAGAGATGAAGCGCTGTTAAAAATAAGGAGGGAAAGGGGATCCCCTCCCAGAAACCTATTTTTCCACACTTCCGGCATCGCCACCACCCTCCCAGTTCCCATTTCTGACTCTCTGCGGCCCTGGGGGTCTACCTCACTCTCTTCTGCCCCATTCCCGAACCGGGGAAGCCATTCCACTTTATTCAATGTTCCATGGTGCCTTCCCCTCTGCTGTTCTACTGCAATCATTTAAAAAATACTGGACTCAATATGTGTTTCTACACTTGATCCATTATCACTCCCATTTTCCTGACAGCATCATCCATTCTGGCATTGAATCAGTCATATCCTTCCCCCTGTCACGAAGCTGCCCCTCGGTCCATGCAGCAGAGAGGATCTCCAGTCGTCTTGGGTAAACTTACCACTGGACCAAGGCCTAGCTCTTTCAAACCCGTGTGGCGTCTGGTGTGCAACGGTCACCACACGTTAAAAAAAAATCCACGCACAGCCATCATCCACCCTTTAGGATGTAGTTCAGGTCCTTCATTGAAACACCTGTGAAGTCATCCTTTTTTGGCGTGGAAGCAAGTCATCCTTGTTTCGAGGGACCACCTATGGTCATGATTATCCTGCCATATGTATTTGCTCAAAAGCTGCCCATCGCTAACAACTCCCAGTTCTGAAGAAAGGTCAGCGACCTGAAAGGATAGCTCTGCTCCCTCTCCACAGATGATCCCTGGCCTGTTGAGTGTCACCAGCACTTTCCGTTTGACGTCACTTAGATAAATAATTTGTATTTGGATTCGTTTCTTGGCAGCCACATATTCCTGGTTCATTCTTCCTTTAATAAGCTTTTTGTAAACTCTTCGAAAAGAGTCTGCAGATCATGAGAAACATCCGTGTGGTTTCTTTAAGCTAGCAGAGCACAGTTTGTACCCTGTGAATTGCTATTTCACGTTTCCACTTCAAAATATAGTTGGAATATAATCGAATCTGCTCATTAGTTTGCGGAACTCTCTATTTGAACCTTTCCTTGACATAAAGATCTTCGAGTACAGAAATATACCAGACACTAGACCCATACTCACCCATCCCACGAATAACCGAGAGAGGAATCATGTTGTAATTAGCTTGGCACACACTATTCAGATCTTTCAATGAACCGAGATAGTTTACTCTCTCAATAGTCTTGGTACTGCGTTTGCAGATAACGGATATGACGTGGCTGTTGCCATAGCAACCAAGATTGCAAACCAGATATCACATCAGCTGTAGTCACCAATTCGTGCACTGCATTAACATTAGTCAAGGTGTCACTAAATGAATGAATAACATCCCTTAGTTGTAATGAAGGATTGTGGTATGCATTTGTGAGGACATAGTTTCCGAGGCAGGAGAGATGAAAGGAGGAATGATGATAGGGAGAACAGTCAGGGAAGGATAGAGAGAAAAGGAAAAGGAGGGAACAATAAATGGAAAGAGAGATGGCCGGCTCTGGTCCGGAGCAGTAGGCAAATGGCCCATGCTCTTGGACGCAGGGAAACAGTGATGGGCT
Organism: Pristiophorus japonicus; assembly: GCF_044704955.1. Lineage (NCBI taxonomy): Eukaryota > Metazoa > Chordata > Chondrichthyes > Pristiophoridae > Pristiophorus > Pristiophorus japonicus. Next base: position 821,690 of record NW_027252450.1, read on the forward strand.
CGTGCCAATTGTGTTAGATGCAAATATTAAACTAGACACATAAATGAACTGAAAGAAAGAAAGAAAGAACGAAGAAAAGAAAGAAAGAGTGAATGAAAGAAATAAAGAGAGACAGAAAGAGAAAAGGCGAAAAAGAGAGAGAGAAAGGAAGAAAGACAGAAACAAAGAAAGAAAGAAAGAAAGATATTATGTGCCTGAAATTCCGATCGAGGTCTTCCCGTGGGCAAACGACTGGAAAATAGAAAAAAAATGTGCACTTACCGGAAGGTGCTGCACCCGCTCGAACTTCCGATCCTGAGGCCTTCGTTCCCTGCGCATCGGAGCGCGTGCGCGCTGGGATATCCGTCTGCTGGAGCTGGGGTCACATGGCTCTGGGCAGCCAATCCAGGTAGAGTATTTTGTCACTCATAAGAATGGAAACTCCGTAAGTTGGAGTTCCTATTATTATGAATGAACCCCACCCCACCGCCCCCCCTCCCCCCGCAAACGCACAAAACGCTAATATAAAATAGAAAAATACACTACATACTTAAGATTCATTTAAATTAAAGTTCTGCTATTTCATCTTTTGCTTCTCTTAACAGCCTGGGATAATTTTCATTCGTATCTGGAGAATTATTCGCTTTCAAAGCTGTTAAGTCCCTTAATACTTCCTCTCTCGCTATGTTCATCTTGCCATTATTTCACACTCCTCCTCCCTCATTGTATTGTCTGCATCACTCTCTCTTTTGTGAAAACAGATGCAAAGTATTCATAAGACTCTTCTGCCTCCACAAACATATTTACATTATGGTCCCACTCTTTCTTTAGTTATCCTCATGCTCTTAATGTATTTATAAAACATCTTTGGGGTTTCCATGATTTTACTTGCCAAAATGTTTTCCTGCTCTCTCCGCTTTCCTGATATAGTTTTTAATTGCACCACTGCACTTCTTATATTCTTGTAGAGTTTCAGCAGTGTTGAGTTCTCGGTATCTGCATAAGCTTCACTTTTATTCTTTATCTTACACTGTATGTCCCTTGACATCCAAGGGGTTCTAGATTCGTTAGCCCCACCCTTTTTATTTAATGGAACAGACTTGACCTGTACCCTGAGCATCTCCTCCTTCAATGCCTCCCACTGCTCTGACACTGATTTACCATCAAGTAGCCGATTCCAGTCCACTTTGGCCAAATCGCATCTCAGCTCAGCAAAATTGGCTTTATCACAATTGAGAACTTTTTTTCATGGAACACCTTTGTCCTTTTCCATAAATCCTACTGAATTACGATCATTCGCACTAAAATATGTTCCCACCGATATCCCTTCCACCTGCCCATCTTCAGTCCTCAAAACCAAGTCCAGAACTGCCCTCTCCCTTGCTGGGCGTGTTACATACTGGCTAAGGAAGTTCTCCTCAATGCATTTTAGGAATTCCGCACCCTTTGTACCATTCACAGTTCTTTTCCCAGTTAATATTCGGGTAGTTCAAATCTCCCACTATTGCAGCTCTACAGTTTTGGTCATTCGCAGCAATTTGCCAACATATTTGTTCTTCTATCTTACTCTGACAGTTTCGGAGTCTATTCTTCCAATATTATGATCGCCCCTTTTCTAATCTTCAATTCGACCCAAATGGCATCGTTTGATAACCCATCTAACATTTCAACCCATCTAACATTTCATCCCTCCTCACAGCTGTAATAATTTATTGAATCAATCGTGCGGACACGTCCTTTTTTTAACCACCTCTCTTTCCCGTCTGATAACCTGTAAACAGGAATGTTCAGCTGCCCTTCTTTCAGCCATGCCTCAGTGATAGGTATAATATCATACTCCCAAGCGTCAATCTGTGATCTCTACTCATCTGCCTTATTCCCTATACTCCTTGCATTGAAGTATATACCATTTAGTGGTGCCAAACTCCCTTGTCTATTTTCCAGCCCTTCTTTCCTCTGTCTTCCAAATTTACTTTCTACTTTTTTACTGCCCAATTCCAGCTTTGCTTCTCTCGCCACTGAATTTACTCTCCGGTTCCCATCCCCCTGCCAAGCTATTTGAAACCCTCTTCTTTTAATACACTTTTTAAAATTCTACAAAAAGGGTGTCCAGATGATCAGAAACATTTTATCTTTGTGTTCTACGTTTCAACTACCAGCGCACATCATCCAGTTTTTAAATTGCTATTTCACGTTTTTACAATTTCAAATTATACATCAAATTTGAGTGACGTTGCTCATTAGAAAAAAAGATTTGCGAGCTACGCCCTGTGCAGGCACTTCCCCAATCGCAAACAGTTTGTGGAACTCTCTATTTGAACATTTTCATAACATAATGATCATCGTATAGTGAAAGGTACCAGACACTAGACTAATACTCACCCATCCCAAGAACAACTGAGAGAGTAAACATGCTCTAAGTTTGTCACACACTGTTCCGATCCACTAAAGTACTGAGATAGTTTACTTTCTTAATTGTCTCAGTCTTTGTTCTGCAGATAACGGATATGATGTGGCAATTGCTGTAGCAACCGAGTTTGCAAACTAGATATCACCTTATCTTGAATCATTCATTAGAGCACTGTACTATCACGAGTCAAGATGTTCTTAAAGGAACGAATAACATCACTTATTCAGAAACAGAGTTAGCATTTTAGTTCGATAAATTTCAAGGGAACTGAAAGACATTAGAGAAAAAGAGATTCTAAAATAAGCACTGGAAATGGGATCCTCTCACAGACACTTCTCTTTCCGCACATCCGGCGTCACTGCTTCCCTCCCAGAACACATTTCGAACCAATATCCATACCTTGTGTGTCTACCACCCTTTCTTCCACCACATTCACAACCAGCTCAAGCCTCTGCGCTTGGTTTGTTTTCCATTATTCCTTTCCCTGTTCTCGTGCAACCATTTAAAAATATCTGGACCCAAATATGTGTCTCTAGACTTGGCCCATTATCACCCCCATTTCCCTTACACCATTATCCATTTGGTCATTGCATCAGTCAAATCCTCTCCCCTATCACAACGCTATCTATGTTTGTTGTTTCCCTATCCCGTATATCCAGCCAGATGTATTTGCTCAAAAGCTGTCCATCACTAACAACTCCCAGTTCCGATGAAAGGCCATCGACATGAAAGTTAACTCTGCTCCCTCTCCACAGATAATGCCTGGCCTATTGAGTGTTTACAACACTTTCCATTTGAAGTAATTTAGAGAGAATGTCTTTAGATTAGTCTTATAGCAGCCAAAATTTCCTTGTTCTTTCTTCCTTTAATACGCTTATTAAAACTTGATGAAAATAGTGTCCAGATCATGAGAGACACCTGTGTGATTTATTTTTTAAGCCACCAGAGCACATCATCCAGTTTCTACCCAGTGAATTGCTATTTCACACTTTCACTATTTCAAAATACAGGTCGAATTTGATCGACTATGCTCATTCGAAAAAAATGCCACACCCTGTGTTGGTAGTTCCTCAATCGCAAGCAGTTTCTGAATCACTCATTTAAACTTTCCCTGACATAAAGATTTTCGAGGAGTGAAAGGTACCAGACATTAGACCCATACTCACCCATCCCAAGGACAACTGAGAGAGCAAACATGTTTTAATTAGATTGGCGCACACTGTTCAGCTACTCCGAAAAAGCGAGATAGTTTACTTCCTTAATTAGCTTAGTCCTCGGTTTGAAGAAGACGGATATGATGTGGTTGTTGCTGTCGTAACTGCGATTGCAACACAGAAATCATGAAAGCTGAAATAATCCGTTAGGGCAGTGTTAACATTAGTGAAGTTGTCACTAAATAACACCCCTGATCTGTCAGCACATATAATTACATATAAGAACATGAGTTTGAAAAGTGTGCACTAGTGACAGCTGTGGCTCAGTGGGTACCACACACGCCTCAGAGTCACAAGGTTAAGGATTCATATCTCACTTTTAAGCACAAATATCCAGTGAAGCGTTGATGGAGTGCTGCTCTGTCGGAGGGGCAGTACGGAGGAATTTCTGCACTGATGGAGGGATAGTACTGAGGGAGTGCTGCTATTTTGGAGGGGCGGTACTGAGGGAGTGCTGCTCTGTCGGAGGGACAGTACGGAGGGAGTGCTGCACTGATGGAGGGGCGGTACTGAGGGAGTGTTGCTCTGTCGGAGGTGCCGTCTTTCAGATGAGATGTTAAACCGAGGTACCTTCTGCTGATTCAGGTTGCCGTATATGATCCCCTGGCCATTATTTAGAAGAAGATTTGGGGAGTTATCCTCGTGTCCTGGGCCAATGCTTATCGCGCAACAAAAACTAATTAACTGGTTATCACATTGCTGTTGGTGTGACTCCCTGTGTGAAAATTGCTTGCCGTGTTTCTCACATTACAACAGTGACTACACTTGAAAAGTACTTCCTTGGCTGTAAAGTGCTTTGAGACGTCCGGTGATCGTACAATGCACAATATAAATGCAAGTCCTTTATTTATTTATTTGTTGGTTTGTTTGTTTATTTATTTATTATTGTTTTATTATCTATCCATCTCTCCATCTATCTATCTATCTGTCTAATATCCCTTCAGCATATAGTAAGCAGTGCCTTGAAGCAATCACATACAATAGCAGTGCAGTCTAGTGAATTACACACAAGCACAACAATAAGACTTATTGCTACATTATTCACAGGGCAGTTGATTCCAACAAATGCCGCCAACAACGCAATTAATTGGAAGCTCTTTGGCTCCTTCGCAGAGACATAATGCATTTGGTAGACGCCCCCCGCCCCGCCCCCCCCCCACACTCAAAAACACACACCCTCTCTCTATATATATATATATATATTATTTATATATAAGATATATATATATATATATTTATTTATTTTATTATTTATAGAGAGAGAAGGATCTACCAAATGCATTATGTCTCTGAGAAGGAGCCAAAGAGCTATGCATATAGAGATAAAAGATTTACGTGTATATATATATATATATATTTATAAATAGTGAGAGCAGGGAGAGATAGAGAGAGACATTCATATATGATCTACAGAGAGACGGTATGGACACGATGGGCAGAATGGGCTCCGTCTGTGCCATTGTTACTCTATGCCTATGGTGGTGTTGCTGAGGAATTGCAAGCAACAGCTTTTAGCAGAGCTTTCAATTGTCACAGGAAACAGATTAAATTTAGCAATGACGGAATCAAGCTTGCACTAACTGCACGCAGCAGATGGATCAGCCCAGAGAAGACTTTGAGTAATTATTCTGTTGCTGTATCTAGAGAACCACGATTGCTCAGTTAATTATCTCATTCACAAATTAATCTAAGGCCTCTATCCAAAATATGTCTATTGATCAGTTATCCTCCAATCTCATAATTATTTATCCTCAAATTTGAAATTCCTTTCCAAAGGATGGTTTTCAAAAAGCTTTGTATTTAGTACTTAAAGCCTAAAGTTTCACTTCTTTTCCCAAGGACAGACATTGATTAACAACTTAACAACATTAAAGTTAGGAGCAGAAGTAGGCCATTCAGCACTTCGTATAAGCTCACGGCTGATCTTCTACCTTAACCCCACTTTCCTGCACTGTCCCCTCATCCCTTGATTCCCTTAATATCCAAAAATCGATCCATCCCTGTCTTGAATATACTGAAATACTGAGCATCCACAGCTCTCTGGGGTAGATAATTCAAAAAGATTCACCACCCTCTCAGTGGAGAAATTACTCGTCATCTCTGTTCCTTATTCTGAGAGTGCGACCCTGGTTCTCCCTGCATCTACCCTGTTAAGCCTGCTCAGAATTTGGCATGTTTCAATGATATCACCTCTCATTCTCCTAAACTCTAGAAAATATACGCATAACCTGTCCAATCTCTCCTCATAGGACAATTTCCCCCCGCCCCCCATCCCATAAATCAGTCTGGTGAACCTTTGTTGAATTGCCTCTGTGGCAATTATATCCTTCCTAAGGGAAGGAGAACAGAACTGTACACAATACACCAGGTGCGGTCGCACCAGGGCCTTACATAAGTGCAGTAAAATGCATTACTCTTATACTCGAATCCTCTTGCAATAAATGTCACATTAATACCTAGATGTTCTGGTTCCACGGATGCTGGAAGTCTCGCCAATCTGTAGGACCAGATGGCGAGTGTCAGCAAGATCCTGGTTAGATTGAGGGCTAAATAGTGAGCAGCACTCTAGTGGAAATCCCCTGCTCTTCTTTGAATAACTCTGTGGGATAATTTACATCCACCTTACAGGACGGAAGGGGCCTAGGTTTAACATCTCACATTAAAGGCGGCACCTCAGATCGTGTGATCCCTCAGGAACTGCACTGAAGTGTCAGCATAAATTCCACGATTAAGTCTGTAGTGCAGGAATTCTCACATTGGGCCTCTACTCAATGGAGTTTAGAAGATTGCGAGGTGATATTATTGAAATATATGCGATCCTGAGAGAGCTTGCCACGGTAGAGGCTGACGTTTCTCCTCGTGGGGGAAACTCAATCTCGGGGACATAGCTTCAGAATGAGGGATCGCCCAGTTAAGACGGAAATAAGGAGGAATTTCTTCTCTCAGAGGGTCATTAATCTGTGGAATTATCTGCCACTGTGGAATCTGGGTAATTGAATATATTCAAAGCTGCGACAGACAGATTGTTGAATTACAAGGAAGTCAAAGGGGAGCAGGCACAGATGTGGCATTGAGGCCAATATCATATTGGATGGCAGAACGATCTTGAGGGGCCGCATGGCCTACTCCTGCTCTTATTTCTTATGTTCCCATGTTCTTATATTCTAATTCACCCCACGAGTTTCTGGTTAAGATACAAGAGTGCTAAGATCTAGCCAAAGCTGACACCGGGGATAGACCTAAGTTCTTCTCTTGCCTGCAACTATTACGGTGTTAATATATTACTAAAGCAAAGTAAAGATGACATCCCAGGGCATAATTCTACATGAATGAAATTGGAATATGAGAATATAAAGGAGCCAATATATTATTATTATGCACAAGATTGAATGAAAACGAGAGCAGAGTGTGAACAACAAAGCTACTTTATTCGGGAAAAACCAACTTGAATGAAATAAAAGGGATGGTGAAAAACGGGAAGAGAGATTGGCAGATAAGTCGCTGAACGAACAATGGGAGATATTTGGGAGAACAAAGAGACACATTCTCAATAATGTAAAGCAAATGAAGTAAAGATTGAGCATTTTGGATTAATAGGGAAAATCAAGGACATCATGTTAAAGCTTTAGAACAATAACAAGGAAGTTATATTCATGGTAAACGTTCATAAATGACGTAAGCCTCAGCGAGGGTATTGTGTCCAATTCGGGCACCGCACTTGAGGAGGCGAGCCAAGGCCTCAGAGAATGGTTCCAGGGATGAGGGACTTCTGTTATGTGGGGAGACTGGAGAAGCTGGCATTGTTCTCCTGAGAGCAGTGAAGGTTAAGGGGAGAGTGACCAGAATGGTACCAGGGATGAGGGAACTTCAGTTACATTGGGAGACTGGAGAAGCTGGCATTGTTCTCCTGAGAGCAGTGAAGGTTAAGGGGAGAGTGACCAGAATGGTACCAGGGATGAGGGACTTCAGTTATATAGGGAGACTGGAGAAGTTGGGATTGTTCTCCTTAGAGCAGAAAAGATTAAGGGGTGACGGGGGGGCGGGGGGGGGGGGTTGGTGGTTGCTGAAGGCATTACAAATTATGAGTGGTTTTGATAGAGTAAATTAATAGAAATTGTTTCCACTGATAGTAAGGTTGATAACCAAAGGACACGGATAGACGATAATTGAGAGAAGGACCGGCAGCAGATCAGAGGAAGTTACTCGCACAAAGAGATTTAGAAACCTCGAGCCATCCCACACAAAACGCTATGGATGCTAAGTTAGTTAGGGATGTCAAGTGTATGATAGAATCATTTTTGTTGTGTAAGTGTGCTAAAAGCTGTACAGCAAAGACGGGTAAAAGGAACTGAGCTTGAGATCATCCAATGGATTGGATGTCGAAACTGTCTCGTGGGGCTGACTGGCCCCATGTTCCAAGTGTTGCAATGTTTAATTTCTTCATTTCTGTTCTATGTTTGGCACATGAACAGATCAGAGACATAACCAACGGTATTATCAGGCCCACCCGGTAATTAGCTGTAAATTTCCCTGCACCTATACATTCCTTAAGTCTTTTTTAAAGAAATAGTACTGTTTCAAGTAATAGTTTTTTGGGGATCAGCAGAAATAGTTTTCATTTTATGAAATCATATACGTGAATAAATCAACAGAGGCCATTTTATATATATATATATTTATGTATATATATATATATCTGCCTACTCTCTCTCTCTCTCTCTCTCTCTGTCTCTCTCTCTCCCTCCCTCTCTCTCTCTCTCTGTCTCCCTCTGTATATATATATATATATATACATATACAGAGAGAAAGAGAAAGAAAGAGAGAGATTCATAAAAATTTACATATATACAGAACAAGTAAAAAATTAACCCGAGAATGAATACATTGTTTAAAAGGTATCGATTGATATCGAGAATAGATTCAATGGCATTTTCTCTCAGCAACTACTTGAGTTTCTACCGCTAATTTATTAGAGGGGTGTTATTTTACAAATTACAGCTTCTGTGAAGCTGATCTATCTACAAAGAAGACAGCGGGGGAAAAGATGAGTCAATAATCTTAGCTGTTAGTTTAGGCCATGTGGGTACAGAAATTTCACGTCTCTATCTGCACTGCCCTGCACAGCGCCTTTTGTATTAAAAGGAACTAGAGGTGTTTCTGAGACACTGCGAGGCAGCAGTTCCAGCAGAGCTGTCAATTACCAAGGAACCCGCCAGAATTAGCAATGACTGACTCACGCTTGCTCTCACTGCAGGCATCTGGTGAGTCAACCCAGTGAAGAGTTTGATTAATTATTCTGCCTCTGTAATTCCAGGATCACTCAGTCAATTATGTCACTTCAAGCTTTAATCTCAGACCTCTACCCAAGATATACATGTTGATAAATAATTCCCCAATGTGTTTTATCTGATAGTCATTGACAATCCCTCACCAAACAGATGGATTTTCAAAATGCTTTTATTTGTTTTGGCTGAGGGCGGAATAATGACCTGGTCATCGGTGCAACTCCCCTGCTCTTCTTCCAATAATTATGTGGAATAATTTACATCCACCTGAGGGGGAAGACAGTACCTCGGTTAAACATCTCATACTAAAGACGGAACCTCTGACAGTGCAGCGCTCCCTCTGGTGCTTTTGCCAATTGCACTAAGTGTGGAGCCTCTGGTTATACAGGCAGACTGCCTTCTGTGGGGCAATCGAGTAATGGTCCCCAAGAAGGGCAGAGAGACCTTCATCAATGACCTCCAGATCCCACGTGTGGTGGCCCGGTATCGATGCGGACTTAAAGTCCTGCATTCACAGATGTAATACATGCTCGCAGTTAAGCAATGTACCCAGGGAAGTGCCGCTAAGTTTATGGTCTTGGCCCTCCAAACCATGGTCTAGGGTACATGTCGACTATGCAGGCCCATTCTTGGGTAAAATGTTCCTTGTGGTTGTAGACGCATACTCCTAGTCGATGCAGAGGATATTTCCACTCATGGGGGAAATTAAAACTAGGGACATAGTCTCAGAATAAGGGGCCGCCCATTTAAAACTGAAATGAGGAGGAATTTCTTCTCTCAGGGGGTTGTAAATCTGTGGAATTCTCTGCCCCAGAGAGCTGTGGAGGCTGGGTCATTGAATATATTTAAGGCGGAGATAGACAGATTTTTGAGCAATAAGGGAGTAAAGGGTTATGGGGAGCGGGCAGGGAAGTGGAGCTGAGTCCATGATCAGATCAGCCAAGATCCTATTAAATGGCGGAGCAGGCTCGAGGGGCCAGGTGGCCTACTCCTGTTCCTATTTCTTATGTTCTTATGTTCTTATGTTGTAGACCTCTAGCCAGTGGAAACAGTTTCTCCTGATTCACTCTATCAAACCAATGTATAATGAAGAACACTTCTATTTAAACACTTTGCCCTTCTCTGCTCCAAGGAGAATCGTTCTTGCCTGTCTAGTATGTCCACATAACTGAAGTACCTCATCTCTGCTTGCATTCTTTTAAATTTCCACTGTATCCGGCCTAAGCCCTTATAAAATCATAGAATCATAGACAATTACGACACAGAAGGAGGCCACTCGGCCCATCGTGTCCTTGACCCTGTCGAAAAAGAGCTACCCAGCTTAATCTTACCTCTTAGCACTAGGTCCGTAGCCCTGTAGGTCACAGCTCTTGAAGTGCACATCCAAGTACTTTTTAAAAGTGATGAGGGTTTCTGCATCTACCACCCTTTCAGGCAGTGAGTTCCAGACCCCCACCATCCTCTGGGTGATTTTCCCCCCACATCTCGCCTCTAATCCTTCTACCAACTACTTTAAATCTATGCACCCTGGTTATTGACCCGTCTGCTAAGGGAAATATGCCCAGTTTATCCACTCGATCGAGGCCGCTCATAATTGTATACAACTCAATTAAATCTTCCCTCTGCCTCCTCTGTTCGAAAGAAAACAAATCCAGTCTATCCAATCTTTCCTCATAGCTAATATTCTCCAGACCAGGCAACATCCTCGTAAATCTCCTCTGTACCCTCTCCACTGCAATCACATATTTCCTGTGACCAGAAATGCATGCAGTACTCCTGCTGTGGCCTAACTAGTGTTGTATACATTTCGAGCAGAACCCCACTGCTCTTACATTCTATGCCTCGACTAATAAAGAATTAAAGCATTCAATACGCCATTTTAACTTACTTGTCGACCTGTCCTGCTACCTTTAAGTATCTGTGTACATATACTCCAATGTCCCGCTGTCACAACACACCTCGCAGGGTACTCCCATTGATTGTGTATTCTCTGCATTGTTCCCTTTCCACAAATGCATATCCTTACACTTCCTTTGCATCCTTGGTAAATTGTGTTGTCCAGACTTGGACAAAGTGCACCAGCTGAGCCCCAAACGGTGATTTGTAAAGGTTTCACATTACTTCAATATTTATGTACACTACTAATGCCACTATTTAGAATCTCTGTTATCCCGAATGCTTTTTACCTGCCTTATAAACTTATCCTGCCAACTACAAAGATGTGTGTATGTGAACCTTCAGGTCTCTCTGTTCCTCCGACACCTTTATATTGTAGCAATTAATGTCTATCACCTCTTCTCATTGTGACTACCAACATACGTCACTTCATGGCATTAAATTTCAGCAGCCATGTGTCTGCCCATTAGAAATCATACCCAGTAATCCTGGTCGTTAATATATAATACAAAGAGCAGTGGTCTCAATAACAGACCCATGGAGAACATCACAACACACATCCCTCCAGTGTGCAACAATAAGCCTTCATCTCTTCTATTTGACCCTGAGACATTGTATCCACTCTGCCATTGCCTCCTTAGCAATATGTGAGACATGAATGATTAGCTCCCAGAACTGTGCAAGTAACATGCAATAAATAGCAACTGAATGTCGTGGGTGAAAAGGAGTGACCCGGATACAGTAACAGGATCAACATCACCCCCAAGCAATTTATATGTCTTGTTTTATGGGGTAAGCGAATACATGTTTTAAGGAGAGGTAGATACAGGGTTATGGGGAATGGGCAAGATATAGCGATCCCGTATTGCTGCAGTAAACAACCAGCAGAGAGACGGAGAGTGAGAGCGAGACAGTGAAAGAGTTAATGAGAGAGAGAGAGAGAGAGAGAGAGAGAGAGAGTGAATGAGAGTGAGTGAAGAGAGACAGAGAGACAGAGAGAGAGATGGGGAGAGAGTCAGAGATGGAGAAACCGAGAAAGTGAGAGACAGAGAGGCAGACAGACAGAAAGAGAGTGAGACAAAGAGGGAGTGAGAGTGAGATAGAGAAAATGAGAGAGAGAGACAGAGACAGTGTCAGAGTCAGACACCGAGAGAGATACAGAGACAGAGAGAGATAGAGACAGAAAGTGACAGAGAGACAGAAAGAAATAGATACAGAGAGGTAGACAGCGAGGGAGAGACTGAGAAACAGAGACAGAGACATATCTGAATGGCGTGCTTGGGAGCTGCACACTTCGAAATGTGCAGAAAAGACAAAAGAAGCAATATCAAACGAAATAGAAAACACCTTAAACAGATTCAATGGTGACTGTGCTCAAGAATACACTGGGGCAGTGTCACACTGGTACAGTGTGGGGGCTGTATCCTGGCAGGAGGGGAAATGCGGCAGTATCAAGCACTGAGAGACGCAGACTGTATAAACGCACTGTCAGTAAGATGTTCAGATTATTCAAACAAAACGCAATCGGATTCCATGCATGAGTATTTTTTTTTAATGCCCGTGAGTCGATTTTGTAATACAACGAACTTAAAATAAGAATATGAGTGACTGATATGATATTGGAGCACTGTATAATATCTGCTTCACTATAAAAGCCACGTTGGGCTGCTAAAGATGACAGAAATGTTCAGGCTGGGTTTCTTTCCTCTTGAACAACGAAGGCTGAGGGGGGACCTAATAAAGGTCTTTAAAATTATTAAAGGTTTTGTTAGAGTGGACACAGAGAGAATGTTTCCACTTGCGGGGAAGAGCATAACTCGAGGCCATCATTCGAGGATAGTTACCAAGAAACCTAAAAGTTCTTTACCCAGAGAGTGGGAAAAACGTGGAACTCGCTATCACAGGGAGTGGTTGAAGCGAATGGTATAGATGCATAGAAGGGGAGGCTGGACAAGTATATGAGAGAGAAGGGAATAGAGGGTTATGCTGATAGAGTTATAAGAGGAAAATCGGGAGGAGGCTCGAGTGAAGCATTAACTCCTGCATTGACTGGTTGGGCCCAATGGTCAGTTACTGTGCCGTATCTCCGATGTAATCTTATGTAATACTATACAAGTTACAGTTTACCATTCCTGTCCTTCAATGTCCTTCTCCTCCCTCCAGGCCGCTGCCCCTCGATAAATGATTCTCTCGCCTCTGATTTCTGTAGCTTTTCTGGTCCTTTCCCCTTGAAACACATCCTGGAACCGCAATGTTGCCAGTAGACTGAACTGAGGCTGAGTAACCTGCTGGAAAGCTCACGGTTAATGAGCAGGGATCATGATTAAGCTGAGGTTACATTGCGACTCACATCAGGCAGTGGTGACACTGCAGTTCGAGTGCCACCTTCTGCGTGCAGAGTGCATTAACTGTCAATATTCACAATGTTAGGTGGCATGGTCAATGGAAGGGTCACATCTCCAGGCACAAGGCGCAGGGAAAGGTCAAGATCACAGTATGATCAATTCCCTCCTGGGTAACGGCCTCTTACCACTTCCCCAGTTGTGGTTTCCAACCTTAGCACGCTTCTGTTTAACATCCTGCTATGGGTGGAGTTATCTGCCGGTGAGGCAACAGACATGCACTCAGTCATTCCAGAAAGGACATATTGTGGTCAATGCGGTCAAACAGTTTGGATGATTCTACTGCAGACTTGCCACCTTTTGAAAAAAAACTTTCAGCAATTTAACTGTTCCACTCCCGAATTACACTTGGATTGTCCTTCTGAGTATACAGAATTAATCCAGCTGCGTCTACCCGTGATCTTACCAAAATAAAGGTGCATGCAATTCAAAAGAGTCAACTGATATACCATCCATAGCAGTTCGAACAAGTGGTCTCCTTAGAAGTTATTCCAGTCACTTTAACATCCGAGTTGCCAACGAGATGGGAGCGGGTACTGTACTGTTATTGCACTGACTTAGCAACCTGGATGTCATAGCAGTGGGATAAAGTCACGTTATTCGATGCTACAGCCGGGATATTGACCAATCTGGAGCCTTTTATGTGTCGAGTGCAATCAGCGTTTCCTTGCTCACCCTTGGAGTGAATCGAATTGGCTGAGGACTGGAAAGTGGGGGACCTCAGAAGGAGATCAACAATGTTCATTCACTCGGCATTTCCGGATAAAGATCATTGTGGACACTTCAGCCTTATCTTCTCTGTTCACATGCTGACCACCTTTATTTTGTTGGATGTTCATGGAGCCTCCACTTCCTTCAATCCCTCAATGGTCCCTCACCATTGAGAACTGGATGTTGGAGGGCTACAAATCTCCGTTGGATGTGGAATCCCTCCCCTTGTGTTCTTTCTCTCACTGCCCGTTGTGAACAGACTGGGCCTGCTCGGTCGGCGATGTAACAAGGAGCCACTCTTGCTAATGGACAATCAACCCCCGCCCCCCCAGCCAGAGTACTTTCTTTGTCCTTGCTCTCCCCAGATCTTGCTCTAAGTGGGATTAACATGGAGCAGTATTGATCCATCAGCTGATGGAGGGCAGTCGGGGGCAATCAACAGATTATTTCCTTTCGTATGTTTGACCTGAAGTGACTTCGTTGAGCTGAAGACACTGTTGATGACTCCCAGGAACACTCTCTACGACTGTATTCCGTTTTGTCCCCCTCTCTGGTTGATCCCCCCTGTTGGTGGGACAGATCATAATCAACAATAAAAAGAGCAAAGTACCATGGATGCTGGAATCTGAAATAAAGAACAGAAAATTCTGGTAATACTCAGCAGGTCATGCAGCATCTATGGAGCGAGAAACAGAGTTAATGTTGCAGGTCGATGACACCGTCAGAACTGGAAAAAATTAGAGGTGTAACAGATTTTAAGCAAATGTAGGAGCAGGGAAAGGGGGGGATGCAGGAAAGAAGAAAAGGGAAGGACTGTGATAAGGTGGAAGGCAGGAGAGTTTAAATGACAAAAGGGAATGATGGTGGGAGGCAAAGGGAGATGGTAATGGGATAAGTTAAGAAACAAAAGATGTGTCTAGTTGGGGTAAAAATGTAGATGGCAGAATCATCAACAGCTGCTGTGGGAAAAAGAGAAAAACAGAAAAATATAGTGGCAGAAGTTATGTTTTGAAATTGTTGAACTCGATATTGAGTACAGAGGCTGCCTGGTGCCTAAATGATGCATGAGGCGTGGTTACTCGTAACCAAGAATGGTGAGGGAGGAATCTAGAAAGTGTGATTCTGACGATATGACTGTGTCGGACTGATAAAGAACTATATTTTGGGAGAGTTCTTTGGTATCAGGTAGTGAGGAGGCCTTTGCGGGATCCGACTGGGCTGGGTGTGCCCTGTGTCATGTCTTGCTTCGATGCGTGTCCCAGCTGTATGTTCCATCATGCACACTTATCTGTTTGCCTTTGCTGCGCTTTTATTACGCTGTGATTTTCTCTGCCACTTCAGAGGGAAGGTCAGAGTCGATGTGGGACAGGATTTACATGTAACCCAAACCGGTGAAGGAGGCAGGTTCCCCTCCCTAATGGACACTGGGCAATCTTGCTCACGTTAGCAAACAGTTACCCGTGTCAGGATAAGGGAACATCATTTGATGTTCACCTCAGACAACAATTACATAAAATTACATGAAATTAACAGAATGAAACTGGCCCATTCGGCTCCAACAGGTTTATGCCAGAGTTTATGACCCGCACGAACCTCCTCCCACCCTACTCCATCTAACTCTGTCAGCATATCCCTCGAATCCTTTCTCTCTCATGTTCTACTCCCGCCTCCATGTCAATGCAACTTTGCTATTCGCCTCAACTGCTGCACGTGGCAGGAAGTTGAAAGTCTACAGGAAAAGATTCACGTGATGTAATTCACTCTTACTCCTAAGGGAGATGTGTTCAACTCTAGCAAACATGAGTTCATCATTTAAATTTACAACAAAGACTTAACATAGTAAAACTTTTCAAAGTACTTCACAGGAGCGTTGTCAAACGACATTTGACACCGAGCCACATAAGGAGATCTTAAAGCAGATGACCAAAAGCTTGGTCAAAGAGGTAGGTTTTAAGAACCGTCTTCAAGGGGAAAGTGAAGTAGAGAGGCGCCGATTGCTAGACAGGGAAATCCAGAGTTTTAGGGCCTAGGAAGAGCTATCAATGGTGGAGCAATTAAATTCAGGGATGCTAAAGAAGGCAGAATTAAAGGAGCACAGATATCTTGTTGGGCTTTAGGGCTGGGGGAGATTCCAGAGATAGGGAGGGGTGAGACCATGGAGGGACTTGTGAAAAAGGATGAGAATTTTAAAATCGAGGCGTTGCTTAACCAGGAGCCAATGGAGGTCAGCGAGCAGAGGGGGTGATGCGTGAGCGGGACTTGGTGCAAGTTACGACACAGCAGCCGAGTTTTGGATGAACTACGTTTACAGAGCGTAGGCCAGCCAGGAGTGCGTTGGGATAGTCAATTCTAGATGTTACAGAGTTTACCACTTCTTCCTGTTATTCAGTGATCAGCCTCCCCATGCATATTAACACTAAAATCTGTTCTTAGTGCTGACGTTTAGAAGCCGGAAACAGTTCCTGCTTTGCATATCTTACCTTAGAAAGATTGAACCGGATACAGAAATCACTCGGTGAGCAAAGGTAATTTATTTGTGAAATGTTGAGACATGACACACAGCGGAGATTATATACGTCACATGTATCATATATATCAATGCAGATTCTATTTTCATTCCATAGAAACAATTTGAAACAAATTATATTTATTTAGCAACTATCACGGCCCCATGGAGCTGCCGTGTACTACCAATTACAACGATTCTGAAATATGGTCCCGAGAGCACTGTAGAGAAACGCGACACCCCATTTGCTCACTGCAATGTCCCACAAATAGCAAAGAGATAAATGATAAGACAATCGTTTTCAGGGATGTTTGTTAAGAGATCAATGTGCACCAGAATAGCCGGGGAGAACTACCCAGCTTTTAATCGACTAGCGTGATGGCATTTATTCCCTCCAACTGAGAGAGCGACCAAGACTTTGGTTAACCGAATTCTGAAATATGCAATTATATAGGGCCCTGGTAAGACCGCACGTGGAGTATTGTGTACAGTTTTGTTCTCTTTAGCTAAAGAGGGATAGTCCTGCCATAGAGGGAGTGCGAGGAAGGCTCACCAGACTGATTCCTGGGATAGGGGGATTGTCCTATGAAGAGAGATTGAGCAGACTAGGCCTATATCCTCCAGAGTTTAAAAAAATTAAAGGTGATCTCATTGAAACAGACAACATTATTACAGGGCTTGACATGTAGATGCAGGAAGGATGTTTCCCCTGGCTGGGGAGTCTGTAGCCAGGGATCACAGTCTCAGAATAAGTGGGCCGCCATTTAGGACGGAGATGAGAATACATTTCTGCACTCACTGAGTGGTGATCCTTTGGAACGATCTACCCCAGAGGGCTGTGGTGTGGAGGCTCAGTCGTTAAATATAATCAAGAGAGAGATCGATAAATGTTTGGATATTAAGTGAATGAATGGCTATGGGGATAGTACAGGAAGGTGAAGATCAGCCATGATCTCGTTGAATGGTGGAGCAGGTTCGACCGGCCGAATGGCGTACACCTGCTCCTATTCCTTCCGTTCCTCTGTTCTCACCTCTCATTTGAAACACTGCGTCTCCAAAAGAGCATCCCCCAAGTGTCAGCCTGCATTATGTGCTGACGTCTGTGCAAGTGTTCTACCAATGAGCCCAGGCTGACACTTCAGCTCAAAGTTGATGTTCCCAAGCATCAGAATAATAAGCTCAGGGCAGGATCAAGGCAGTCCTGCAAACTATTCAGCTCAACTGCAGGAAGACACGTTAGATTTACTCCGATTATAATGTGCAAACCAACACGAATTGCTTAAGAGATGAGATAGCAATGATCATCTGAAAGGCAGTTCCAAGAAATGAAATCATTCAATGAACCTTAACCCTGCACATTTCCAGTGCTAAGATTGTTGTTCAGTATAAGCCTGTGTTAATGGTAGAATTTCTCAGAAAACTCATCAACGAAATTGCGGCAATAAGGCACATCATCAGCACTGTATCATCAGCATCAGACCGCCCTGAGAGTCCGGGTACACTCGGATCTTCTGGGCTTCTGGTAAAGTCAGTGTAAGGTGCTCAGTCAGGAATTGTCGCTGTAGCCAATATATTAGAGAGAGAACATCACCAAAGCAGACATGGCTGTCCTTTAAAAGAAACAAATACGTATTCTGCAGGCAAGTAATCTCTTCTGCGAAATTTAAAAAAAAACACCTTTGAAACAGCGAATCAACCCATGGACATAGCCACCATGCTTTGTCTGCTGCGGCGGTCTGGCGAACACATTTTATCCAATGTCTCCTTTCCTGTATACGAAGCAAACATAACATTGCATTAGTAGAATGGAGGATAATTGTTGCAGGGTTTCTTAATAGCTTGGGAAGTCCTGTAATATTGACGAAAGGGACATCTGGGGTCAGGGACACGTCAGGAACATTCCCGATCTGGTTCCTGCCCACCTGCTCCTCTATAGAAGTACAACTTCAAACTTCTCATGTAACACAACATTGGTGATTGTAGATAATACAGAGGAGGACTGCAATATATACAGGAAGATATTAATAAACTTCCACATCTGGTGTGTAATTATACACTATATATGTGTGTGGTGGTAAATAGTGTTAGAAAGCAGAAAGAGGGTACACACTCCTTGAAAAATAAGTGTCTAAATGCTGCAGAGGAGGAATAGGACATGGGGGAAATAGACAAATCATAATATGGTGGAATTCTGCATTAGGATGGAGAATGAAATAGTTAATTCAGAGACCATGGTCCAGAACTTAAAGAAGGGTAACTTTGAAGGTATGAGGCGTGAATTGGCTAGGATAGATTGGTGAATGATACTGAAGGGGTTGACTGTGGATGGGCAATGGCAGACATTTAGAGACCGCATGGATGAACTACAACAATTGTACATTCCTGTCTGTCGTAAAAATAAAAAAGGGAAGGTGGCTCAACCGTGGCTATCTAGGGAAATCAGGGATAGCATTAAAGCCAAGGAAGTGGCATACAAATTGGCCAGAAATAGCAGAGAACCCGGGGACTGGGAGAAATTTAGAACTCAGCAGAGGAGGACAAAGGGTTTGATTAGGGCAGGGAAAATGGAGTACGAGAAGAAGCTTGCAGGGAACATTAAGATGGATTGCAAAAGTTTCTATAGATATGTAAAGAGAAAAAGGTTAGTAAAGACAAACGTAAGTCACCTGCAGTCAGAATCAGGGGAAGTCATAACGGGGAACAAAGAAATGGCGGACCAATTGAACAAGTACTTTGGTTCGGTATTCACTGAGGAGGACACAAACAACCTTCCGGATATAAAAGGGGTCACAGGGTCTAGTAAGGAGGAGGAACTGAGGGAAATCCTTATTAGTCGGGAAATTGTGTTGGGGAAATTGATGGGATTGAAGGCCGATAAATCCCCAGGGCCTGATGGACTGCATCCCAGAGTACTTAAGGAGGTGGCCTTGGAAATAGTGGATGCATTGACAGTCATTTTCCAACATTCCATTGACTCTGGATCAGTTCCTATGGAGTGGAGGGTAGCCAATGTAACCCCACTTTTTAAAAAAGGAGGGAGAGAGAAAACAGGGAATTACAGACCGGTCAGCCTGACATCGGTAGTGGGTAAAATGATGGAATCAATTATTAAGGATGTCATCGCAGTGCATTTGGAAAGAGGTAATATGATAGGTCCAAGTCAGCATGGATTTGTGAAAGGGAAATCATGCTTGACAAATCTTCTGGAATTTTTTGAGTATGTTTCCAGTAGAGTGGACAAGGGAGAACCAGTTGATGTGGTATATTTGGACTTTCAGAAGGCTTTCGACAAGGTCCCACACAAGAGATTAATGTGCAAAGTTAAAGCACATGGGATTGGGGGTAGTGTGCTGACATGGATTGAGAACTGGTTGTCAGACAGGAAGCAAAGAGTAGGAGTAAATGGGGACTTTTCAGAATGGCAGGCAGTGACTAGTGGGGTACCGCAAGGTTCTGTGCTGGGGCCCCAGCTGTTTACACTGTACATTAAAGATTTAGACGAGGGGATTAAATGTATTATCTCCAAATTTGCGGATGACACTAAGTTGGGTGGCAGTGTGAGCTGCAAGGAGGATTCTATGAGGCTGCAGAGCGACTTGGATAGGTTAGGTGAGTGGGCAAATGCATGGCAGATGAAGTATAATGTGGATAAATGTGAGGTTATCCACTTTGGTGGTAAAAACAGAGAGACAGACTATTATCTGAATGGTGACAGATTAGGAAAAGGGCAGGTGCAAAGAGACCTGGGTGTCATGGTACATCAGTCATTGAAGGTTGGCATGCAGGTACAGCAGGCGGTTAAGAAAGCAAATGGCATGTTGGCCTTCATAGCGAGGGGATTTGAGTACAAGGGCAGGGAGGTGTTGCTACAATTGTACAGGGCCTTGGTGAGGCCACACCTGGAGTATTGTGTACAGTTTTGGTCTCCTAACCTGAGGAAGGACATTCTTGCTATTGAGGGAGTGCAGCGAGGGTTCACCAGACTGATTCCCGGGATGGCGGGACTGACCTATCAAGAAAGACTGGATCAACTGGGCTTGTATTCACTGGAGTTCAGAAGAATGAGAGGGGACCTCATAGAAACGTTTAAAATTCTGACGGGGTTAGACAGGTTAGATGCAGGAAGAATGTTCCCAATGTTGGGGAAGTCCAGAACCAGGGGACACAGTCTAAGGATAAGGGGGAAGCCATTTAGGACCGAGATGAGGAGGAATTTCTTCACCCAGAGAGTGGTGAACCTGTGGAATTCTCTACCACAGAAAGTTGTTGAGGCCAATTCACTAAATATATTCAAAAAGGAGTTAGATGAAGTCCTTACTACTAGGAATCAAGGGGTATGGTGAGAAAGCAGGAATGGGGTACTGAAGTTGCATGTTCAGCCATGAACTCATTGAATGGTGGTGCAGGCTAGAAGGGCCGAATGGCCTACTCCTGCACCTATTTTCTATGTTTCTATGTCTATGTTTCTAAATAGCATGACAGGTAAACAAGCGAATAAAAAGCAAACAAACAACGGCGATGTTCTTTTCCGGGGGAATAGAGTTCTGTTAAAATGGCATTGGACCTTGTTTAGAGCACACTTGGAGGACTGTGCACAGTTGTGGTCTCCATTTTATAATATTGATATAGAGGCATGCAATAGGTATTAGAATGATACCAGAACCGAGAGGTTATCAAGAATGATTGATCAGGAGATGTTTTGTCTAGAAAAGTAAAGACTGAGGGTTTACCTGATAGAGGCCTTTAAATTTATGGAATGGTTCGATAGGTTAGATGTAGACTTTGCACTTATGGATCAGAACATTATTTTGGGCATGAATATAAGATAGTCACGAATAAATCCTATAAGGAATTAAGAAGGAACTTCTTACACAAAAGAATGGTTCGAATATGGGACTCGCTATCACAGGGAGAGGTTCAGGCAAATAGCACAGTTACATTTAATGGAAGGCTAGATATAAGCAATAGGGAGAAAGGAATATAAGAATATGGTTATGGGCTGAGCTGAAGATGGGTGGGAGGAGGCTGGTGTGGATATAAACACCGGCACGGATCTGATGTACCGAATGGCCTGTTTCTGTGCTGTAAATGCCATGCAATACTACGTGACTGGGTGTGTGCTTTTATCGAGCAGGCTCTGTATTAAGGATAACGATGTGGGCATGTCCTTTCCACAGAGTTCTACACAATAAGTCAAAACACAGGTGAGAAATCTAACACCAGCAACTGTATGTAATGTCTTACCTTGGGGAGACCTTGCACTAACAAGATGTTGAACAATGAATATCACCATCACAATTACCACTAAGGCACCGAGGCAGAGCCGGATTGCGGTCACCATGAGATATTGTTCTGTGGGAGAAGCCAAGATCATTGTAGCTCGTTGTGAGCACGTCTTAACTTAGTAATTAACGCTTCCAAAGTCAACTCAAAATGGAGGTGCATCGTAACTTTAATATTTATGCCATAACATTGTTAACACCCGCTGGCAGTTTCTCTATTGTAACATGAAAATAACCCCAGTAATAACAATTTAAGTTCAGGTAATCATTGTGGGAGTTTAACAGTTTTTCCTTCAAAGTGTTTAACCCATTCCTTTCGAACATATTGATGAATGGTGGGAATCTTTATTAATGCATTTATGATGAACTTAAACATGGTCATTGAAGCAATTGCTGGTATTGTTTGTGTGTAGTAAATTTTGACGAATTTTACAGCTTGCTCAATGCTAATTAGGTTTGATTCTGTTCTCACTTATTTATAGTCTTGTTGTAACTTTGCACACGTGTGTCACCGTGGCAGTACTGGGGACACAAAGGTAAGATTTAAGGCCGTTAACTGTGCACAGATTAGGCCTGAACTCGCTCTCCACATGGGTGAGGACGAGCTGCACACATGTCCGGTTTAAGTATGTGAAGCATGTTAAGAATTCTCTTGACAGATGCACCACATCCTACACTAAAGGGCGCTTATGAACGGAGAGATGAACTTTATGCCCAGCAAATGTCATTCAATTCTTACGCTGGTAACAGCAGGTGTAAGTCCTGCTCTTATCAGTCGTAAGACTTTTAAACTACAGAAAAATACTTTAAAAAAATAATTTAAATATTCCAAATCCTGTTGAATAAGGTAAGTCTACTTTTAGACTTTAAAATAAGTACATTTATTTTTCAAAACATCCATTTTTTGTTTTAAATAATTAATTAAATTCTATTTTTATTAATTTGAAACATGTGATGGTTTTTTGAAAAGTTATTCTCAGTGTTTCTGTAATTTGGGAGGATATTCCCATTCAAACTTATGCTGGTTCGAAACGTACGGAACTCACATAAATTTGAATGGGGATTCTCACAACCCTGAGAGGTTGGTCTGGCCCACGTGATCACATCGATGACGTATTGCGACCCAGCGTGAGATATTGTTCTGTACGAAGCCCGTACACTTCTGGGCCAATAACAATATTGGTCACAAATGGAAGAGCTTCAGTCCATCCATTTAACCGCATTGACAGTTTGCAGCCAGCCGCTCCCTGGTATGTGTGCTGTCTTCGTGGACCAACGCAGAGAGGGTGGACAATGAAATCGGAAGGTACCTGGAATTTCTACACCTGTAAAGCGAGTTAAATAACCCACACAGCGCTGATAGCGTGACATGTGTCTGTGGATAACGAGCAGAGGGTTTAGCTTCTGCAGGCTATGCAACACGAAGGTAAAGATTAAGACAGGAGATCAAGAACCGGCCCCAGTTAACCATTTCAGGGAAATTCGTGAATCTCGATTGCATGTTAAATGGAATTGGCCACCTATATTAACTATATATGAGCGAAACTGTCAGACATTGAGATAGAAGAACATACAACCTGTTTTTGATATGTTTTGGTCCCTACCTTTCTCAGTAATCGCCACGTCTTTGCTGAACGGCGAGTCTGTCGAACGTCCAACAACCTCTGTTTGATATCGGCAACTATAATTTCCTCCAGAGCCTTCGCTTCGGGTATTTATGGTGAAGGTCACAATCTGCTCACCGCCGGTCACAGTACGAGACTGTACAGGGTTTCCTTTGCCATCTTTGTACAAGTGAAATGTCCCCCCTCCAGAGCGAATGTCACCTTTGCAGGAAATGGCCACATTGTTTCCATTTGAAGCAGTGCCGGAATCTGGGTCCATGTAGATAGTCGGCACCAAGAGACTCTCTGTAACAAAAGTATTGTATGCAATTGTGCTGCAAATCTCGACTGATTAACTTAATAGGATGCTTTTAGAACAAAATCTGTCCGATTGCACCTCATGTACACATGGAATTTCGTTATTACCCAAAAGTTAAGGATGGCGGGAGAGCGGTTTAAACCAGGAAGTACTGATTCTTTCTTTGGTTCCAGGATATTCCGTTCATTCTGTTTTTATCTGCTTTCAATAATGAAAATTGTGTAGCCACTTACCGCACGTCTCCATTCAATCTGCACAAACTGACCTTCCTTTAGCTCAACTCTTCAATTGCCTTCCCATTCTCAGGACGATATTTTTCTATCGGATTTCAATTGATAGATTTGAAAACTACGGAAGTTATGCTAAACCTGCATCGGTACTTGGAAAGACCACACTTGGAGTACTGCGTACACTTCAGGTCTTCATATACCTTGGTTAGACGACACGTGGAGTATTGTGTATAGTTCTGGTCTCCATATACTTTGGAGAGATCACACTTGGAGTACTGCTTACAGTTCTGGTCTACATATATCTTAGACAGACCACACTTGAAGTACTGCGTACACTTCTGGTCCCGTTATACCTTGGTTAGACCAAACTTGGAGTACTGCGTACAGTTATGGTCTACATATAGAGTTGTTAGACCACACTTAGAGCACTGCGCATAGTTCTGGATTCCGTATACCTTGGTTTGACCACACTTGGAGCACTGCGTACAGTTCTGGTTGCCAGATTATAAAAAGGATACAGAGGCACTGGAGAGGGTGCAGAGAAGAATTACAAGGTTGATACCAGAAATACAAGGGTACAAATATCAGGAAAGGATGAACAGGCTGGGACTCTTTTCTCTTGAAAAAAGAAGGCTGAGGGTTGACCTAATAGAGTTCTTTAAAATATAAAAAGTTTTGATAGAGTGGATACTGAGTGGATGTTTCCACTTGTGTGGAAGAGCATAACTAGAGGCTATCAACATAAAATAGTCACCAAGAAAACCAATCGGGAATTAACAAGAAAATTATTTTCCAAAGAGTGATGAGAATGTGGAACTCGCTTCCACAAGAAATGATTGAAGCGAATAGAATAGATACATTTAAGGGTAGTCTAGACAAGCATAT
This sequence comes from Pristiophorus japonicus, assembly GCF_044704955.1. NCBI lineage: Eukaryota > Metazoa > Chordata > Chondrichthyes > Pristiophoridae > Pristiophorus > Pristiophorus japonicus. The sequence goes on from NW_027252450.1 coordinate 846,413, forward strand.
GAGAAAGAAGTGAATAGAGGGTTATGTGGATAGATTTAGTTGAAGAAAGACGAGAGGAGACTCGAGTGGAGCATAAAGACTGGCACAGACTGGCTATGTAATCCTATGATTTTTTTGGCATATGTAACTAAATTTATTAAAAACTAGGCCCATACTCACCCATCCCAAAGTACCATGATAGTTTACTTTCTTAATTGCCTTAGTCATTCGTTTGGAGATAAGGGATCTGATGTGACTGTTGCTACAGTAGCTGAGATTGCAGCAACACATATAACGTTAGTTGTAGTCACCAATTAGAGCACAGTATTAACATCAGTGTAGTGATTACAAAATGAATGAATAACATCCCTGATCTCTCAGCACGTAAATTTACTACACATTCTTTCTGAACATGAATTTGATATGTTACACCATATATATGGTGTAACATATATATATATAAATTTACAGGGAGAAATTACACAAACTAGTCGGGTATTCCCTGGAATTTAAAAGGTTAAGGGGGGATCTGATCGAAGTTTTCAGGATATTAAGGGGAACAGATAGGGTAGATAGAGAGAAACTATGTCCGCTGGTTTGGTATTCTAGGACATGTGGGCATAGTCTAAACAGTAGAGCCAGACCTTTCAAGATGGCAATTCGGAAACACTTCTACACACAAAGGACAGTAGAACTTTGGAATTCTCTTTGGCAAACGGAAATTCATGCTCGATTCATCGTTAATTTTAAAACGGATATTGAGAGCTATTTATTAACCAAAGGTACTAAGGGATATGGGCCAAAGGCAGGTATCTGGAGTTCGGTCGCAGATCAGCGTGATCTCATCGAATGGAGGAACAGGCTCGAGTGGCTGAATAGCCTAGTCGTGTTCCTATGCTCCAAATGTAACTCAGTTAATTCGGTTGCTGAAATGTGTTCATGTTTAGTTATTTCAGTGCGCAGAAAAAATGTGGTTAGCATCAGTCGAGAGAGAAAGAGAGAGCGAGAGATATATATTACACTTTGCAACTGCCAGTGCTCAAGATTGAAGTAAGGCTGACTATAGTTGGCCTACTATAAACATGTAACCACATATTATTGCAGGCGACATGAGAGGTTGTTGATGGACAAACAATGTAAATTTGTGTGGGTATGAATCGGCTGAAGGACTGTGCATTGACGGGAAACTAGCGAATCTTGATGTACGATAAATGTGTGCGTATGAATTGGTGAAGGAAAGTGCACGGCCCGGAAGCTACAAAATAAGGACAGGCCAATTCCAGTTTGATAAAAAAAAGAATACTGTATAAAAAATAATGTATTTTGTTACAGTTTGAGAAAAAGAGAGAAACTTATTTAATGTATGCCTACACTCGGAACTGCTGACAAACTCTGCTTATAAACTGCATTATACTCTGAAGAAATTATACTCTGCGTTCAGGTTATTTGTTATGTAAAAGTAGAAAACAATAAAGTGATTTATAACCATAACCATTGCTACTGAACTGAACAACAGAAAACTGTTTACAACCAGCGGATTCCTGTAACTTTCTGACACGTGAGGCACTCATTTATTCCCCTGATACTCACAGTGTAAACCCTCTCTGTAATCAGTGCATCGATATTAGCACTCACTCACCCTATAAGACCCACCGTTTCACAAACGATTCTGCCTCGTTACAAACCACACTTCCAATTGCATCTGTTGCTGGTTTTCCCTGTTTGGCATACACAGTTAAATATTAAACAGGTTGTAAAAGAGCACCATGCACAATGGTGCTCATAGAAGCAGCCCTTCCCACTCCACATTGATCGGTGGTATCCGGTAGAGGGTGAGAATTTGTACACCAGCCTCTCAAAATACTATTACAATTTGCTCCCACGTAAAGGCAGCATTTAACGTCAAACAGATATGTGGACAATTTGCGGAAACTCGCTGTAAAATTCTCACCCTTACTCCCAAAGAGCATCAAACAGTGGCAGGCTACAATGATTCCCAATGACATAGAATTAAGCAACTGTAATTGATTTCCAAATGCCATAAGGACAGGGGACCTTACAGCATCGGAAATTATACATTTAGTGATATATTTATATAGACTCTCCCAATTCAAATTCATGTCCCGCTTCAGTAGAAGGTTTGGACTCCATACGATTGGTTTTAACTTGAAAAACACGTTTAACCAATGCTTATATTCCGCTAGACCGATCAATGTGGAGTGGGAAGGGCAGCTTCTCAGACCAGAAGCATATTGAAGGCTTTTGGCGTCGGCCAGAGGCGCTCTCTGTCCATGAATGAAAAGCGCTGGATTTTTCTATAGGTTGGAAAAGGCGGGGTGACATGTCTTCGCATAAGAAGAGAAAACTGGGGGAACTTTCGAGGATATGACATGCCTCTGCCACGTACATTAAATGCTAGACTGAACTGGAGCTGGAGTTTAAACTGAACTCCACCCAAATTTACAACATCAATTTCAAATCCATGTACAGGCCTTTGGATAGTAAACCAACCTCCAATGGCCAATATGAATTCAGCCCAAGTGACCTTCGCGTCTGCTGGATCGCTCGGAAATCACAAACTGATGGAAGCCCATTGTGGAGAATTGATTTTGCTAACCTACCTCGAACAACTATCTGAACAGGGTCGCTCCTTTTTGAGTGTATCCATTGTCCATTCTCCGAGAGCAGACATTCACATGTGTAACCTCCTTCATAGCCCTTTTCTGCTGTTAAATTAAAAGAGGTCTCACATTGTCCTTTCTGAGGGTCCAGTTCCATCCAAAAATGATCACTGTTGTAATAATGGTTCATTGTGATGGGACAGCGACAGCGGCAATTCAAATTTATGTTCTCTCCTTTTAAGAACACTCCATAGTGTGGATTCAAATGCAAGATTGACTTTTCTGAATCGTCTGAGGAATATAAAGTCAACTCAGTTTATACAGGGAACACATTAATCAATCAATGTCATCAGTATCATCAGCCAAGTACTATGTGCACAATGTGGCACCAAACTGGGAGGTGAAGTTAAATAACTAGTTGCCTTTATATAGCGCCTTTCATGACCACCACACGTCTCAAAGCGCTTTACAGCCACTGAAGTTCTTTTGGAGTGTAGTCACTGGTGTAATTTGGGAAACGTGCCAGGCAATTTGCGCAAAGCCAGCTCCCACAAACAGCAACGTGATAATGACCAGATAATCTGTTCTGGTTATGTTGTGTGAGGGACAAATATTGGCCAGGATACCGGGGATAACTCCCCTGCTCTTCTTCCAAGTATTGCAATGGGATCTTTTACGACCACCTGAGAGGGAAGATAGAGCCTCGGTTTAACGTCTCAACCGAAAGACGCCACCTCCAATACTGCGGTGCTCCATCTGCACTGCACTGGGAGAGTCACCCTATAGTTATGTGCTGAAGTCCCAGGACTGGGATTTTAACCCACAACTGATGACTCTGGGGCGAGTGTGGTCCACATTGAATTAACACAGAGGAGGACTGTGACAAAATACAGGAAGACATTAATAAATTTGCATAATGCGCCTGTAATTGGCAATGAACTTCATTATAGACTAGTGCGATGTGATACATTTTGGTCGGAAGAATAAGGACGTCACATATATATTGAAAATGTAATGTATAAATAGGGTTGATGATCAGAGGAATCAGTGGGTGCACAGACACACATCGCTGAAAGTTGCGACCCAAGCTAATATGACAATAAGATGGCAAACAGAGCACTGGTGTTCAATTCTAGAAGGGAAGAATTGAAAAGCTAAGAAGTTCATTAAACTTGTATACAACAATTATTATACCACACTTGGAGCGCTGTGCACAGTTCTGGTCCCCATGTACCATGGTTAGACCACACTTGGAGCACTACGCACAGTCCTGGACTCCTTATACATTGGTTAGACCACACTTGGAGCACTGTGCACATTTCTGGACTCCTTATACCTTGGTTAGACCACATGGAGCATTTGAGCGTCAGCCTAGATATTTTGTGCTCAAGTTCCTAGTGTGGGACTTGAACCCAGAACCTTACCTACCAAGTAAATACCGAAGAGCACTGTGACAACATACAGGAAGACATTAACAAACATGCAAATTGCGCCTGTAATTGGCAAACGAAATTCGATCTAAACAAGTGTGATGTAATAGATTTCGGCAAGAAGAATAAGGTCACATATTCCTTGTAAAATAAATGTCCAAATTGAGTTGAAGAACAGAGATATCTGGAGGTGCAGATACACAAATCATTGATAGTAGCGACGCACGTTAATAAAACACGAAGAAAGCAAACATAGCACTGAGGTTCATTTCTAAAGCGATAGAATTGAAAAGCAGGGAAGTTATGTCAAACTTGTATCGAACCATAGCAAGTCCAAAAGTGTGCCACTGAGAACAGTTCTGGTCTATTATTATAAAAAGGACATATGGGTAGTAAAGAGTTATCAAAAACTTAGCTCGAATGATAACATAATGGAGACGTTTTATCTATCAGGATGGATGGAGCAGGCTGGAGATCTTTTATCTAGAAAATGGAAGATTGACGGGCGACCTAATCGAGGTATATAAGATTATGAAAGGGTTTGGTATGGTAAACATAGCGAAAATGTTTTCAGCTGAGGGCAAGACCAGAAGTAAGGACCATAAACATACAATAGGCACTAATAAATCTAAGAAGAAATGAAGGAGAAACAGGTTATTCACATTAATGTCAAATACTCACGAATGTTTTGTCCAGTCAGCACCTGCATATGAACTGAAAGAGAACCAAATGGAGAAAATCAACAATTCCACCCATCAATAACCTATTGATCTGCAGCAAAATCCAGCAATTCTCAGAGCTCGGATTTTACTACTTCCTAAATAGACATCAGAATTTTCTCAGTTTCATTTGTACCATTGTAATTCAGTACAAGTAAAGTGGAATATGAAAATTGAAAGTTATCAAACAACATCAAGCATAAATATATTACTACATAAAGCAACAAATTGTATAACCCTGGAAAAAAGGAACATTTTGAAATGTCCCGTTCTGTTTCGTACTGGATACAAAATGTTCTACATTTTCAAGACTAGCACAAAAACAGATATGCATAATTTGAGACAGACACATGAACAGAAAGAAAGAGATAAAAATAAATAAGGAGAGAAAGGATTGAAAGACAGAAAGAAAGAAAGAAAGAGAGAAAGAAAGATAGAAAGAAAGAAAAAATGGAGCAAGAACGAGGGAAAGAGAGAAAGAGAGAATAAAAGAAAGAAATAAAGAGAGACAGAAAGAGGTAAAACAAAAAAGAGAGAGAGAAAGCAAGAAAGACAGAAACAAAGAAAGATATTATGGGCCGGAAATTCCAATCGAGGTCTTCCCGTGGGCAAACTACTGAAAAAAGGGGAAAAAATGCGCACTTACCTGAAGGTGCAGCACCCGTTCGAACTTCCGATCCTGAGGCCTTCACGCCCTGCGCATCGGAGCGCATGTGTTGAGCTGTCCGTATGCTGGAGCTGGAGTCACATGTCTCTGGGCAGCCAATCTAGGTACAGTATTTTCTCATTCAGAATAATGGGAACTCCGTAAGTTGGATTTCCCATTATTATGAATGAGAAACACCTCTCCCCAAACACACAAAGCACTAATAAAAAATAGAAAAATACACTACATATTTAAGATTCATTTAAATTAAATTTCTTATAAAAAAAACTAGTTTCCTGATTTTTTAAAAGTTTATAAAATTATGCCTTTAAATAAACTTACCGTAGTAGGGAGGCTTACTAACAATAAAATATGTTTTCATATGTGTTTATTTAATTTAATTTTAATGTTTATGTATGTTTTTAAACACTTGCGCCTGTAAAAGTTAGCTGTATACCTGCTTTTTCAGGCGCAAGATTTTTGAGTACATTTGCTGGGCAAGATATGCGTAAATAGCGGAAATATTGCCCTGCAAGTGTCCTCCCTCCCGATATGCGCGAGATCTGTCCAGCCAGAAACTTGACAGATCGGAAAAGCCCGGTTTTCAGCGCATAAGCATTGCGTGCTGAAAACCGGCTTTTCCGATGCCTTCCCGGCTCCATCGAAACTTCGATCGGACCAGGGACACCGGAATTTCAGGGCCATTGATAAGCCGGATAGATAACGGAAAAACTCTATGGATGCAGAAAATCGGACATACAAACAGTAAATGCAGGAAACACTCAGCGGGTCAGGCAGCATCTGCGTGGAGAGAAGCAAACTTGCCATTTTAGTTCGAATATTTAATCAGAACTCGAAGATATTAGAGATGAAGCGTTGTTAAAAATAAGGAGGGAAAGGGGATCCCCTCCCAGAAACCTATTTTTCCACACTTCCGGCATCGCCACCACCCTCCCAGTTCCCATTTCTGACTCTCTGCGGCCCTGGGGGTCTACCTCAGTCTCTTCTGCCACATTCCCGAACCGGGGAAGCCATTCCACTTTATTCAATGTTCCATGGTGCCTTCACCTCTGCTGTTCTACTGCAATCATTTAAAAAATACTGGACTCAATATGTGTTTCTACACTTGATCCATTATCACTCCCATTTTCCTGACAGCATCATCCATTCTGGCATTGAATCAGTCATATCCTTCCCCCTGTCACGAAGCTGCCCCTCGGTCCATGCAGCAGAGAGGATCTCCAGTCGTCTTGGGTAAACTTACCACTGGACCAAGGCCTAGCTCTTTCAAACCCGTGTGGTGTCTGGTGTGCAACGGTCACCACACGTTAAAAAAAAATCCACGCACAGCCATCATCCACCCTTGAGGATGTAGTTCAGGTCCTTCATTGAAACACCTGTGAACTCATCCTTTTTTGGCGTGGAAGCAAGTCATCCTTGTTTCGAGGGACCACCTATGGTCATGATTATCCTGCCATATGTATTTGCTCAAAAGCTGCCCATCGCTAACAACTCCCAGTTCTGAAGAAAGGTCAGCGACCTGAAAGGATAGCTCTGCTCCCTCTCCACAGATGATCCCTGGCCTGTTGAGTGTCACCAGCACTTTCCGTTTGACGTCACTTAGATAAATAATTTGTATTTGGATTCGTTTCTTGGCAGCCACATATTCCTGGTTCATTCTTCCTTTAATAAGCTTTTTGTAAATTCTGCGAAAAGAGTCTGCAGATCATGAGAAACATCCGTGTGGTTTCTTTAAGCTAGCAGAGCACAGTTTGTACCCTGTGAATTGCTATTTCACGTTTCCACTTCAAAATATAGTTGGAATATAATCGAATCTGCTCATTCGTTTGCGGAACTCTCTATTTGAACCTTTCCTTGACATAAAGATCTTCGAGTACAGAAATATACCAGACACTAGACCCATACTCACCCATCCCACGAATAACCGAGAGAGGAATCATGTTGTAATTAGCTTGGCACACACTATTCAGATCCTTCAATGAACCGAGATAGTTTACTCTCTCAATAGTCTTGGTACTGCGTTTGCAGATAACGGATATGACGTGGCTGTTGCCATAGCAACCAAGATTGCAAACCAGATATCACATCAGCTGTAGTCACCAATTCGTGCACTGCATTAACATTAGTCAAGGTGTCACTAAATGAATGAATAACATCCCTTAGTTGTAATGAAGGATTGTGGTATGCATTTGTGAGGACATAGTTTCCGAGGCAGGAGAGATGAAAGGAGGAATGATGATAGGGAGAACAGTCAGGGAAGGATAGAGAGAAAAGGAAAAGGAGGGAACAATAAATGGAAAGAGAGATGGCCGGCTCTGGTCCAGAGCAGTAGGCAAATGGCCCATGCTCTTGGACGCAGGGAAACAGTGATGGGCTCGTGCCAATTGTGTTAGATGCAAATATTAAACTAGACACATAAATGAACCGAAAGAAAGAAAGAACGAAGAAAAGAAAGAAAGAGTGAATGAAAGAAATAAAGAGAGACAGAAAGAGAAAAGGCGAAAAAGAGAGAGAGAAAGGAAGAAAGACAGAAACAAACAAAGAAAGAAAGAAAGATATTATGTGCCTGAAATTCCGATCGAGGTCTTCCCGTGGGCAAACGACTGGAAAATAGAAAAAAAATGTGCACTTACCGGAAGGTGCTGCACCCGCTCGAACTTCCGATCCTGAGGCCTTCGTTCCCTGCGCATCGGAGCGCGTGCGCGCTGGGATATCCGTCTGCTGGAGCTGGGGTCACATGGCTCTGGGCAGCCAATCCAGGTAGAGTATTTTGTCACTCATAAGAATGGAAACTCCGTAAGTTGGAGTTCCTATTATTATGAATGAACCCCACTCCCCCCGCAAACGCACAAAACGCTAATATAAAATAGAAAAATACACTACATACTTAAGATTCATTTAAATTAAAGTTGTGCTATTTCATCTTTTGCTTCTCTTAACAGCCTGGGATAATTTTCATTCGTATCTGGAGAATTATTCGCTTTCAAAGCTGTTAAGTCCCTTAATACTTCCTCTCTCGCTATGTTCATCTTGCCATTATTTCACACTCCTCCTCCCTCATTGCATTGTCTGCATCACTCTCTCTTTTGTGAAAACAGATGCAAAGTATTCATAAGACTCTTCTGCCTCCACAAACATATTTACATTATGGTCCCACTCTTTCTTTAGTTATCCTCATGCTCTTAATGTATTTATAAAACATCTTTGGGGTTTCCATGATTTTACTTGCCAAAATGTTTTCCTGCTCTCTCCGCTTTCCTGATATAGTTTTTAATTGCACCACTGCACTTCTTATATTCTTGTAGAGTTTCAGCAGTGTTGAGTTCTCGGTATCTGCATAAGCTTCACTTTTATTCTTTATCTTACACTGTATGTCCCTTGACATCCAGGGGGTTCTAGATTCGTTAGCCCCACCCTTTTTATTTAATGGAACAGACTTGACCTGTACCCTGAGCATCTCCTCCTTCAATGCCTCCCACTGCTCTGACACTGATTTACCATCAAGTAGCCGATTCCAGTCCACTTTGGCCAAATCGCATCTCAGCTCAGCAAAATTGGCTTTATCGCAATTGAGAACTTTTTTTCATGGAACACCTTTGTCCTTTTCCATAAATCCTACTGAATTACGATCATTCGCACTAAAATATGTTCCCACCGATATCCCTTCCACCTGCCCATCTTCAGTCCTCAAAACCAAGTCCAGAACTGCCCTCTCCCTTGCTGGGCGTGTTACATACTGGCTAAGGAAGTTCTCCTCAATGCATTTTAGGAATTCCGCACCCTTTGTACCATTCACAGTTCTTTTCCCAGTTAATATTCGGGTAGTTCAAATCTCCCACTATTGCAGCTCTACAGTTTTGGTAATTCGCAGCAATTTGCCAACATATTTGTTCTTCTATCTTACTCTGACAGTTTCGGAGTCTATTCTTCCAATATTATGATCGCCCCTTTTCTAATCTTCAATTCGACCCAAATGGCCTCGTTTGATAACCCATCTAACATTTCAACCCATCTAACATTTCATCCCTCCTCACAGCTGTAATAATTTATTGAATCAATCGTGCGGACACGTCCTTTTTTTAACCACCTCTCTTTCCCGTCTGATAACCTGTAAACAGGAATGTTCAGCTGCCCTTCTTTCAGCCATGCCTCAGTGATAGGTATAATATCATACTCCCAAGTGTCAATCTGTGATCTCTACTCATCTGCCTTATTCCCTATACTCCTTGCATTGAAGTATATACCATTTAGTGGTGCCAAACTCCCTTGTCTATTTTCCAGCCCTTCTTTCCTCTGTCTTCCAAATTTACTTTCTACTTTTTTACTGCCCAATTCCAGCTTTGCTTCTCTCGCCACTGAATTTACTCTCCGGTTCCCATCCCCCTGCCAAGCTATTTGAAACCCTCTTCATTTAATACACTTTTTAAAATTCTACGAAAAGGGTGTCCAGATGATCAGAAACATTTTATCTTTGTGTTCTACGTTTCAACTACCAGCGCACATCATCCAGTTTTTAAATTGCTATTTCACGTTTTTACAATTTCAAATTATACATCAAATTTGAGTGACGTTGCTCATTAGAAAAAAAGATTTGCGAGCTACGCCCTGTGCAGGCACTTCCCCAATCGCAAACAGTTTGTGGAACTCTCTATTTGAACATTTTCATAACATAATGATCATCGTATAGTGAAAGGTACCAGACACTAGACTAATACTCACCCATCCCAAGAACAACTGAGAGAGTAAACATGCTCTAAGTTTGTCACACACTGTTCCGATCCACTAAAGTACTGAGATAGTTTACTTTCTTAATTGTCTCAGTCTTTGTTCTGCAGATAACGGATATGATGTGGCAATTGCTGTAGCAACCGAGTTTGCAAACTAGATATCACCTTATCTTGAATCATTCATTGGAGCACTGTACTATCACGAGTCAAGATGTTCTTAAAGGAACGAATAACATCACTTATTCAGAAACAGAGTTAGCATTTTAGTTCGATAAATTTCAAGGGAACTGAAAGACATTAGAGAAAAAGAGATTCTAAAATAAGCACTGGAAATGGGATCCTCTCACAGACACTTCTCTTTCCGCACATCCGGCGTCACTGCTTCCCTCCCAGAACACATTTCGAACCAATATCCATACCTTGTGTGTCTACCACCCTTTCTTCCACCACATTCACAACCAGCTCAAGCCTCTGCGCTTGGTTTGTTTTCCATTATTCCTTTCCCTGTTCTCGTGCAACCATTTAAAAATATCTGGACCCAAATATGTGTCTCTAGACTTGGCCCATTATCACCCCCATTTCCCTTACACCATTATCCATTTGGTCATTGCATCAGTCAAATCCTCTCCCCTATCACAACGCTATCTATGTTTGTTGTTTCCCTATCCCGTATATCCAGCCAGATGTATTTGCTCAAAAGCTGTCCATCACTAACAACTCCCAGTTCCGATGAAAGGCCATCGACCTGAAAGTTAACTCTGCTCCCTCTCCACAGATAATGCCTGGCCTATTGAGTGTTTACAACACTTTCCATTTGAAGTAATTTAGAGAGAATGTCTTTAGATTAGTCTTATAGCAGCCAAAATTTCCTTGTTCTTTCTTCCTTTAATACGCTTATTAAAACTTGATGAAAATAGTGTCCAGATCATGAGAGACACCTGTGTGATTTATTTTTTAAGCCACCAGAGCACATCATCCAGTTTCTACCCAGTGAATTGCTATTTCACACTTTCACTATTTCAAAATACAGGTCGAATTTGATCGACTATGCTCATTCGAAAAAAATGCCACACCCTGTGTTGGTAGTTCCTCAATCGCAAGCAGTTTCTGAATCACTCATTTAAACTTTCCCTGACATAAAGATTTTCGAGGAGTGAAAGGTACCAGACATTAGACCCATACTCACCCATCCCAAGGACAACTGAGAGAGCAAACATGTTTTAATTAGATTGGCGCACACTGTTCAGCTACTCCGAAAAAGCGAGATAGTTTACTTCCTTAATTAGCTTAGTCCTCGGTTTGAAGAAGACGGATATGATGTGGTTGTTGCTGTCGTAACTGCGATTGCAACACAGAAATCATGAAAGCTGAAATAATCCGTTAGGGCAGTGTTAACATTAGTGAAGTTGTCACTAAATAACACCCCTGATCTGTCAGCACATATAATTACATATAAGAACATGAGTTTGAAAAGTGTGCACTAGTGACAGCTGTGGCTCAGTGGGTACCACACACGCCTCAGAGTCACAAGGTTAAGGATTCATATCTCACTTTTAAGCACAAATATCCAGTGAAGCGTTGATGGAGTGCTGCTCTGTCGGAGGGGCAGTACGGAGGAATTTCTGCACTGATGGAGGGATAGTACTGAGGGAGTGCTGCTATTTTGGAGGGGCGGTACTGAGGGAGTGCTGCTCTGTCGGAGGGACAGTACGGAGGGAGTGCTGCACTGATGGAGGGGCGGTACTGAGGGAGTGTTGCTCTGTCGGAGGTGCCGTCTTTCAGATGAGATGTTAAACCGAGGTACCTTCTGCTGATTCAGGTTGCCGTATATGATCCCCTGGCCATTATTTAGAAGAAGATTTGGGGAGTTATCCTCGTGTCCTGGGCCAATGCTTATCGCGCAACAAAAACTAATTAACTGGTTATCACATTGCTGTTGGTGTGACTCCCTGTGTGAAAATTGCTTGCCGTGTTTCTCACATTACAACAGTGACTACACTTGAAAAGTACTTCCTTGGCTGTAAAGTGCTTTGAGACGTCCGGTGATCGTACAATGCACAATATAAATGCAAGTCCTTTATTTATTTATTTGTTGGTTTGTTTGTTTATTTATTTATTATTGTTTTATTATCTATCCATCTCTCCATCTATCTATCTATCTGTCTAATATCCCTTCAGCATATAGTAAGCAGTGCCTTGAAGCAATCACATACAATAGCAGTGCAGTCTAGTGAATTACACACAAGCACAACAATAAGACTTATTGCTACATTATTCACAGGGCAGTTGATTCCAACAAATGCCGCCAACAACGCAATTAATTGGAAGCTCTTTGGCTCCTTCGCAGAGACATAATGCATTTGGTAGATGCCCCCCGCCCCGCCCCCCCCCCTCCCACACACAAAAACACACACCCTCTCTCTATATATATATATATATATTATTTATATATAAGATATATATATATATATATTTATTTATTTTATTATTTATAGAGAGAGAAGGATCTACCAAATGCATTATGTCTCTGAGAAGGAGCCAAAGAGCTATGCATATAGAGATAAAAAATTTATGTGTATATATATATATATATTTATAAATAGTGAGAGCAGGGAGAGATGGAGAGAGACATTCATATATGATCTACAGAGAGACGGTATGGACACGATGGGCAGAATGGGCTCCGTCTGTGCCATTGTTACTCTATGCCTATGGTGGTGTTGCTGAGGAATTGCAAGCAACAGCTTTTAGCAGAGCTTTAAATTGTCACAGGAAACAGATTAAATTTAGCAATGACGGAATCAAGCTTGCACTAACTGCACGCAGCAGATGGATCAGCCCAGAGAAGACTTTGAGTAATTATTCTGTTGCTGTATCTAGAGAACCACGATTGCTCAGTTAATTATCTCATTCACAAATTAATCTAAGGCCTCTATCCAAAATATGTCTATTGATCAGTTATCCTCCAATCTCATAATTATTTATCCTCAAATTTGAAATTCCTTTCCAAAGGATGGTTTTCAAAAAGCTTTGTATTTAGTACTTAAAGCCTAAAGTTTCACTTCTTTTCCCAAGGACAGACATTGATTAACAACTTAACAACATTAAAGTTAGGAGCAGAAGTAGGCCATTCAGCACTTCGTATAAGCTCACGGCTGATCTTCTACCTTAACCCCACTTTCCTGCACTGTCCCCTCATCCCTTGATTCCCTTAATATCCAAAAATAGATCCATCCCTGTCTTGAATATACTGAAATACTGAGCATCCACAGCTCTCTGGGGTAGATAATTCCAAAAGATTCACCACCCTCTCAGTGGAGAAATTACTCGTCATCTCTGTTCCTTATTCTGAGAGTGCGACCCTGGTTCTCCCTGCATCTACCCTGTTAAGCCTGCTCAGAATTTGGCATGTTTCAATGATATCACCTCTCATTCTCCTAAACTCTAGAAAATATACGCATAACCTGTCCAATCTCTCCTCATAGGACAATTTCCCCCCGCCCCCCATCCCATAAATCAGTCTGGTGAACCTTTGTTGAATTGCCTCTGTGGCAATTATATCCTTCCTAAGGGAAGGAGAACAAAACTGTACACAATACACCAGGTGCGGTCGCACCAGGGCCTTACATAAGTGCAGTAAAATGCATTACTCTTATACTCGAATCCTCTTGCAATAAATGTCACATTAATACCTAGATGTTCTGGTTCCACGGATGCTGGAAGTCTCGCCAATCTGTAGGACCAGATGGCGAGTGTCAGCAAGATCCTGGTTAGATTGAGGGCTAAATAGTGAGCAGCACTCTAATGGAAATCCCCTGCTCTTCTTTGAATAACTCTGTGGGATAATTTACATCCACCTTACAGGACGGAAGGGGCCTAGGTTTAACATCTCACATTAAAGGCGGCACCTCAGATCGTGTGATCCCTCAGGAACTGCACTGAAGTGTCAGCATAAATTCCACGATTAAGTCTGTTGTGCAGGAATTCTTACATTGGGCCTCTACTCAATGGAGTTTAGAAGATTGCGAGGTGATCTTATTGAAATATATGCGATCCTGAGAGAGCTTGCCACGGTAGAGGCTGACGTTTCTCCTCGTGGGGGAAACTCAATCTCGGGGACATAGCTTCAGAATGAGGGATCGCCCAGTTAAGACGGAAATAAGGAGGAATTTCTTCTCTCAGAGGGTCATTAATCTGTGGAATTATCTGCCACTGTGGAATCTGGGTAATTGAATATATTCAAAGCTGCGACAGACAGATTGTTGAATTACAAGGAAGTCAAAGGGGAGCAGGCACAGATGTGGCATTGAGGCCAAGATCATATTGGATGGCAGAACGATCTTGAGGGGCCGCATGGCCTACTCCTGCTCTTATTTCTTATGTTCCCATGTTCTTATATTCTAATTCACCCCACGAGTTTCTGGTTAAGATACAAGAGTGCTAAGATCTAGCCAAAGCTGACACCGGGGATAGACCTAAGTTCTTCTCTTGCCTGCAACTATTACGGTGTTAATATATTACTAAAGCAAAGTAAAGATGACATCCCAGGGCATAATTCTACATGAATGAAATTGGAATATGAGAATATAAAGGAGCCAATATATTATTATTATGCACAAGATTGAATGAAAACGAGAGCAGAGTGTGAACAACAAAGCTACTTTATTCGGGAAAAACCAACTTGAATGAAATAAAAGGGATGGTGAAAAACGGGAAGAGAGATTGGCAGATAAGTCGCTGAACGAACAATGGGAGATATTTGGGAGAACAAAGAGACACATTCTCAATAATGTAAAGCAAATGAAGTAAAGATTGAGCATTTTGGATTAATAGGGAAAATCAAGGACATCATGTTAAAGCTTTAGAACAATAACAAGGAAGTTATATTCATGGTAAACGTTCATAAATGACGTAAGCCTCAGCGAGGGTATTGTGTCCAATTCGGGCACCGCATTTGAGGAAGCGAGCCAAGGCCTCAGAGAATGGTTCCAGGGATGAGGGACTTCTGTTATGTGGGGAGACTGGAGAAGCTGGCATTGTTCTCCTGAGAGCAGTGAAGGTTAAGGGGAGAGTGACCAGAATGGTACCAGGGATGAGGGAACTTCAGTTACATTGGGAGACTGGAGAAGCTGGCATTGTTCTCCTGAGAGCAGTGAAGGTTAAGGGGAGAGTGACCAGAATGGTACCAGGGATGAGGGACTTCAGTTATATAGGGAGACTGGAGAAGTTGGGATTGTTCTCCTTAGAGCAGAGAAGATTAAGGGGTGACGGGGGGGGCGGGGGGGGTTGGTGGTTGCTGAAGGCATTACAAATTATGAGTGGTTTTGATAGAGTAAATTAATAGAAATTGTTTCCACTGATAGTAAGGTTGATAACCAAAGGACACGGATAGACGATAATTGAGAGAAGGACCGGCAGCAGATCAGAGGAAGTTACTCGCACAAAGAGATTTAGAAACCTCGAGCCATCCCACACAAAACGCTATGGATGCTAAGTTAGTTAGGGATGTCAAGTGTATGATAGAATCATTTTTGTTGTGTAAGTGTGCTAAAAGCTGTACAGCAAAGACGGGTAAAAGGAACTGAGCTTGAGATCATCCAATGGATTGGATGTCGAAACTGTCTCGTGGGGCTGACTGGCCCCATGTTCCAAGTGTTGCAATCTTTCATTTCTTCATTTCTGTTCTATGTTTGGCACATGAACATATCAGAGACATAACCAACGGTATTATCAGGCCCACCCGGTAATTAGCTGTAAATTTCCCTGCACCTATACATTCCTTAAGTCTTTTTTAAAGAAATAGTACTGTTTCAAGTAATAGTTTTTTGGGGATCAGCAGAAATAGTTTTCATTTTATGAAATCATATACGTGAATAAATCAACAGAGGCCATTTTATATATATATATATTTATGTATATATATATATCTGCCTACTCTCTCTCTCTCTCTCTCTCTCTCTGTCTCTCTCTCTCCCTCCCTCTCTCTCTCTCTCTGTCTCCCTCTGTATATATATATATATATATATATATATATATACAGAGAGAAAGAGAAAGAAAGAGAGAGATTCATAAAAATTTACATATATACAGAACAAGTAAAAAATTAACCCGAGAATGAATACATTGTTTAAAAGGTATCGATTGATATCGAGAATAGATTCAATGGCATTTTCTCTCAGCAACTACTTGAGTTTCTACCGCTAATTTATTAGAGGGGTGTTATTTTACAAATTACAGCTTCTGTGAAGCTGATCTATCTAGAAAGAAGACAGCGGGGGAAAAGATGAGTCAATAATCTTAGCTGTTAGTTTAGGCCATGTGGGTACAGAAATTTCACGTCTCTATCTGCACTGCCCTGCACAGCGCCTTTTGTATTAAAAGGAACTAGAGGTGTTTCTGAGACACTGCGAGGCAGCAGTTCCAGCAGAGCTGTCAATTACCAAGGAACCCGCCAGAATTAGCAATGACTGACTCACGCTTGCTCTCACTGCAAGCATCTGGTGAGTCAACCCAGTGAAGAGTTTGATTAATTATTCTGCCTCTGTAATTCCAGGATCACTCAGTCAATTATGTCACTTCAAGCTTTAATCTCAGACCTCTACCCAAGATATACATGTTGATAAATAATTCCCCAATGTGTTTTATCTGATAGTCATTGACAATCCCTCACTAAACAGATGGATTTTCAAAATGCTTTTATTTGTTTTGGCTGAGGGCGGAATAATGACCTGGTCATCGGTGCAACTCCCCTGCTCTTCTTCCAATAATTATGTGGAATAATTTACATCCACCTGAGGGGGAAGACAGTACCTCGGTTAAACATCTCATACTAAAGACGGAACCTCTGACAGTGCAGCGCTCCCTCTGGTGCTTTTGCCAATTGCACTAAGTGTGGAGCCTCTGGTTATACAGGCAGACTGCCTTCTGTGGGGCAATCGAGTAATGGTCCCCAAGAAGGGCAGAGAGACCTTCATCAATGACCTCCAGATCCCACGTGTGGTGGCCCGGTATCGATGCGGACTTAAAGTCCTGCATTCACAGATGTAATACATGCTCGCAGTTAAGCAATGTACCCAGGGAAGTGCCGCTAAGTTTATGGTCTTGGCCCTCCAAACCATGGTCTAGGGTACATGTCGACTATGCAGGCCCATTCTTGGGTAAAATGTTCCTTGTGGTTGTAGACGCGTACTCCAAGTAGATGCAGAGGATATTTCCACTCATGGGGGAAATTAAAACTAGGGACATAGTCTCAGGATAAGGGGCCGCCCATTTAAAACTGAAATGAGGAGGAAATTCTTCTCTCACGGGGTTGTAAATCTGTGGAATTCTCTGCCCCAGAGAGCTGTGGAGGCTGGGTCATTGAATATATTTAAGGCGGAGATAGACAGATGTTTGAGCAATAAGGGAGTAAAGGGTTATGGGGAGCGGGCAGGGAAGTGGAGCTGAGTCCATGATCAGATCAGCCAAGATCCTATTAAATGGCGGAGCAGGCTCGAGGGGCCAGGTGGCCTACTCCTGTTCCTATTTCTTATGTTCTTATGTTCTTATGTTGTAGACCTCTAGCCAGTGGAAACAGTTTCTCCTGATTCACTCTATCAAACCAATTTATAATGAAGAACACTTCTATTTAAACACTTTGCCCTTCTCTGCTCCAAGGAGAATCGTTCTTGCCTGTCTAGTATGTCCACATAACTGAAGTCCCTCATCTCTGTTTGCATTCTTTTAAATTTCCACTGTATCCGGCCTAAGCCCTTATAAAATCATAGAATCATAGACAATTCCGACACAGAAGGAGGCCACTCGGCCCATCGTGTCCTTGACCCTGTCGAAAAAGAGCTACCCAGTTTAATCCTACCTCTTAGCACTAGGTCCGTAGCCCTGTAGGTCACAGCTCTTGAAGTGCACATACAAGTACTTTTTAAAAGTGATGAGGGTTTCTGCATCTACCATCCTTTCAGGCAGTGAGTTCCAGACCCCCACCATCCTCTGGGTGATTTTCCCCCCACATCACGCCTCTAATCCTTCTACCAACTACTTTAAATCTATGCACCCTGGTTATTGACCCGTCTGCTAAGGGAAATATGCCCAGTTTATCCACTCGATCGAGGCCGCTCATAATTGTATACAACTCAATTAAATCTTCCCTCTGCCTCCTCTGTTCGAAAGAAAACAAATCCAGTCTATCCAATCTTTCCTCATAGCTAATATTCTCCAGACCAGGCAACATCCTCGTAAATCTCCTCTGTACCCTCTCCACTGCAATCACATATTTCCTGTGACCAGAAATGCATGCAGTACTCCTGCTGTGGCCTAACTAGTGTTGTATACATTTCGAGCAGAACCCCACTGCTCTTACATTCTATGCCTCGACTAATAAAGAATTAAAGCATTCAATACGCCATTTTAACTTACTTGTCGACCTGTCCTGCTACCTTTAAGTATCTGTGTACATATACTCCAATGTCCCGCTGTCACAACACACCTCGCAGGGTACTCCCATTGATTGTGTATTCTCTGCATTGTTCCCTTTCCACAAATGCATATCCTTACACTTCCTTTGCATCCTTGGTAAAATGTGTTGTCCAGACTTGGACAAAGTGCACCAGCTGAGCACCAAACGGTGATTTGCAAAGGTTTCGCATTACTTCAATATTTATGTACACTACTAATGCCACTATTTAGAATCTCTGTTATCCCGAATGCTTTTTACCTGCCTTATAAACTTATCCTGCCAACTACAAAGATGTGTGTATGTGAACCTTCAGGTCTCTCTGTTCCTCCGACCCCTTTATATTGTAGCAATTAATGTCTATCACCTCTTCTCATTGTGACTACCAACATACGTCACTTCATGGCATTAAATTTCAGCAGCCATGTGTCTGCCCATTAGAAATCATACCCAGTAATCCTGGTCGTTAATATATAATACAAAGAGCAGTGGTCTCAATAACAGACCCATGGAGAACATCACAACACACATCCCTCCAGTGTGCAACAATAAGCCTTCATCTCTTCTATTTGACCCTGAGACATTGTATCCACTCTGCCATTGCCTCCTTAGCAATATGTGAGACATGAATGATTAGCTCCCAGAACTGTGCAAGTAACATGCAATAAATAGCAACTGAATGTCGTGGGTGAAAAGGAGTGACCCGGATACAGTAACAGGATCAACATCACCCCCAAGCAATTTATATGTCTTGTTTTATGGGGTAAGCGAATACATGTTTTAAGGAGAGGTAGATACAGGGTTATGGGGAATGGGCAAGATATAGCGATCCCGTATTGCTGCAGTAAACAACCAGCAGAGAGACGGAGAGTGAGAGCGAGACAGTGAAAGAGTTAATGAGAGAGAGAGAGAGAGAGAGAGAGAGAGAGAGAGTGAATGAGAGTGAGTGAAGAGAGACAGAGAGACAGAGAGAGAGATGGGGAGAGAGTCAGAGATGGAGAAACCGAGAAAGTGAGAGACAGAGAGGCAGACAGACAGAAAGAGAGTGAGACAAAGAGGGAGTGAGAGTGAGATAGAGAAAATGAGAGAGAGAGACAGAGACAGTGTCAGAGTCAGACACCGAGAGAGATACAGAGACAGAGAGAGATAGAGACAGAAAGTGACAGAGAGACAGAAAGAAATAGATACAGAGAGATAGACAGCGAGGGAGAGACTGAGAAACAGAGACAGAGACATATCTGAATGGCGTGCTTGGGAGCTGCACACTTCGAAATGTGCAGAAAAGACAAAAGAAGCAATATCAAACGAAATAGAAAACACCTTAAACAGATTCAATGGTGACTGTGCTCAAGAATACACTGGGGCAGTGTCACACTGGTACAGTGTGGGGGCTGTATCCTGGCAGGAGGGGAAATGCGGCAGTATCAAGCACTGAGAGACGCAGACTGTATAAACGCACTGTCAGTAAGATGTTCAGATTATTCAAACAAAACGCAATCGGATTCCATGCATGAGTATTTTTTTTTAATGCCCGTGAGTCGATTTTGTAATACAACGAACTTAAAATAAGAATATGAGTGACTGATATGATATTGGAGCACTGTATAATATCTGCTTCACTATAAAAGCCACGTTGGGCTGCTAAAGATGACAGAAATGTTCAGGCTGGGTTTCTTTCCTCTTGAACAACGAAGGCTGAGGGGGGACCTAATAAAGGTCTTTAAAATTATTAAAGGTTTTGTTAGAGTGGACACAGAGAGAATGTTTCCACTTGCGGGGAAGAGCATAACTCGAGGCCATCATTCGAGGATAGTTACCAAGAAACCTAAAAGTTCTTTACCCAGAGAGTGGGAAAAACGTGGAACTCGCTATCACAGGGAGTGGTTGAAGCGAATGGTATAGATGCATAGAAGGGGAGGCTGGACAAGTATATGAGAGAGAAGGGAATAGAGGGTTATGCTGATAGAGTTATAAGAGGAAAATCGGGAGGAGGCTCGAGTGAAGCATTAACTCCTGCATTGACTGGTTGGGCCCAATGGTCAGTTACTGTGCCGCATCTCCGATGTAATCTTATGTAATACTATACAAGTTACAGTTTACCATTCCTGTCCTTCAATGTCCTTCTCCTCCCTCCAGGCCGCTGCCCCTCGATAAATGATTCTCTCGCCTCCGATTTCTGTAGCTTTTCTGTTCCTTTCCCCTTAAAACACATCCTGGAACCGCAATGTTGCCAGTAGACTGAACTGAGGCTGAGCAAACTGCTGGAAAGCTCACGGTTAATGAGCAGGGATCATGATTAAGCTGAGGTTACATTGCGACTCACATCAGGCAGTGGTGACACTGCAGTTCGAGTGCCACCTTCTGCGTGCAGAGTGCATTAACTGTCAATATTCACAATGTTAGGTGGCATGGTCAATGGAAGGGTCACATCTCCAGGCACAAGGCGCAGGGAAACGTCAAGGTCACAGTATGATCAATTCCCTCCTGGGTAACGGCCTCTTACCACTTCCCCAGTTGCGGTTTCCAACCTTAGCACGCTTCTGTTTAACATCCTGCTATGGGTGGAGTTATCTGGCCGGTGAGGCAACAGACATGCACTCAGTCATTCCAGAAAGGACATATTGTGGTCAATGCGGTCAAACAGTTTGGATAATTCTACTGCAGACTTGCCACCTTTTGAAAAAAAACTTTCAGCAATTTAACTGTTCCACTCCCGAATTACACTTGGATTGTCCTTCTCAGTATACAGAATTAATCCAGCTGCGTCTACCCGTGATCTTACCAAAATAAAGGTGCATGCAATTCAAAAGAGTCAACTGATATACCATCCATAGCAGTTCGAACAAGTGGTCTCCTTAGAATTTATTCCAGTCACTTTAACATCCGAGTTGCCAACGAGATGGGAGCGGGTACTGTACTGTTATTGCACTGACTTAGCAACCTGAATATCATGGCAGTGGGATAAAGTCACGTTATTCGTTGCTACAGCCGGGATATTGACCAATCTGGAGCCTTTTATGTGTCGAGTGCAATCAGCGTTTCCTTGCTCACCCTTGGAGTGAATCGAATTGGCTGAGGACTGAAAAGTGTAATGGTGGGGGACCTCAGAAGGAGATCAACAATGTTCATTCACTCGGCATTTCCGGATGAAG
This sequence comes from Pristiophorus japonicus, assembly GCF_044704955.1. Taxonomy (NCBI): domain Eukaryota; kingdom Metazoa; phylum Chordata; class Chondrichthyes; family Pristiophoridae; genus Pristiophorus; species Pristiophorus japonicus. The sequence continues at coordinate 868,157 of NW_027252450.1, forward strand.
ATCATTGTGGACACTTCAGCCTTATCTTCTCTGTTCACGTGCTGACCTCCACCTTTATTGTGTTGGATGTTCATGGAGCCTTCTCTTCCCTCAGTCCCTCAATGGTCCCTCACCATTGAGAACTGGATGTTGGAGGGCTACAAATCTCCGTTGGATGTGGAATCCCTCCCCTTGTGTTCTTTCTCTCACTGCCCGTTGTGAACAGACTGGGCCTGCTCGGTCGGCGATGTAACAAGGAGCCACTCTTGCTAATGGACAGTCAACCCCCGCCCCCCCAGCCAGAGTACTTTCTTTGTCCTTGCTCTCCCCAGATCTTGCTCTAAGTGGGATTAACATGGAGCAGTATTGATCCATCAGCTGATGGAGGGCAGTCGGGGGCAATCAACAGATTATTTCCTTTCGTATGTTTGACCTGAAGTGACTTCGTTGAGCTGAAGACACTGTTGATGACTCCCAGGAACACTCTCTACGACTGTATTCCGTTGTGTCCCCCTCTCTGGTTGATCCGCCCTGTTGGTGGGACAGATCATAATCAACAATAAAAAAAGCAAAGTACCATGGATGCTGGAATCTGAAATAAAGAACAGAAAATTCTGGTAATACTCAGCAGGTCAGGCAGCATCTATGGAGCGAGAAACAGAGTTAATGTTGCAGGTCGATGACACCGTCAGAACTGGAAAAAATTAGAGGTGTAACAGATTTTAAGCAAATGTAGGAGCAGGGAAAGGGGGGGATGCAGGAAAGAAGAAAAGGGAAGGACTGTGATAAGGTGGAAGGCTGGAGAGTTTAAATGACAAAAGGGAATGATGGTGGGAGGCAAAGGGAGATGGTAATGGGATAAGTTAAGAAACAAAAGATGTGTCTAGTTGGGGTAAAAATGTAGATGGCAGAATCATCAACAGCTGGTGTGGGAAAAAGAGAAAAACAGAAAAATATAGTGGCAGAAGTTATGTTTTGAAATTGTTGAACTCAATATTGAGTACAGAGGCTGCCTGGTGCCTAAATGATGCATGAGGCGCGGTTACTCGTAACCAAGAATGGTGAGGGAGGAATCTAGAAAGTGTGATTCTGACGATATGACTGTGTCGGACTGATAAAGAACTATATTTTGGGAGAGTTCTTTGGTATCAGGCAGTGAGGAGGCCTTTGAGGGATCCGACTGGGATGGGTGTGCCCTGTGTCATGTCTTGCTTCGATGCGTGTCCCAGCTGTATGTTCCATCATGTACACTTATCTGTTTGCCTTTGCTGCTATTTTATTACGCTGTGATTTTCTCTGCCACTTCAGAGGGAAGGTCAGAGTCGATGTGGGACAGGATTTACATGTAACCCAAACCGGTGAAAGAGGCAGGTTCCCCTCCCTAATGGACACTGGGCAATCTTGCTCACGTTAGCAAACGGTTACCCGTGTCAGGATAAGGGAACATCATTTGATGTTCACCTCAGAGAACAATTACATAAAATTACATGAAATTAACAGAATGAAACTGGCCCATTCGGCTCCAACAGGTTTATGCCAGAGTTTATGACCCGCACGAACCTCCTCCCACCCTACTCCATCTAACTCTGTCAGCATATCCCTCGAATCCTTTCTCTCTCATGTTCTACTCCCGCCTCTCTGTCAATGCAACTTTGCTATTCGCCTCAACTGCTCCACGTGGCAGGAAGTTGAAAGTCTACAGGAAAAGATTCACGTGATGTAATTCACTCTTACTCCTAAGGGAGATGTGTTCAACTCTAGCAAACATGAGTTCATCATTTAAATTTACAACAAAGACTTAACATAGTAAAACTTTTCAAAGTACTTCACAGGAGCGTTGTCAAACGACATTGATCTTAAAGCAGATGACCAAAAGCTTGGTCAAAGAGGTAGGTTTTAAGAACCGTCTTCAAGGGGAAAGTGAAGTAGAGAGGCGCCGATTGCTAGACAGGGAAATCCAGAGATTTAGGGCCGAGGAAGAGCTATCAATGGTGGAGCAATTAAATTCAGGAATGCTAAAGAAGGCAGAATTAAAGGAGCACAGATATCTTGGTGGGCTTTAGGGCTGGGGGAGATTCCAGAGATAGGGAGGGGTGAGACCATGGAGGGACTTGTAAAAAAGGATGAGAATTTTAAAATCGAGGCGTTGCTTAACCAGGGGCCAATGGAGGTCAGCGAGCAGAGGGGGTGATGCGTGAGCGGGACTTGGTGCAAGTTACGACACAGCAGCCGAGTTTTGGATGAACTCACGTTTACAGAGCGTAGGCCAGCCAGGAGTGCGTTGGGATAGTCAATTCTAGATGTTACAGAGTTTACCACTTCTTCCTGTTATTCAGTGATCAGCCTCCCCATGCATATTAACACTAAAATCTGTTCTTAGTGCTGACGTTTAGAAGCCGGAAACAGTTCCTGCTTTGCATATCTTACCTTAGAAAGATTGAACCTGATACAGAAATCACTCGGTGAGCAAAGGTAATTTATTTGTGAAATGTTGAGACATGACACACAGCGGAGATTATATACGTCACATGTATCATATATATCAATGCAGATTCTATTTTCATTCCATAGAAACAATTTGAAACAAATTCAATTTATTTAGCAACTATCACGGCCCCATGGAGCTACCGTGTACTACCAATTACAACTATTCTGAAATATGGTCCCGAGAGCACTGTAGAGAAACGCGACACCCCATTTGCTCACAGCAATGTCCCACAAATAGCAAAGAGATAAATGATAAGACAATCGTTTTCAGGGATGTTTGTTAAGAGATCAATGTGCACCAGAATAGCCGGGGAGAACTACCCAGCTTTTAATCGACTAGCGTGATGGCATTTATTTCCTCCAAGTGAGAGAGCGACCAAGACTTTGGTTAATCGAATTCTGAAATATGCAATTATATAGGGCCCTGGTAAGACTGCACGTGGAGTATTGTGTACAGTTTTGTTCTCTTTAGCTAAAGAGGGATAGTCCTGCCATACAGGGAGTGCGACGAAGGCTCACCAGACTGATTCCTGGGATAGGGGGATTGTCCTATGAAGAGAGATTGAGCAGACTAAGCCTATATCCTCCAGAGTTTAGAAAAATTAAAGGTGATCTCATTGAAACAGACAACATTATTACAGGGCTTGACATGTAGATGCAGGAAGGATGTTTCCCCTGGCTGGGGAGTCTGTAGCCAGGGATCACAGTCTCAGAATAAGTGGGCCGCCATTTAGGACGGAGATGAGAATACATTTCTGCACTCACTGAGTGGTGATCCTTTGGAACGATCTACCCCAGAGGGCTGTGGTGTGGAGGCTCAGTCGTTAAATATAATCAAGAGAGAGATCGATAAATGTTTGGATATTAAGTGAATGAATGGCTATGGGGATAGTACAGGAAGGTGAAGATCAGCCATGATCTCGTTGAATGGCGGAGCAGGTTCGACCGGACGAATGGCCTACACCTGCTCCTATTCCTTCCGTTCCTCTGTTCTCACCTCTCATTTGAAACACTGCGTCTCCAAAAGAGCATCCCCCAAGTGTCAGCCTGCATTATGTGCTGACGTCTGTGCAAGTGTTCTACCAATGAGCCCAGGCTGACACTTCAGCTCAAAGTTGATGTTCCCAAGCATCAGAATAATAAGCTCAGGGCAGTATCAAGGCAGTCCTGCAAACTATTCAGCTCAACTGCAGGAAGATACATTTGATTTACTCCGATTATAATGTTCAAACCAACACGAATTGCTTAAGAGATGAGATAGCAATGATCATCTGAAAGGCAGTTCCAAGAAATGAAATCATTCAATGAACCTTAACCCTGCACATTTTCAGTGCTAAGATTGTTGTTCAGTATAAGCGTGTGTTAATGGTAGAATTTCTCAGAAAACTCATCAATGAAATTGCGGCAATAAGGCACATCATCAGCACTGTAGCATCAGCATCAGACTGCCCTGAGAGTCCAGGTACACTCGGATCTTTTGGGCTTCTGGTAAAGTCAGTGTAAGGTGTTCAGTCAGGAATTGTCGCTGTAACCAATATATTAGAGAGAGAACATCACCAAAACAGACATGGCTGTCCTTTAAAAGAAACAAATATGTATTCTGCAGGCAAGTAATCTCTTCTGCGAAATTTAAAAAAAAACCTTTGAAACAGCGAATCAACCCATGGACACAGCCACCATGCTTTATCTGTTGTGTCGGTCATGCGAACACATTTTATCCAATGTCTCCTTTCCTGTATACAAAGCAAACATAACATTGCATTAGTAGAATGGAAGATGATTGTTGCAAGGTTTCTTAATAGCTTGGGAAGTCCTGTAATATTGACGACAGGGACATCTGGGGCCAGGGACACGTCAGGAACATTCCCGATCAGGCTCCTGCCCACCTGCTCCTCTATAGAAGTACAATTTCAAACTTCGCATGTAACACAACATTGGTGATTGTAGATAATACAGAGGAGGACTGCAACATATACAGGAAGATATTAATAAACTTCCACATCTGGTGTGTAATTATCAAATGTCATACACTATATATGTGTGTGATGGGAAGCAGAAAGAGGGTACACACTCCTTGGAAAATAAGTGTCTAAATGCTGGAGAGGAGGAATAGGACATGGGGGAAATAGACAAATCACTATAAATAGCATGACAGGTAAACAAGCGAATAAAAAGCAAACAAACCACGGCGATGTTCTTTTCCAGGGGAATAGAGTTCTGTTAAAATGGCATTGAACCTTGTTTGGAGCACACTTGGAGGACTGTGCATAGTTGTGGTCTCCATTTTATAATATTGATATAGAGGCATGCAATAGGTGCTAGAATGATACCAGAACCGAGAGGTTATCAAGAATGATTGATCAGGAGATCTTTTGTCCAGAAAATGTCATTCAATTCTTACGCTGGTAACAGCAGGTGTAAGTATTGCTCTTATCAGTCGTAAGACTATTAAACTACAGACAAATACTTTAAAAAGTAATTTAAATATTCCAAATCCTGTTGAATAAGGTAAGTCTATTTTTATACTTTTAAATAAGTACATTTATTTTTCAAAACATCCATTTTTTGTTTTAAATAATTAATTAAAATACATTTTTATTAATTTGAAACATGTGATGGTTTTTTGAAAAGTTATTCTCAGTGTTTCAGTATTTTGGGAGAATATTCCCATTCAAACCTATGCTGGTTCGAAACGTACGGAACTCACATAAATTTGAATGGGGATTCTCCCTACCCTGAGAGGCTGGTCTGGCCCACGTGATCACATCGATGCCGTATTGCGACCAGCGTGAGATATTGTTCTGTACGAAGCCCGTACACTCCTGGGACACGTGTGTAATTTCTGGGCCAAGAACAATATTGGTGACAAATGGAAGAGCTTCAGTTCATCCATTTAACCACATTGACAGTTTGCAGCCAGCCGCTCCCTGGTATGTGTGCTGTCTTCGTGGACCAACGCAGAGAGGGTGGACAATGAAATCGGAAGGTACCTGGAATTTCTACACCTGTAAAGCGAGTTAAATAACCCACCCAGCGCTGATATCGTGACATGTGTCTGTGGATAACGAGCAGAGGGTTTAGCTTCTGCAGGCCATGCAACACGAATGTAAAGATTAAGACAGGAGATCAAAAACCGGCCCCAGTTAACCATTTCAGGGAAATTCGTGAATCTCGATTGCATGTTAAATGGAATTGGTCACCTATATTAACTATATATGAGCGAAACAGTCAGACATTGAGATAGAAGAACATGTAACCCGCTTCAGATATGTGTTAGTCCCTACCTTTCTCAGTAATCGCTACATCTTTACTGAACGGCGAGTCTCTCGAATGTCCTGCAACATCTGTTTGATATCGACAACTATAATTCCCCACAGAGCCGTCGCTTCGGGTATTTATGGTGAAGGTCACAGTCTGCTCACCGCCGGTCACAGTACGAGACTGTACAGGATTAACTTTGCCATCTTTGTACAAGTGAAATGTCCCCCCTCCAGAGCGAATGTCACCTTTGCAGGAAATGGCCACATTGTCTCGATTTGAAGCAGCGCCACATTCAGTAGAAGTTTTGGTCACTATGCGATAAGTTTTAACTTCAAAAACCCGTTTAACCAATGCTTTTATTATACCAGATTGGTCAATGTGAAGTAGGAAGGGCAGCTTCTAAGAGCACAACCCATAGTGAAGACGTTACGCGTCTGCCAGATGCACTCTCTGTCCCTCAATCAAAAGCCCTGGATTTTTCTACGGGTTCGAAGCAGCGGTGGTGAAGTGCCTTCTCACAATACCACATGTACCATTAACTGGGAGAACTTTCTAGCATATTAAATGCCTCTCCCCGCATATTAAATGCGAGACTTAACTGGGGCCGGAGTTTAAACTGACTTCTACCCAGATTTACAATATCAATTTCAAACCCATCTCCAGGCCTTTGGGTGGCAAACCAACTTCCAATGGCCAATATAAATGCAGCCCAAGTGTCCTTTGCGTCCGCTGGATCACTGGATTGCTCGAAATTCACAAATTGATGTAATCGGATTGGGGAGAATTGGTTTTGCTAACATACCTCGAACAACTACCTGAACAGGATCGCTCCGTTCTGAATATTTCCATTGTGTATTCACCGAGTGCAGACATTGACATGTGTAATCTCCTTCATAGCCCTGTGCTGCCGTTAAGCTAACAGAGGTCTCACATTCTCCTTCATGAGGGTCCCATTCTGTGAGTAGCTGATGACCCCTGTGATAACGGATCCTTGTGACAGGACACCGACAGCGACAAATTTATTCCCTCTCCTGTTAAGAACACACCATAGGGTGGGGTAAAATACAAGGTTGGCTTCGCTAACTCATCTGAGAATACAAAGTCAAAACAGTTTAAGCAAACATTAATTTTAATCCATCGATGACATTATAATTAGCCAACTTCTACGTGTACAATGTGGCACCAAATTGCGAGCTATTGTTAAAGACAGACTTGCATTTATATAGCGCCATTCTCGAGCACCAGACGTCTCAAAGCGCTTTACAGCCAATGAAGTTGTTTTGGAGTGTAGTCATTGTTTTAATGTAGAAAACACGGCAGCTAATTTGCGCACAGCAAGCTCCCATAAACACAAATGTGATAAAGAGCAGATTATCTGTTTTTGTTATGTTATTTGAAAGATAAATATTGGCCAGGACACCGGAGATAACTCCACCGCTCTTCTTTGAAATATTACTATGGGATATTCTACCACCACCTGAGAGGGAAGATGGGGCAATCGACAGTGCAGTACACCCTCAGTACTCTCCCTCCGACAGTGCAGTGCACCCTCAGTACTATTCTTCCGACAGTGCGGTGCTCCCTCAGTACCATTCCTCCGACAGTGCAGTGCACCCTCAATACTGCCCCTCCGACAGTGCGGTGCTCTCTCAGTACTGCCCCTCCGATAGTGCAGCACTCCCTCAGTACTGCCCCTCCAACAATGCAGCACTCCCTCAGTACTGCCCCTCTGACAGTGCGGTGCTCCCTCAGTACTGCCCCTCCGACAGTGCGGCGCTCACTCAGTACTTCCCCTCCGACAGTGCGGCGCTCACTCAGTACTGCCCCTCCGACAGTGCAGAGCTCCCTCAGTACTGCCCCTCCAACAGTGCGGCGCTCACTCAGTACTGCCCCTCCGACAGTGCGGCACTCACTCAGTACTGCCACTCCGACAGTGCGGCGCTCACTCAGTACTGCCACTCCGACAGTGCGGCGCTCCCTCAGTACTGCCCCTCCGACAATGCAGCACTCCCCCAATACTGACCCTCTGACAGTGCAGCGCTCCCTCAAAATTAATCCTCCGACAGTGCAGTGCTCCCTCGGCACTGTACAGGAGTGTGAACCGAGATTTATGTGCTCAGGTCCCTGGAGTGGGACTTGAAGCCACAACAGTCTGACTCGGAGTCAAGTGCGCTACGCACTGAGTTAAAACAGAGGTGGACTGTGACATAAAACAGGAAGACATTGATAAAAAGTGCAGATCTGGTCGCCGTATCATAGGAAGGATGTGGTTGCACTAGATAGGGTGCAGAGGTGATTTACTCGGATGCTGCATGGAATGGAGAATCTTAGTTATCAGGACAGATTGGATAGCCTGGGTTTGTTCTCATTGGAACAGAGGAGCTTTAGACGAGACCTCATTGACGGCCCTGGACATAGTGGAGAGTAACGGCCTATTTCCATTAGTGGAGGGATCTATTACAAAGAGGCATAGTTTTAAGGTGGTTGGTGGAAGGTTTACAGGAGATTTGAGGCTTGGGGGTGGGGCTTCTTTATGCAGAGGGGATCTAGAACTCACTGCCTGCAAGGGTGGTGAATGCAGAAACTATCATCACTTTTAAGAGATGGTTGGATCTGCTGTTAAATTGCCATAACCTGCAGAGTTATGGACCTGGAGCTCGTCAATGGGATTACACTGGATAAACTCTTGTTGGCCGGCGCAGATATAATGGTAAGTACCGCAGGGAATTGAACAGGGCCTGGACTAGTTTCGATCACCTGGGTGGGTCGGAGAGGAATTTTCCCAGATTTCTTTTCCCTAAATTGGCCTGGGTTTTTATCTGGTTTTTGCCTGTCCAAGGAGATCGCATGGCTCCGGTTATGATGGAGTGTAAAATACAAGAGGTGTCGCAGTTGTGTGCAGCTGACTAGTTGGGCCTGATGCTCTTTGCCTTTCCACCATTGTTCATTGTTTATAGGTTTATATGTAACCTTCAGGGATGCTGACCGAGGGCCGTGTGGCACTTTGTCGGCCGGCACGGGACACGATGGGCCGAAATTGCCTCCTTCGGTGCTGTAAATTTCTGTTTCTTTGCAAAATGTGCCTATAATTGGCAAATGAAATTCGATGCAGACCAATGTGATGTAATACAGTCCTTACACTCCTGGGACACGTGTGCAATTTCTGGGCCAGTATCAATATTGGGCATAGCTCGCTAGGTGGTGACAATTGGAAGATCTTCAGTCCATCCCGTTTAACCGCATTGACAGTAAGGAGCCAGCCGCTCCCTGATTTGTGTTCTGTCTTCATGTACCAACGCAGAGAGGGTGGGTGATGAAATCGGAAGGTACCTGGAACTTCTACATCTGTAAAGAGAGTTAAATAACCCACACAACCAGCGCTTATATCGTGGGTATTCAATATTCAGGAAGGATAGACAGGAAGGAAAAGGAGATGGGGTTGCGTTACTGGTTAAAGAAGAGATTAACGCAATAGTAAGGAAGGACATTAGCTTGGATGATGTGGAATCTGTATGGGTAGAGCTGCGAAATACCAAAGGGCAGAAAACGTTAGTGGGAGTTGTGTACAGACCACCAAACAGTAGTAGGGAGACTGGGGACGGCATAAAACAGGAAATTAGGGACGTGTGCAATAAAAATACAGCAGTTATCACGGGTGACGTTAATCTACATATTGATTGGGCTAACCAAACTGGTAGCAATACTGTGGAGGAGGATTTCCTGGAGTGTATTTCCTGGTTTTCTAGACCAATATGTCGAGGGACCAACTAGAGAGCAGGTCATCCTAGACTGGGTCTTATGTAATGAGAGAGGATTAATTAGCAATCTGGTCGTGCGAGGTCCCTTGGGGAAGAATTCTTCATTAAGATGGAGAGTGACACAGTTAAATCAGGGTCCTGAGCTTAAAGAAAGGAAACTTCGACGGTATGAGACGTGATTTGGCTCGGATAGACTGGCGAATGATACTTAAAGGGTAGACGGTGAATAGGCAATGGCGGACATTTAAAGATCAAATGGATGAACTACAACAATTGTGCATCCCTGTGTGGTGTAAACATAAAAAAGCGAAGGAGGTTCAACCGTGGCTAACCAAGGAAATTATTGAAAGTGTTAAGTCCAAGGAAGGGGCATATCAATTGGCCAGAAAAACCTGAGGACTGGGAGAAATTTAGAATTCAGCAAAGGAGGATTAAGGGTTTCATTAGGAGGGGGAAAATAGAGTACGAGAGTAAACTTGCAGGGAACAAAAAACTGACTGCAAAAGCGTCTATAGATATGTGAAGAGAAAAAGATTAGTGAAGACTAATATAAGTCCCTTGCAGTCAGACTCATAATGGGGAACAAGGAAATGGCAGACTAATTGAACAAATAATTTGGTCCTGTCTTCACTAAAGGAGACATGAATAATCTCCCAAAAATACTAGGGGACCGAGGGTCTAGCGAGAAGGGGATACTGAGGGAAATCATTATTAGTCAGAAAATGGTGTTAGGGAACTTGAAGGGACTGAAGGCCAACAGATCCCAAGGGCCTGATAGTTTGCATCCCAGAGTACTTAAGGAAGTGGCCCGAGAAATAGTAGATTCATTGGTGGTCGTTTTCCAACATTCCTTGTACTCTAGATCAGTTCCTATGGATTGAAGGGTAGCTAATGTAACCCCACTTTTTTAAAAAAAAAAGGAGGGAGAGAAAACAGGGAAGTTTAGACCAGTTAGTCTGACATCGGTTATCGGGAAAATGCTGGAGTCAATTATTAAAGATGTAATAGCAGCGCATTTGGAAAGCAGTGACAGGATTGGTCCAAGTCAGCATGGATTTATGAAAGGGAAATCATGCTTGACAAATCTTCTAGAGTTTTTTCAGGATGTAACTAGTAGAGTCGATAAGGGACAACCAGTAGACATGGTGTATTTGTAACTTTCAAAAGGCTTTTGACAAGGTGCCACACAAGCGATTAGTGTACAAAATTAAGGCATGTGGTATTGGGGGTAATGTATTGACGTGGATAGAGAAATGGTTGGCAGACAGGAAGCAAAGAGTGGGAATAACGGGTCCATTTCAGAATGGCAGGTAGTGACTGGTGGGGTGCCACAGGGTTTGTGCTGGGACCCGTTATTTACAATATAGATTAATGATTTAGACTAAGGAATTGAATGTAATATCTCCAAACAGAGAGACAGACTATTATGTGAATGGTAACAGATTAGGAAAAGGGGAGGTGCAAAGAGACCTGGGTGTCATGGTACATCAGTCATTGAAGGTTGGCATGCAGGTACAGCAGGTGGTTAAGAAAGCAAATGGCATGTTGGCCTTCATAGCGAGGGGATTTGAGGAAGGACATTCTTGCTATTGAGGGAGTGCAGCGAAGGTTCACCAGACTGATTCCCGGGATGGCGGGACTGACATATCAAGAAAGATTGGATCAACTGAGCTTGTATTCACTGGAGTTCAGAAGAATGAGAGGGGATCTCATAGAAACGTTAAAAATTCTGATGGGTTTAGACAGGTTAGATGCAGGAAGAATGTTCCCAATGTTGGGGAAGTCCAGAACCAGGGGTCACAGTCTAAGGATAAGGGGTAAGCCATTTAGGACCGAGATGAGGAGAAACTTCTTTACCCAGAGAGTGGTGAACCTGTGGAATTCTCTACCACAGAAAGTTGTTGAGGCCAATTCACTAAATATATTCAAAAAGGAGTTAGATGAAATCCTTACTACTCGGGGGATCAAGGGGTATGGTGAGAAAGCAGGAATGGGGTACTGAAGTTGCATGTTCAGCCACGAACTCATTGAATGGCGGTGCAGGCTAGAAGGGCCGAATGGCCTACCCCTGCAGCTACTTTCTATGTTTCTATGTATTTATGTATATCTCCCTCTCCACCCGTGTATATGTTCCTCTCTCCCGTGTATATATCTATCTGCCACCGTGTATATGTCCCTCTCCTCCCGAGTATATATCCCTCTCCCCATGTATAAATCCCCCTCTCCCCCCATGTATATGTCTCCCTCAGCCCCCGCTTTTTATGTACCCCTCACTTCCTGTGTATATATGCTTCTGTCCCCCCGTGTATCTGTCCCTCCACCCCAGTGTATATGTCCCTCTTTCCCCCTGTATATATCCTGCTCTCCTCGTGTATATGACCCCCACCCCAGTGCATATGCCCCTCTCTCACCGTGTATATGTCCACCTCTTCTCCCGTGTATATCTCCCTCTACCCCCGTGTATATGCCCCCCTCTCCCCGTGTATGTGTCCCTCTCACCACGTGTAGATATCTCTATAACCCAGTGTATATGTCCCCCTCTCCGGCCGAGTTTATGTCCCCTCACCCATGTATATGTCCGTCGCCCCCGTGTATACATCCTCTCTCCTCCTTGTTATTTTCCCCCTCTGCTCCCGTGTATATGTCCCCCTCCCCGAGTGTATGTGTCTCTCTCTGACCGTGTATATGTCCACCTCTCTCCTGGTGTATACCTCCCTCTCCCCCCCACCGTCTATATGTCCCCCTCACCTGGTGTATATGTCCCTTTCCCCAGTATATATGTCCCTCTTTGCCCGTGCAAATATCCCCTCTCCCCCACATACATTGCCCACGTTCCTCCCGTGTATATGTGCCCCTCTCCCCGTGTTTATGTACCCCTCCCCCAGTGCATATGTCCCTCTCACCCGGTGTATATGTCCCGCACTCCGCCCCCCTCCCCCGCCGTGTATATGCTCTTCTCCACCCATGTATATGCCCCCCTCCTCCCGTGTATATGTCCCTCCCCGCACGTGTATATGACCTGTCCCTCCTCGTATATGTCACACTCCCTAATGCATATGTCCCCTCACCCCCATATATATATCCCTCTCCCCCTGTGTATAAAACTGTCTCTCCCCCCGAGTATATGTCCCTCTCCCCGTTTATATATCCCTCTACCCCCATGTTTATATCCCCCTGCCCCCGTATATATGTCCCCCTCTACCCCCGTGTATGTGTCACCCTCCCCTCGTGTTTATGTCCCACACACTCCCACATATATTTCCCTCTCCCCCCGCCATGGATATGTTCCCCTCTCCGGCTGTGTATATATCGCCCTCTTGCCATGTATATGTCACTTTCTTCCCCCGTGTATGTATCCCCCTCTTCCCCCGTGTATATGTCCCCTGCCCCCCTCCACCCCCCGTGTATACGTCCCATTTTCTGTCCCGTGTACATTACTCTCTCCTCCCGTGTATATGAGGCCCTCTCCCCCATGTATATCTCCCCATCTTCCCCCCCCCGAGTATATATCCCTCTCCCCCTGTGTATATGTCCTTCTCCCCCCGTGTATATATCCCTCTCCCCCTCTGTGTATGTTGCCCCACTCCCGCCCCTTCCCCATGTATATGTCCCTCTCTTCCATGTATATTCTCCTCTCTCCCCGTGTATATGTTCTCCCTCCTCCGTGTACATATCTCCCTCTCACCCCGTGTGTATGACCCCCTCTCCCCCTATGTATATGTCCCTCTGTTCCCTCGTGTATATGTCCCTTTCCCCCAGTATATGGCCCTCTTTTTCCAACCCCCCATCCCGCCCCCACCCCAGGTATTTGTCCCTCTCCCCCAGGTGTATATCTCCATCCTGTTTATATGTCACTCCCCCCCTCCATGTATCTGTTCCCCTCTTCCCCAGTATATATGTCTCCCTTATCCCCTGTGTATATATCCCCTGTCCCACCGTATATAGGTCCCCCTCTCCCCATGTATATGTCCCCTTCCCCAGTCCATGTGTCCCTCTCTCCGGGTGTATATGTCCACCTCTCCCCGCGTGTATATTTTGCTCTCTCCCCCCGTCTATATGTTCCTTTCCAGCTGTGAAAGGCCCTCCCTCCCCACGAGTATATTTCCCTCTCCCCCTGTATATATGTTCCTCTCCCCCCGTGTATGTATCCCCCTTCCCCCATATATATGTTCCCCTCTACCCTCGTATATATATCCCCCTCTCCACCAGTTTATATATCCCATCTCCGGGTGTATGTGTCCCACTCTCCCCCCCCCCCCCACCCCATGTATATATGCTCATCCACCCGTGTATATTTCGCCATCTTCCCCGTGTATATTTCCCTCTCCCCCTCGGTGTAAGTCCCCCACTACCACCGTGTATATGTTCCTCTCCCTCTGTGTATATGTCCTTTTCCCTCCACTGTATATTTCCCTCTCTCCCCCATATATATGCCCCCATTCCCCCTGTGTATGTATCTCTTCTCCCGTGTATATGCCCGGTCTCCCCCGTGCATATGTCACACTCTCCCCCCATGTACATGAACCTCTCCCCCCCCGTGTATATGACGTCCTCTCCCCGTGTATGTCTCCCCATTCCCCTCCGATTATAAGTCACTCTCCCCCTGTGTATATGTTCCCCTAACCCCATGTATTTGTCGCTCACTCCCCACGGTTATATGTCCCTCCCCTCCTGTATATGGCCCGCTCTTCCCCCGTTTATATGCCCCCTCTCCCCGTGTATGTCACTCTCTCACCTCATGTATGTCCCGCTCCCCCTCTATATGTCGCCCTCTCCCTCCATGTTTCTATCCCTCTATGCCGTGTAAATATCCCCCTCCCCGCCAGTGTATATATCCCTCTCCCCCGAAAATTCGAAAAACTCAAAAAAGTAAAAAAATAACGCAAAAATCTCACAAGCAACGCAGGGCAGGGCAGTGTAAAACGCAACACATCCCATATGCACCATGAGAAACTTCGAAAAACTCAAAAAAGTAAAAAAATTACTCGCAAATCTCCGAAAAAGCGTATATGTCCCTCTCCTCCTGTGTATATGTCCCACTCGGCCCCTGTATATGTCCCCCTCACCCCCTGTGTATTTATAGAAACATAGAAACATAGAAACATAGAAAATAGGTGCAGGAGCAGGCCATTCAGCCCTTCTAGCCTGCACCGCCATTCAATGAGTTCATGGCTGAACATGAAACTTCAGTACCCACTTCCTGCTTTCCCCTTGATCCCCCGAGTAGTAAGGACTTCATCTAACTCCCTTTTGAATATATTTAGTGAATTGGCCTCAACTACCTCCTGTGGTAGAGAATTCCACAGGTTCACCACTCTCTGGGTGAAGAAGTTTCTCCTTATCTCGGTCCTAAATGGCTTACCCCTTATCCTTTGACTGTGACCCCTGGTTCTGGACTTCCCCAACATTGGGAACATTCTTCCTGCATCCAACCTGTCCAAACCCGTCAGAATTTTAAACGTTTCTATGAGGTCCCCTCTCACTCTTCTGAACTCCAGTGAATACAAGCCCAGTTGATCCAGTCTTTCATGATAGGTCAGTCCCACCATCCCGGGAATCAGTCTGGTGAATCTTCGCTGCACTCCCTCAATAGCAAGAATGTCCTTCCTCAAGTTAGGAGACCAAAACTGTACACAATACTCCAGGTGTGGCCTCACCAAGGCCCTGTACAACTGTAGCAACACCTCCCTGCCCCTGTACTCAAATCCCCTCGCTATGAAGGCCAACATGCCATTTGCTTTCTTAACCGCCTGCTGTACCTGCATGCCAAACTTCAATGACTGATGTACCATGACACCCAGGTCTCGTTGCACCTTCCCTTTTCCTAATCTGTCACCATTCAGGTAATAGTCTGTCTCTCTGTTTTTACCACCAAAGTGGATAACCTCACATTTATCCACATTATACTTCATCTGCCACGCATTTGCCCACTCACCTAACCTATCCAAGTCACTCTGTAGCCTCATAGCATCCTCCTCGCAGCTCACACTGCCACCCAACTTAGTGTCATCCGCAAATTTGGAGATACTACATTTAATCCCCTCGTCTAAATCATTAATGTACAATGTAAACAGCTGGGGCCCCAGCACAGAACCCTGCGGTACCCCACTAGTCACTGCCTGCCATTCCGAAAAGTACCCATTTACTCCTACTCTTTGCTTCCTGTCTGACAACCAGTTCTCAATCCACGTCAGCACACTACCCCCAATCCCATGTGCTTTAACTTTGCACATTAAACCCCTGTGTGGGACCTTGTCGAAAGCCTTCTGAAAGTCCAAATATACCACATCAACTGGTATTCCTTTGTCCACTTTATTGGAAACATCCTCAAAAAATTCCAGAAGATTTGTCAAGCATGATCTCCCTTTCACAAATCCATGCTGGTTTGGACCAATCATGTCACCATTTTCCAAATGCGCTGCTATGACATCCTTAATAATTGATTCCATCATTTTACCCACTACTGAGGTCAGGCTGACCGGTCTATAATTCCCTGCTTTCTCTCTCCCTCCTTTTTTAAAAAGTGGGGTTACATTGGCTACCCTCCACTCGATAGGAACTGATCCAGAGTCAATGGAATGTTGGAAAATGACTGTCAATGCATCCGCTATTTCCAAGGCCACCTCCTTAAGTACTCTGGGATGCAGTCCATCAGGCCCTGGGGATTTATCGGCCTTCAATCCCATCAATTTCCCCAACACAATTTCCCGACTAATAAAGATTTCCCTCAGTTCCTCCTCCTTAATAGACCCTCTGACCACTTTTATATCCGGAAGGTTGTTTGTGTCCTCCTTAGTGAATACTGAACCAAAGTACTTGTTCAATTGGTCTGCCATTTCTTTGTTCCCCGTTATGACTTCCCCTGATTCTGACTGCAGGGGACCTACGTTTGTCTTTACTAACCTTTTTCTCTTTACATACCTATAGAAACTTTTGCAATCCGCCTTAATGTTCCCTGCAAGCTTCTTCTCGTACTCCATTTTCCCTGCCCTAATCAAACCCTTTGTCCTCCTCTGCTGAGTTCTAAATTTCTCCCAGTCCCCAGGTTCGCTGCTATTTCTGGCCAATTTGTATGCCATTTCCTTGGTTTTAATACTATCCCTGATTTCCCTAGATAGCCACGGTTGAGCCACCTTCCCTTTTTTATTTTTACGCCAGACAGGAATGTACAATTGTTGTAATTCATCCATGTAATATATCCCCCTCTTCCCAGGTATACATCCCCCTTCCCCAGTGTATATGTCCCTTTCTCCCCGTGTCTATGTCCACCTCTTCCCCCTGTATATCTCCCCCCTCCCCGTGTATATTTCGCTCTCCCCCGTGTATATGTCTCTCATCCAAGTGTGCATGTCTCGCACTGCTCCCGTTTATATGTCCCCCTCTCCCCCCGTGTTTATGTCCCCTCTCCCCAAGTGTATATGTCCCTCTCAGCCTGTATGTATGTCCTCCACACTTCACCTTGATATTTTCCTCTCCCCCGTGTATATGTCACTCTCCCCCAGGTTATATGTACCTCTCCCCTCGTGTATATGTCTCGCTCCACCATGTATATGTCTATCACTCCCCCGTGTATATGTCACTCTCCTCCGTGTATATGTCCTTCTCCCCGTGCATAGGTCCACCTCTCCCCTCCCCCTATGTATATGTCCCAATTTTTCCTGTATATGTCCCCGTCAACCCAGTGTACATGTGCCTCTGTCCCCACGTGTATATGTCCCCATATCACCCCGTGTCTATGTTCCTCTTAAAGTGCTGTAACCTGCAGGGTTACGGACCTAGAGCTGGTAATTGGGATTAGACGGGATGACCTTTTGTTGGCTGGTGCAGATACGATGGTAAGTACTGCAGGGAATCGAATGCGGCCAGGATGATCTCCTGGACTAGTTTCGATCACCTGGATGGGTCAGAGAGGAATTTTCACAGATTCTTGTCCCCAAATTGGTCTGGGTTTTTATCTGGTTTTTGCCTCTCCCAGGAGATTACATGGCTCCAGTTGGGGTGGAGTGTAGAATGTTTCAGTATAAGGGGTGCCGCAGTTGTGTGGGGCAGACTGGTTGGGCTGGGTGCTCTTTACCTTTATGCTATTGTTCATAGGTTTATATGTAACCTTCAGGGCTGCTGACCATGGGCCGTGTGGCTCTTTGTCGGCCGGCGCGGGCATGATGGGCTGAAATGGTCTCATTCTGAGCTGTAAATTTCTATGTTTCTTCATCTCCCCCCGTGTATATATCCCTCTCTGCACATGTATAGGTCCTGCTCTGCCCCCCTGTATATGTCCCTCTCTCAACTTGTATATGTCCCCCTCTCCCGCCACGTACATGTTTTCTCCCCCCGTGTATATATCCATCTCCCCCTGTGTATATGTCCCGCATCCCCCATGTAAACTTCCGCCGTCCCCTCATGTATATGTCCTATTCACCCCGTGTATATGTCCCCCACTCCCCGTGTATATCTCCCTCTCCTCCCGTGTATATGTACCCCTCTCCCCCCGTGTATGTGTCCCCTCTCCCCCATGATTTAGACGCGGGGATTAAATGTAGTGTCTCCAAATTTGCGGATGACACTAAGTTGGGTGGCAGTGTGAGCTGCGAGGAGGATGCTATGAGGCTGCAGAGTGACTTGGATAGGTTAGGTGAGTGGGCAAATGCATGGCAGATGAAGTGCAATGTGGATAAATGTGAGTTTATCATTTTGGTTGTAAAAACAGAGAGACAGACTATTATCTGAATGGTGATAAATTAGGAAAAGCGGAGGTGCAACGAGACCAGGGTGTCATGGTACATCAGTCATTGAAGGTTGACATGCAGGTACAGCAGGCGGTTAAGAAAGCAAATGGCATGTTGGCCTTTATAGCGAGGGGATTTGAGTACAGGGGCAGGGAGGTGTTACTACAATTGTACAGGGTCTTGGTGAGGCCACACCTGGAGTATTGTGTACAGTTTTGGTCTCTTAACTTGAGGAAGGACATTCTTGCTATTGAGGGAGTGCAGCGAAGGTTCACCAGACTGATTCCCGGGATGGCGGGACTGACCTATCAAGAAAGACTGGATCAACTGGGCTTGTATTCACTGGAGTTCAGAAGAATGAGAGTGGATCTCATAGAAACGTTTAAAATTCTGACGGGTTTAGACAGGTTAGATGCAGGAAGAATGTTCCCGATGTTGGGGAAGTCCAGAACCAGGTGTCACAGTCTAAGGATAAGGGGTAAGCCATTTAGGACCGAGATGAGGAGAAGCCTCTTCACCCAGAGAGTGGTGAACCTGTGGAATTCTCTACCACAGAAAGTTGTTGAGGCCAATTCACTAAATATATTCAAAAAGGAGTTAGATGTAGTCCTTACTACTAGGGGGATCAAGGGGCATGGCAAGAAAGCAGGAATGAGGTACTGAAGTTGCATGTTCAGCCATGAACTCATTGAATGGTGGTGCAGGCTAGAAGGGCCGAATGGCCTACTCCTGCACCTATTTTCTATGTTTCTATGTTTCTATGTATATGTCCCTCCAGCACTGTGTGTATGTCCCCCACTCCCACCATGTGCATGTCCTCACTCCTCCACGTATATATGTATACCCCTCTCACCCATGTATTTTTCTATCTGCCATGGTGTATATGTCCCTCTCCTCACGAGTATATATCCCTCTCCCCATGTATAAGTCCCCCTCTACCCCATGTATATGTCTCCCTCAGCCCCCGCATATATGTACCCCTCACCGCCTGTGTATATATCCCTCTGTCACCCCTTGTATCTGTCCCTCTCCCCCAGTGTATATGTCCCTCTCTTCCCCATATATACATCCATTCTCCCGTGTGTAAATTTCCCCCTCTCACACCATGTATATAGCCCTCTCTCCCCGTGCATATGGCTCCCTCCCCCAGTGTATATGCCCTTCTCTCACCGTGTATATGTCCACCTCTTCCACCCCGTGTATATCTCCCTCTCCCCCCGGGTATATGTCCCCCTCTCCCCGTGTATGTGTCCCTTTCACCGTGTGTATATGTCTCTCTAACCCAGTGGATAGATCCCACTCTCCCACCGAGTATATGTCCCCTCTCACCCGTGTATATGCCCCTCTCCCCCCGTGTATAAACCCCCCCCCCCGTGTTATGTTCCCCCTCTCCTCCCGTTTATATGTCCCCCACCCCCAGTGTATGTGCCCTTCATAGCAAGGGGATTTGAGTACAGGGGCAGGGAGGTGTTGCTACAGTTGTACAGGGCATTGGTGAGGCCACACCTGGAGTATTGTGTACAGTTTTGGTCTCCTAACCTGAGGAAGGACATTCTTGCTATTGAGGGAGTGCAGCGAAGGTTCACCAGACTGATTCCCGGGATGGCGGGACTGACCTATCAAGAAAGACTGGATCAACTGGGCTTGTATTCACTGGAGTTCAGAAGAATGAGAGGGGACCTCATAGAAACATATAAAATTCTGACGGGGTTAGACAGGTTAGATGCAGGAAGAATGTTCCCAATGTTGGGGAAGTCCAGAACCAGAGGTCACAGTCTAAGGATAAGGGGTAAGCCATTTAGGACCGAGATGCGGAGGAACTTCTTCACCCAGAGAGTGGTGAACCTGTGGAATTCTCTACCACAGAAAGTTGTTGAGGCCAATTCACTAAATATATTCAAAAAGGAGCTAGATGAGGTCCTTACTACTAGGGGGATCAAGGGGTATGGCGAGAAAGCAGGAATGGGGTACTGAAGTTGAATGTTCAGCCATGAACTCATTGAATGGCGGTGCAGGCTAGAAGGGCCGAATGGCCTACTCCTGCACCTATTTTCTATGTTTCTATGTTTCTATGTTTCTTTGCTCATGTATTTGTCGAGCTCTCTGCCGGTGTATATCTGCCTCTCCCCCCCCCCCCGTCTATATGACGCCTCATCCGGTATATATGACCCTCTCTCCATGTATATGGCCTGCTCCCCCAGTGTATATGCCCCTCTCTCACCTTGTATATGACCACCTCTCCCCCACACGTGTACATCTCCCTCTCCCCCCGTGTATATGTCACCATCTCCCCGTGTATATGTACCTCTCACATGTGTATATGTTTCTCTAACCAGTGTATATGTCCCCCTCTCCGACCGAGTATATGTCCCTTCTCACCCGTGTATATGTCCATCTCAGCCGTGTATACATTCCCTCTCCCGTGTCTTAATTTCACCTTCCCTCCTGTGTATATTTCCCCCTCCCCCAGTGTATGTGTCCCTCTCTGCCCGTGTATATATCCACCTCTCTTCTGGTGTATATGTCCCTCTCCCCCTGTCTATATATCCCCATCACCTGGTGTATATGACCCTCTCCCGTTGTGTGTGTGACCCTCGCCCGCATGTATATGCCCCCTCCCGCCCCATGTATATGCTACTCTCCCCAGTGTATATGCCCCATTCCCCATGTATATATCCACACTCCCCCGTAAAGAATTCCCACATCCCCCCCCCGCCCCGTGTAAATGTCCCTCTCCCCCCGTGGATATGTCCCCCTAACTCCTGTGTATATATTCCCCTGTCCCCCCGTGTATATGCTCCTCTCCACTCGTGTATATGTCTCCCCCCTCCCCCCGTGTATATGTCCCTCCCTGCCCGTGTTTATGCCCTTTGTAGAGTCTGACCAGATACTGTGAGCTCAAAGTAAAGTGTCACCTTAGTCTTTTATTGCAGGTCTCCAGAGTGCCTCTCCAACCTCTGAGGCCTCCTTAAGTACAGGTTCTCCTAAGGGATTGCGGGATCCCTTGGGATTCCAGGGGACGAGCCCTCTGGTGGTTAAACAAGGTAACCACCTTGATTTACATATATTACAACACTCCCCCCCAAAGTCAATAGTGTAACTATTCACAAGGTGAGTCGATCTGGGGCCTTCCTTTCCCTGGTTGATCATCTCGGTGCAAATGCTGGTTTTGATGAGTCGTTTGTTGGGCCTTCGCTGGGCTGCTGTGCAGCTGGCCTTGCTGGGTTGCCTGATGTGGTGAGTCCTGCTGGGCTGCTGCGGGTGGTGGGTTCTATTTCTTCGTCAACCGCTGTGTCTGTTGCCATTGTTGTGTATGTTGGGGTGTCAAAAAAGGTAGGGTCTAATGTGGGTTGCTCTGGATAGTCGTGAATCTGAGTTTGGTTTGGTCCAAGTGTTTCCTGTAGATGAGTCCGTTTGAAAGTTTGACCCAAAACACCCTGCTCCCCTCTTTGGCCACAACAGTGCCGGGAAGCCACTTGGGACCTTGTCCATAGTTCAACACAAATACAGGATAATTCATCTCAATTTCGCGGGGCACATTTGCGCTATCATGATATGTACTTTGTTGAAGCCATTTGCTCGCTACCTGCTCGTGCAGATCGGGGTGAACTAACGAGAGCCTAGTCTTAAGTGCCCTTTTCATGAGCAGTTCAGCAGGTGGAATCCCAGTGAGCGAGTGGGGTCTCGTGCGGTAGCTAAGAGCAGGACTCGGGATAGGCGAGTCCGCAGTGAGCCTTCAGTTACCCTCTTCAAGTTCTGCTTGAGGGTTTGCACTGCTCTCTCTCTGCCTGACCATTGGATGCTGGTTTGAACGGGGTAGATGTGACATGTTTGATCCCATTGCGGGTCATGAACTCTTTGAACTCGGCACTGGTGAAACACGGCACGTTGTCACTCACAAGGACGTGCTTGCCGAAATTAACTCACATTCAATCCATTTGGAGTACGCATCTACAACCACTAGGAACATTTTTCCCAAGAACGGGCCTGCACAGTCAACATGGACCCTAGACCACGTTTTGGAGGGCCAAGACCATAAACTTAGTGGTGCTTCTTTGGGTGCATTGCTTAACTGTGAACATGTGTTACATTTGTGCACGCAGGACTCTAAGTCTGCCTCGATACTGGGCCACCACACGTGGGATCTGGCTATCGCTTTCATCATTCCAATGCCTGGGTGGGTACCGTGAAGATCACTAATGAAAGTGTCCCTTCCCTTTTTTGGCACCACTACCCGATTACCCCATAGGAGGCAGTCTGCCTGTATAGACATTTCATCTCTGCGCCGCTGGTACGGCTTTATTTCTTCCTCCATCTCTAATGGGACACTGGACCAGCTCCCGTGAAGCACATAGTTTTTTTACCCAGGACTGTAAGGGGTCCTGGCTCGTCCAGGTTCTAATCTGTCAGGCGGTAACAGGTGATTGCTCACTCTCAAATGCTTCCATTACCATAACTAAATCTGTGGGCTGTGCCATTTCCACCCCCATGGTGGGCAATGGCTGCCTACTGAGAGCATCGGCACAATTTTCTTTGCCTGGCCTGTGGCTGATGGCGTAGTTGTATGCGAACAACTTGAGTGCCCATCTCTGGATGTGGGCGGATGCATTCGTATTTATCCCCTTGCTTTCCGAAAAGAGGAATATCAGTGGCTTATGGTCAGTTTCCAATTCAAATTTGAGCCCAAACAGATATTAATGCATTTTCTTTTACCCCATAGACACACGCTAACGCTTCTTTTTCAATCATGCTGTAGGCTCTCTCAGCCTTAGACAGACTTCTGGATGCATGAGCAACCAGTTGCAATTTCCTAAATTCATCAGGTTGTTGCACTACACAGCCGACACTGTATGATGACGCATCACATGCTAGTACCAAACGCTTACATGGATCATATAACACAAGCAAATTGTTTGAGCATAACAGTTTTCTAGCTTTTACAAATGCATTTTCTTGGCTTTTACCCCATATCCATTTGTCTCCTTTACACAGTTAAACGTGCAGTGGTTATAACAGTGTGCTGAGACCCGGTAAGAACTTACCAAAGTAGTTCAGGAGTCATAGAAATGACCGCAGCTCCATCACGATCTGTGGTCTCAGTGCGTTTGTGATTGCCACCATCTTCAAATCGGTGGGCTTGATGCCGTCCACCGCTATTCTTCTCCCCAAGAACTCCACTTCAGGTGCCAGAAAAGCGCACGTCTAACGTTTTAACCTGAGCTGTCCAAGAATCTCCTCCAGGTTCTTCACATGTTCGACAGTGTCCCGACCTGTAACCAAGATTTCATCCTGGAAGATCACAGTGTGCGGGACCGACTTCAGTAAGCTTTCCATGTTTCTATGGAATATCGCCATGGCTGATCGAATCCCAAACGGGCATCTGTTGTAAATGAAGAGACTTTTGTGCGTGTTGATGCAGGTGAGGCCCTTCGATGATTCCTCCAATTCCTGCATCATGTAGTCTGAGGTCAAGTCCAGCTTCGTGAATGTCTTTCCTCCCGGCAGCATCAAAAATAGGTCATCTGCCTTTGGTACTGGGTATTGATCCTGCAGGGAGAAACGATTGATAGTTACTTTGTAATCACAACAGATTCTGACGGTGCCGTCTCCCTTGAGGACTGGAACAATCGGACTGGCCCACTCGTTGAATTCGATCAGCGAAATGATGCCCTCTCGTTGAAGCTGGTCCAGCTCGATCTCCACCCTCTTTCTCATCATGTACGGTACTGCTCTCGCCTTGTGATGGATGGGTCACGCCCCCGGAATTAGGTGGATCTGCACTTTTGCTCCTTAGAACTTCCCGATGCCTGGTTCAAACAGCAAGGGGAACTTGTTTAAGACCTGGGCACACGAAGTATCATCAATGGGCGAGAGCATTCGGATGTTGTCCCAGTTCCAGCATATCTTTCCCAGCCAGCTCCTGCCGAGCAGCGTGGGACCATCACCCGGTACCATCCAGAGTGGTAACTTGTGCACTGCTCCATCATAGGTCACCTCTACAGTAGCACTGCCAATTACGGGAATCAGTTCCTTTGTATAAGTTCTCAGTTTCGTGTGAATGGGAGTCAGGACTGGCCTTGAGGCCTTGATGCATGACAATTTATCGAAAGTCTTTTTGCTCATAATGGACTGGCTCACGCCCATGTCCAGCTCCATTGACACCTGGAGTCCATTTAATTCAACCTTCAGCTTTATCGGAGAACACTTTGTGGTGAATGTGTGCATCCCATGTACCTCTGCCTCCTCGGTCTGAGGCTCTGGTTCGTTGTGATCCACCGTGGATCTGTCCTCATCTGCAACATGGTGGTTTGCAGGATTAGCAGGGCTTGCAGCTCACCTGCACATACGTTGGAGGTGTCCCATTGTTCCACAGCCCTTGCAAATGTACCCTTTGAAGCGACATGAATGGAAATGATGATCACCCCCGCAGTGCCAACAAGGTGTTAATGGCCCTGCATTCATCACCCTTGATGGTGGACTCTGGGACATCTGCGGACGTGCAGCTGCAGGCATGTGGGGCCTGTCCTGTAGGTTACGATTCGAAAACAACATTACTTTGTTCACAGTTACTTGTAGCAGCAGTCGTGTGCTGAGAGATTTGTTTGGTATTATCACTGGTGGCAATGAACGCCTGGGTAACCGCTGTGGCTTTACTCAAGGTTGGGATCTCTGCAGTCAAAAGTTTGCGAAGGATCACTTCATGGCCAATGCCAAGTATAAAGAAGTCCCTGAGCATGTGCTCCAAATGTCCTTCACATTTGCACTGTCCTGCAAGGCGTCTTAGCTTGGCGACATAGCTTGCCACTTCCTGCCCTTCAGATCTCTTGTACCTGTAGAACCGGTACCTGGCCATCAGAACGCTTTCCTTCGGGTTAAGATGCTCCCGGACCAGTGTGCACAAATCATCATATGATTTCTCCGTGGGTTTTGCTGGAGCAAGCAGATTTTTCATGAGGCCATACGTTGGTGCCCCGCAAACAGTGAGGAGAATCGCCCTTCGTTTGGCAGCGTTCACTTCTACTTCCAGCTCGTTGGCCAAGAAGTATTGGTTTCCCAATCATCTCCCTCCGAAAATTTCTCCAGGATGCCCACTGTTCTCTGCATCATTGTGGTGGGGTTCATCATCTGTATCTCGTCGCCAGTTGTGGTGTATGAATAAAGAGTCTGACCAGATACTGTGAGCTGAAAGTAAAGTGTGACCGTAGTCTTTTATTGCAGGTCTCCAGAGTGCCTCTCCAGCCTGTGAGACCTCCTTAAGTACAGATGCTACCAAGGGATTGTGGGATCCCTTGGGATGCCAGGGAATGAGCACTCTGGTGGTTAAACAAGGCATTTACAGGTTTACATATATAACACCCTCAACCCTCCAGTAAAAGTCGTACTCCCCCATGCATATGTCCCCTCTCCCCCCCCCACCCCCACCCATGTATATGTCCCTCTCTCCCCCGTGTATATACCCCTCTCGCCATATGTATATATTGCCCTCTCTCGCCATGTATACGTCCCTTCTCCCATGTGTAAATTTCCCCCTCTCACACTGTATATATCCCCCTCTCCCCATGTATATGACTCCCTCCCCCAGTGTATATGCCCCTCTCTCACCGTGTATATGTCCACCTCTGTCCTTCCGTGTATATCTCCCTCTCCCTCTATGTATATGCCCCCCTCTCCCTGTGTATATGTCCCACTCTCCCTGTGTATATGTCCCCCTCTTCCCGTGTATATGTCCCCCACTCCCCGTGTATATGTCCCCCACTCCCCGTGTATATGTCCCACTCTCCCCGTGTATATGTCACTCTACCCCCGTGTATACATCCCCTCTCCCTCATGTTAATTTCCCCCTCTCCCCCCGTGTATATGCCCTCTCTCCCCGTGTATATGACCCCCTCTCCGTGTATATATCCCTCCCCGCCCGTGTATGTGCCCTCTCCCTCCATGTATATGTCACACTCCTCCATGCATATGTCCCTTCTCCCCACATGTATAGGTCCCGCTCTGCCCCCTGTATATGCCCCCCTCTCCCCGTGTATATGTCCCCCTCTCCCCGTTTTTATGTCCCCCACTCCCCGTGTATATGTCCACCTCTCCCATCGAATATATGTCCCCTCTCACCCGTGTATATGTCACTATCCCCCCGCGTATACATCCCCCTCCCCATGTTAATTTCCCCCTCTCCTCCCGTGTATATGTCCCCCTTCTCCAGTCTATGTATTCTTCTCTGCCCGTCTATATGACCCTCTCCCTGTGTATATGCCCCCCTCTCCCCGTGTGTATGTCCCTCTCACCGTGTGTATATGTCTCTCTAACCCAGTGTGTATGTCCCCCTCTCCCACCTAGTATATGTCCCCTCTCACTCGTGGTAATTTCCCCCTCTCCTCTCGTGTATATGTTCCCCTCCCCCAGCGTATGTGTCCCTCTCTGCCCGTGCATATGATCACCTCTCTGCCAGTGTATATCTCCTTCTCCCCCTTCTATATGCCCCCCTCACCCGGTGTATATGACCCTCTCCCATCGCGTACATGACCCTCGCCCCCCGTGTATATGTCCCCATCTCACCCCGTGTATATGCCCCTCTCCCCAGTGTATATGTCACTCTTTCCTCATATATATATCCGCTCTCCCCATGTAAATTTCCCACATCCCTCTGTGTATATGTCCCGCTCGCCCCATGTATATGTCCCTCTCTCCCCGTTTATATGCCCCCCTCCTCCAGTGTATATATTCCTCCCCGCCCGTGTATATGCCCTCTCCCTCCATGTATATGTCGCAGTTCCCCATGCATATGTCCCCTCTCCCCACATGTATAGATCCCGCTCTGCCCCCCTGTATATGTCCCTCTTTCAACTTGTATATGCCCCCCTCTCCCGCCATGTACATCTCCCTGTGTGTATATCCATCTCTCCCGTGTATATGCCCCTCTCCCCCGTGTATATGTCCTACTCTCCCCGTGTATATGTCCTCGCTCCTCTGCGTGTATATACCCCTCTTACCCCGGGTGTATGTTCACATCTCCCTCTCTGTATATGTCTCTATTTTCCCTCGTGCATATGTCCTCCTCCCCCTTGTATATCTCCCTCTCCACCCGTGTATATGTCCCTCGCCACTCGAGTATATATCCCTCTCCCTGTGTATAGATCCCCCTCACACCCCGCGTATATGTACCCCTCACTGCCTGGGTATATATCCCTCCGTGTATCTGTCCTTCTCCCACAGTGTATATATCCCTCTCTCTCCCCATGGAAACGTCTCTTCTCCCGTGTGTAAATTTCCCCCTCTCGACCCATGTATATATCCCCCTCTCCCCGTGTATATGGCAGCTCCCCCGGTGTATATGCCCGTCTCTCACCATGTGTATGTCCACCTCTCCCCCACCCCATGTATATCTCCCTCTTCCCGTGTATATATCCCTCTCTGCCCGTGTATATGTCCCTCTCACCGTGTGTATATGTCTCTCTGACTCAGTGTATATGTCCCCCTCTCTCACTGAGTATATGTCCACACTCACCCGTGTATATGTCCGTCGCCCCCCCGTGTATACATTCCCTCTCCCCTGTGTTAATTTCCCCCTCTGCTCCCGTGTATATGTCCCCTCCCCAAGTATATGTGTCCCTCTCTGCCCATGTATATGTCCACGTCTCTGCTGGTGTATAGCTCCTTCTCCCCTCGTCTATACTTGCACCTCACCCGGTGCATATGACTCTCTCACGTCGCGGATATGGCCCTCGCCCACTGTGTATATGTCCCCATCCCATCCCGTGTATATGTTCCTCTCCCCCGGTGTAGATGTCCCCCTGACCCCCCCCCCCCCCGTGTATATGCCCCCCTCACTCCTGTGTATATATCTCCTGACCCACTTGTATATGCCCTTCTCCACCCATGTATATGCCCTCCTCCTCCGGTGTATATATCCCTCCCCGCCCGTGTATATGCCCTCTCCCTCCATGTATAAGTCGCACTCCGATGCCTATGTCCCCTCCCGCATGTATATGTTGCCCTCTCTCACCATGTATATATCGCCCTCCCGCCATGTATATGTCATTCTCTCCCCGCGTATATATGTCCCTATACCCCCGTGTATATATCCCCCTCTTCCCGTATATTTGTCCTCCATCCTCCGTGTATATATCTCCCTCTCACCCCGTGTGTATGTCCCCCTCTCCCCCTGTGTATCCCTCTGTTCCCTCATGTAGACGTCCTTCTCTTCCCTCCAACCCAACCGCCACTCCGCCCCCAACCCGGGTATCTGTCCCTCTCCCCCTGTGTATATCTCCATCCTGTTTATATTTCACTCCCCCCTCCGTGTATATGCCCCTCTGCCCCAGTGTATATGCCCATCTCTCCCCCCTCCCCCCGTTTATATGTGCCTCCCCCTGTGTATATGTTTCCCTCTCCCGCAGTGTATATGTCTACCCTCATGTCCTGTGTATATGTCCCCTGTCCCGCTGTGTATAGCTCCCCCTCTTCCTGTGTATATGTCCTCCTTCCCCAGTGTATGTGTCCCTCTCTCCGGGTGTATATGTCCACCTCTCCACGCGTGTATATGTTGCTCTCCCCTCCCGTGTATATGTTTCTTTCCTGCTGTATATGTCCCGCGCTCCCCCGAGCATATTTTCCTCTCCCTCCGTGTATAGGTCCCTACCCGCCCATGTATATGCCCTCTCCCTCCGTGTATATGTCACACTCACCATGCATATGTCCCCTCTCCCCTGTGTATATGTCCCTCAATCCCCCCTTGTATACATCCCATTCTCTGCCCTGTGGTACACGACCCTCTCCCCCGTGTATATGAGGCCCTCTCCCCCGTATATATCTGCCCATCTCTCCCCATGTATATGTCCCTCGTCCCCTATCCGTGTAAATGTCCCTCTCCCCCAGTGTATGTATCCCTCTCGCCCTGTATATGTCCCCCCTCTCCCACAGTGTATATGTCCCTCTGCACCGTTTTATTTCTATCCCTCTCCCCCCGTGTATATTTCCCTCTACCCCTGTAAATGCCCCCAGTCCCCCACCCTTTTTGTGCCCCTCTTCCCCCATGTATATGTCCCTCTCCTCCCGTGTATATGTCTCCTCGCCCCATGTATATGACCTCCCCTCTCCCCACTGTATATGTCTCTCCCCCAGTGTATATGTCCCCCTCTTCCCCCTGTATGTATATGTCCCTCTCCACCATGTATATGTCCATCTTTTCTCCCCATTTATATTTCCCTCTCCCCTGTGTAAATGTCCCCCTCCCCCCCGTGTATATGTGCGCCTCACCCCGTGTAGATGTCCCTCCCCCGCATATATGTCCCTCTCGCCCCATATATGTGTCACTCTCCCCAGTGTATATGTCCCCCTCTTCGCTCAGTGTATATGTCCCTCTCTCCCGTGCATGTGTTCCTCTCTTTCCATGTATATATCCCTCTTTTTCCCCGTCTATATTTACCTCTCCCCCATGTATATGTCCCCTCTCCCCCGTGTATATGTCCCTCTCCACCTGTTTTTATGTCCCCCTTTCCCCACGTGTTGATGCCACTCTCCCCCAGTGTATATATCGCCCTGTCCCGTGTATATGTCGCTCTTTCCCCCTTATATATTTTCCTCTTCCCCCATGTGTATGTTTCCCTCCCACCCCGTCTCCCCGTGTATATTTCCCTCTCCACATCTATGTCCTTCTCCCCCCCCGTGTATATGTCCCCCTCTTCCTCCGTGTATATCTTCCCCTCACCCTTGTGTATATATACCCCTGTCCCCCTGTATATATGCCCCTCTCCACTCGTATATATGTCCCCCTCCACCAATGTATATGTCCCACCATGCCCGTGTATATACCGTCTTTCTCCGTGCATATGTGGCACTCCCCTGTGCATATGTCTCCACTCCCCCGTGTATATGTCCCTCTCCCCTATAGTTGTCCCCGCTGTTACCCAGTGTATATATTCCTCTCTCCCCCCTTGTTTGTGCCCGTCTCTCCCCGTTTACATGTCCTTCTCCTCCCGTGTATATATCCCACCCCCCTATGTATATGTCCCCCCTCTCCCCTGTGTATATGTCCCCCTCTTCTCCCTGTGTATATGTCCCTCTGCCCCATGTACATGCCCCTCTCTACCCGTGTATATGTCCCTTTTTTCACCAGTCTATATTTACCTCTTCCCCCCTGTAAATGTCTGTCTCCCCCGTGTATATGTCCCTCTCCCCCCTGTATATGTCCCTCTCCACCCGGCTATATGCATCTCTCCGCCCGGCTATATGCACCTCCATCCACCCGTGTTTATGCCACTCTCCCCCAGTGTATATGTCCTTCTCTCTCTGTGCACATGTTCCCTCCCCCCACCGTGTATATCGCCCCCTCCCCATTCATATATATGTCCCTCTCCCCCTGTATATGTCCTCCCCCTCCCCAGTGCATATGTCCCTCCCATGCCGTGTATTTGTGCACCGCTCCCCTCATGTATATGTCCCTCTTTTCCCGCCATCTATATTTCCCTCTTCCACCGTGTAAATGTCCCTCCCCCTATAAATGTCCATATCGCCCCATATACATGTCCCTCTCCCCAGTTTATATGTCCCTCTCCACCTGTGTACATATACCGCCTCCTCCGTTTAGATGTTCCCCTCTACCCTCGTGTATATGTTACTCTCTCCCCGGTGTATATGTCCATCTCCCCCCGTGTATATGTTGCTCTCTCCTACGTGTATATATATCCGTCGACCCCTGTCTATATGCTCTCCCCATCCCCCATGAAGATGCCCCCTCTCCCCCTGTATATATGTCCCTCTCCAACGTCTATATGTGCCTCCCTACACGTGTGTTTATGCCACTCTCCCGCGGTGTATATGTCCCTCTCCCTCCATGTATGTCCCTCTCCCCTGTATATGTCCCCACCCTCCCCCAGTGCATATGTCCCTCCCAAGCCGTGTATTTGTGCACCTCTCCTCTCATGTATATGTCCCGCTTCCCCCATGTATACATCTCCCCCTCTTGCCCAGTGCATTTGTCCCTCTTCCCAGGGTTTATGTACCCCTGACCCTCCCCCATGTATATCCCCCTCTCCCCCGTGTAACTATCCCTCGCCCCCCGTGTATATGTATGCCCTCCCCCATATATACATCCCCCTCTCATCCCTGTGTATGTCCCCCTTTCCCCACGTGTATATGTCCCTCTCCCACCATGTATATTTCTCTCTACCCCGTGTGTATGTCCCATTTTCCCCCCGTCTATATTTCCTTCTCCCCGTGTATATGTCCTTCACCACCCACCCACCTTCGCCCTGGTATATGTCCCACTCCACGCCCATATAAAAATATACCTCTCCCCAGTGTACATGTCCCTCTCTCCCCTGTGTATATGTCCCTCTCTCCCCCGTGTATATGGCCCCATCTCCCCCACGTGTATATCTTCCCCTCACCCGTCTACATATACCTGTGTTCCGCTGTGTATATGCTCCTCTCCACCCATATATATGTCCCTCTCCACCCGTGTATATGTCCCACCATGCCCGTGTATATGCCCTCTCTCTCTGTGTATATGTGGCTCTCCCCTGTGCATATGTCTGCACTCCCCCATGTCTATGTCCCTCTACTCCCATTTATTTCTGCCCCTCTCCCCCCATTTACAAGTCCTTCTCCTCCCGTGTATATGTTCCATCTCCCTATGTATATTTCCCCCCGTCTCCCCAGTGTATATGTCCCCCTCTTCCCCCTGTGTGATTGTGCCCCTCCCCAGTGTATATGTCCCCCTCTTCCACCTGTGTATATGTCCCTCCGCCCCGTGTACATGTCCCTTTTCCACCCCCGTCTATATTTACCTCTCCGCCGTGTAGATGTCCGTCTCCCCCGTGTATATGTCCATCTCTCCCCGTGTATATGCCCCCCTCATCCATACCCCACCCCCCCGTGTATATGTCCCTCTTTTTACCCTGTGTATATTTCCCTCTCCCCGTGTATACGTCCTCCTCTCCC
Source organism: Pristiophorus japonicus (assembly GCF_044704955.1). Taxonomy (NCBI): domain Eukaryota; kingdom Metazoa; phylum Chordata; class Chondrichthyes; family Pristiophoridae; genus Pristiophorus; species Pristiophorus japonicus. Next base: position 900,309 of record NW_027252450.1, read on the forward strand.
CGTGTATATGTCTCCCTCTCCTCTCGTGTATATGTCCCTCTCCACTCGTCTTTTTGTCCAGCCATGTTTATGCCATTCTCCCCCAGGGTATATGTCCCTCTCTCTCCGTGCATATGTCCCCTCTAACCGCCCTCTCCACCAAGCCCCCGTGTATATGTCCCCTCCATGAGTGTATGTATCCCTCTCCCCCAAGTATGTCTCCCACTCCCTGCCACCCAGTGTATATATCTCTCTCCCTCTCCGAGTATTTATTGTCCCTCTCACCCCATATGTATGTCCCTCTTTCCCGTGAATATTTCCCTCTCCCCTTGTATATATCCCACTCCACCCGTGTATATCTCACTCTGCCCTGTGTATTTGCCCCTCTTTTAGCCCAATCTCTATTTCGCTCTCTCACATGTAAATGTCCCTTTCGCTTCATGTATATATCGCTCTCCCCAGTGTATATGTCCCCCTCTTCCTTCCTCCGTGTGTATGTCCCTCTCCACCCGTGTATATGTACCACCTCCCCGTGTATAGCTTCCCCTCTCCCCTTGTGTACGTGTTACTCTCTCCCCATGTATATGCCCATCTCCCCCCGTGTATATGTCTCCCTCCCCTCCCCGTATATATGTCCCTCTCGCCTCGAGTATATGTCACTCTCTCCAGTGTATATGTCCCCCTGCATGTATATGTCCCTTTCCCCACTGTATATGTCCCTCTACCCCATGTATAGGTCTCTCCACCCATGTATATGTTCCCCTCTCCCCTTGTGTATATGCCCATCCCCCCCCCCCCGAGTATATGTCCCCCTCACCTCACATGTATATTTCCCTCTCTCCGTGTATGTCATTCTCTCCGTGTATATATCCCTTTTGCCGTGTATATGTCCCTCACCCCCTTTGTATATGTCCCCCTCTCCCGTGTATATGTCTCTCCCTCCACCTGTGTTTATGCCACTCCCCCCCCCCACGAATATGTCCCTCCTCTCCCCCAGTGTATATGCCCTCTCTCTGTGTTCATCTCCCTCTCCCCCCATGTTTATCTCTCTCCCCCATATATATGTCCCTCGCTCCCCATGTATATTTCCCTCTCCGTTTATGTCCTTCTCCTCCCCATGTATTTGTGCCCTTTTCCCCATGTATGTCCCCCTACCCCGCATGTATATGTCTCTCTCCCCAGTGTATATGTTCCCTCTCATGCCGTGTGTATGTCCCCCTCTCGTCTCATGTATATTTCCCTCTCTCCCCCGCCGTGTAGAAGCCCCCTCTCTCAGTGAGAAGTCTCCCTACAAAAAGTCTTGCATTTATATAGCACCTTTCACAACCATCAAGGACATCCCAAAGCGCTTTACAGGCAATGTAGGCGCTTTGGAGTGTAGTCACTGTTGTAATGTGGGAAATGCGATAGACAGTTAGCGCACAGCAAGCTCCCACAGACAGCAATGTGATAATGACCAGATAATCTGTTTTTGTTATGTTGATTGAGGGATAAATATTGGCCCCAGGACACTCCCCTGCTCTTCTTCAAAATAGCAGCAGTGGCATCTGTCACGTCCACCTGAGAGCAGACGGGGTCTCGGTTTATCGTCTCATCTGAAAGATGTCACCTCTGACGGTGCAGCGCTCCCTCAGCACTGCGCTGGAATGTCAGCCGAGACTGTTGTGCTCAAGTCCCTGGAGTGGCCCCTGAACCCACAACCTTCTGACTCAGGCGAGAGGGCTGCCCACTGAGCCACAGCTGACGCAGGCGTCAACAGGCGCCTCCCCGTGTCTGTCTCTCCCTCCACCCTCTCCAAGTTCTGTATATGTACATTGTGCAGACAGGCCTGTGTGTGCAGGTGTGTCGATATGTTTGCATCTCTGATTTATTTTTGTGCACTGAATTCCCATGCTCACAAATTAGAAAGACATTCTCAGCTTTCTTCATTGTGCCTGTCCTTTCTCCCTGTAGCTCCCAGCCCCCGACCCTGGGGTGGGGCAATGAACACTCTGCCCTCCTCCGAGCAACCGACACCGACACCCCGGGACCTTTTTTGGGTGGGACCATTGAGGGATATGGAGCCCAGGTGGGTAAAGGGAGTGAGGATACAGATCAGCCACAATCTAACTAGATGGCAAGGAACAGGCTCGAGGGGCTGAATGGCCTCCTCCTGTGGCTGCTCACAGGCCCCAGTGTTACAGCCAAACTTAGGGAGCTCTGCAGCCGTAGCCCCTTTAAGACCATACTGGTCCTGAGCTGCTCGTTCGTCCCGGGACTCGACACCGCCCTCTGCGGGCCGCACCGAGGCACTGCGCTGATCAACGACACTCCTGCAGTGCCGCCTTCCACCAGCCCGTGGCAGTGTCGCGCTCTTAAAGGCACAGGCACCGTGTACAGATTTTATTCAGTGGAAACTTTCACACACTATTGTCGATTTTGTACCAAAGATCAGTTTAGGATTAAAGTAAAAGTACATAATTTTATTGCAAACTGAATTTCTGTTCAGAGTCGCTGAATTAAAGGGAAAGATAACACACAGCGTTTCTTGTGGATCACGTCTCTTCATAAGAACATAAGAATTAGGAAAAGGAGTAGGCCATCTAGCCCCTCAAGCCTGCTCCGTCATTCAACAAGATCATGACTGATCTGGCCGTGGACTCAGCTCCACTTACCCGCCCACTCCCCATACCCCTTAATTTCTTTATTGGTTAAAAATCTATCTATCTGGGACTTGAATGTATTCAATGAGCTAGCCTCAACTGCTTCCTTGGGCAGAGAATTCCACAGATTCACAACCCTCTGGGAGAAGAAATTCCTTCTCAACTCGGTTTTAAATTGGCTCCCCCGTATTTTGAGGCTGTGCCCCCTAGTTCTAGTCTCCCCGACCAGTGGAAACAACCTCTCTGCCTCTATCTTGTCTATCCCTTTCATTATTTTAAATGTTTCTATAAGATCGCCCCTCATCCTTCTGAACTCTAACGAGAAAAGACCCAGTCTCCTCAATCTATCATCATAAGGTAACCCCCTCATCTCCGGAATCAGCCGAGTAAATTGTCTCTGTACCCCCTCCAAAGCCAGTATATCCTTCCTTAAGTAAGGTAACCAAAACTGCACGCAGTACTCCAGTTGCGGCCTTACCAATACCCTGTACAGTTGCAGCAGGACCTCCCTGCTTTTGTACTCCATCCCTCTCGCAATGAAGGCCAACATTCCATTCGCCTTCCTGATTACCTGCTGCACCTGCAAACTAACTTTTTGGGATTCATGGGACCCCCAGGTCCCTCTGCACCGCAGCATGTTGTAATTTCTCCCCATTCAAATAATATTCCCTTTTACTGTTTTTTTTCCCCAAAGTGGATGACCTCACACTTTCCGACATTGTATTCCATCTGCCAAACCTTCGCCCATTCGCTTAACCTATCCAAATCTATTTGCAGCCTCTCCGTGTCCTCTGCACAACCTGCTTTCCCACTAATCTTTGTGTCATCTGCAAATTTTGTTACACGACACTCTGTCCCCTCTTCCAGGTCATCGATGTATATTGTAAACAGTTTTGGTCCCAGCACCGATCCCTGTGGCACACCACTAACCACCGATTTCCAACCCGAAAAGGACCCATTTATCCCGACTCTCTGCTTTCTGTTCATCAGCCAATTCTCGATCCATGCTAATACATTTCCTCTGACTCCGCGTACCTCTATCTCCTGCAGTAACCTTTTGTGTGGCACCTTATCGAATGCCTTTTGAAAATCTAAATATACCACATCCATCGGTACACCTCTATCCACCATGCTCGTTATATCCTCAAAGAATTCCAGTAAATTAGTTAAACATGATTTCCCCTTCATGAATCCATGTTGCGTCTGCTTGATTGCACTATTCCTATCCAGATGTCCTGCTATTTCTTCCTTAATGATAGCTCCAAGCATTTTCCCCACTACAGATGTTAAACTAACCGGCCTATAGTTACCTGCCTTTTGTCTGCCCCCTTTTTTTAAGCAGAGGCGTTACATTAGCAGGTGAGGGGGGCTCGGGTTTCGAGAGTCCCCGTCCCACTGAACTACTTCCCGACCATTCAAAAAAAGACAAACGCCCTTCCTATCCAAAGTGCTTCACAGGGAATTAAGTACTTTTTTTGAACTGGTCCCACTTTTACAATTTAGGTGACGCAGCAGGCAATTTTCAAACAGCAAGATCCCAACAAAAAAATGAGCAATGCGATAATGACCCGGTCATCAAATCCTTTGATGATGTCCGAGGGATAAATATTGGTCAGCACAGCAGACATAACTCCCCTACTTTTCTTTGAAATAGTGCCATGGGGTCTTTTACATCCACCTGAGAAAGCAGACGTGGGCTCGGTTTATCGTGGCATCCGCGAGATCTAAAGCAACAGTGCAGCACTCCCTCAGTACTGCCCCTCCGACAGTGCAGCACTCCCTCAGTACTGCCCCTCCGACAGTACGGTGCTCCCTCAGTACTGCCCCTCCGACAGTCCAGCACTCCCTCAGTACTGCCCCTCCGACAGTGCGGTGATCCCTCAGTACTGCCCCTCCGACAGTGCAGCACTCCCTCAGTACTGCCCCTCCGACAGTGCGGCACTCCCTCAGTACTGCCCCTCCGACAGTGCGGCACTCCCTCAGTACTGCCCCTCCGACAGTGCAGCACTCCCTCAGTACTGCCCCTCCGATAGTGCGGCACTCACTCAGTACAGCCAACGGGGAGTGCCGAACTTGGGATTATGGGGCTCGAATCCACGATCTTGTGAATCAGAGGAGGCGAGAGAGTGAGTGCGTCACAGTCTCTTTCTCCTCACCTGATGTCAAACTCTCCTTCGCCCCTCCTCTGATCTGGGCGACTCCACCACCCCTCCCCCCCACACCAACCACCCTCAGGGTGTGAGGTGGTCCCAGAGCCGGAATAACCACACCGGGCCACTCCTGGCAATTGAACAGTTTTATTTCTGTGGCCTGTTGGATGAGCTGTGAAGGAGGGGGGAGGCTCCAGTGTCCCAACCCCCCAGCCTGGCCCCCTCCTCTCCACGTCCCGTCCTGTCGCTCTGAGTCTTCACCGCCCTGAGGCAGCATCGCAGTCCAAGGCACAGCTCTCCCCCAATCGCCTGGCGACCTGGGGCGGTGGGTTCAAGAGGTCGCCCGCCGGGGTCACCGGGTCGCCCGCCGGGGTCACCGGGTCGCCCGCCGGGGTCACGAACCCCCCCTCTCCGGGAGCTGGATCTTCAGGCTCCGCAGGGAGCGGAGGAAGAAGTGGGGGGGTCTGCAGACCAGCTGGATCTGGGACTCCCGCTCCGGCCCCTCCCCGGGGTCTGGGAGCGTCAGCTGCCGAGCGTGGAGGTGAAGGGGGAGGTGGCGGCATTTGGGCTGCGTCAGTCCTAGCTGCTTCAGCACGCCCTCCGGTAACCTCTGTAACACGGAGGGGGAGAGAGAGAGGGGGGGGAGAGAGAGAGAGAGAGAGAGAGGGGGGGGGAGAGGGGGGGGGGAGAGGAGGGGGGAGAGAGAGGGGGGGGAGAGAGGGGGGAGAGAGGGGGAGAGAGGGAGAGAGGAGAGAGAGGAGGGGGGAGAGGGAGGGGGAGAGAGGGGGGGGGAGAGAGAGAGAGAGAGAGGGGGGGGAGAGAGGGGGGGGGGAAGAGAGAGTGGGGGAGAGAGGGGAGGGGAGAGAGAGGGGGGGAGAGAGAGGGGGGAGAGAGAGGGGGGGGAGAGAGGGGGGGAGAGAGGGGGGGAGAGGGAGGGGGAGAGAGGGGGGGGGAGAGAGAGAGAGAGAGAGAGAGGGGGGGGGGAGAGAGGGGGGGGAGAGAGAGGGGGGGAGAGAGGGGGGGGGGAGAGAGGGGGGGGGAGAGAGGGGGGGGGAGAGAGGGGGGGGAGAGAGAGAGAGAGGAGGGGGGGGGGGAGAGGGAGGGGGAGAGAGGGGGGGAGAGAGGGAGGGGGAGAGAGAGACGAGGGGAGCAGAGAGAGAGAGAGAGAGAGAGAGAGAGAGAGACGGGGCCAGAGAGAGAGAGGGGGGCAGAGAGAGAGAGAGAGAGAGAGAGAGAGAGGGAGGGCAGAGAGAGAGAGGGGGGGAGCAGAGAGATAGAGAGGGGGCAGAGAGAGAGGGCGGCAGAGAGAGAGAGAGAGGGCAGAGAGAGAGAGAGC